>NW_024962264.1:2579091-2668704 GCF_019238085.1 Lagopus leucura
AACAAGAGAGTTAGGCAGAGCAGACTATGATAACAAAACAGAGTAAACAGAAGGCTTACCCCTATCCTGAGCTCACCCACAAAACACCAGCACAGCAGATCCCCAGAAGAGATCCTTCCCCACTGGTAGTCAGCTCTTAAATAGGTCTAGGAGGGGTGCAGCCAGGTTCCACCCCTTCCTGCAGGGCAGGAGAATTGCCTTCACCTGTGCTCCTCTGGCTGCCTCAGTGCTTACCTCAGGTGATCAATCAAAAGTTCAGGCTGTGACTCAGCATTTCCCATACAGCAAAGAACTTCAGTTTGCTATAATCTCTCTCTACCAGTTTTCGGTTCTGTCAAACGATAGCTTCTTTGTCTGGATTTGCTCCATTGAGACATTGAAAAAGCATGTCCAAAATTTACCAGCATTAAATTTCTAGTAGATGAAAAAATGCATGGTATAGAAATTCTGGCAATGTTAACAGATGGTATAATATTGTCTCTGTATGTGATACTGAAGCATAAAGAAATGCTGAAGGAATAGCTGCCTACTGAAATAATTGTGAGGTGTCGAAATGGAGGATGGATGTTTACAGAGCTAATCAAGGATCGCCCGAAAATCATTCGGATCAGGAAACAAAATGCGTGCTTAAGGAAAAGAAAACAAAAACTTGTCCTGGATTCATTCAGAGGTCATCTAATGCCATCTGTGAAGAATACTGTCAAGGAACTGAATATTGATCTTGTGGTTATATCCTGCTAAACTACAGGTTCTTTCCATAGTGAACATGCCCTTTAAAGACCATTTGAAGTCTTCATATTCAGAATAACTAATGGCAGCAATTATGCTTGAGATTCTCAAGGAAAACATGGGATGGTGCAAAACTCTCATTATGTTAAAAGAACAGTGACCAGTTATATTCAGAACTTGTAGCTAATGATTTCAAGAAATACCATACTTAAGATTCCTCAGATGGAACAGAAGATGATATGAGTACAAAGAAGAAACTAGTAATAATGAAAACACTACCTAAATTGAAGATAGGGAATATAATGACAGAAATGTTGGTCTGCAGAAAAAGTGAAAAGCAGTGGTAGTAAAACATATTAGAAGGATGTAGATTAAGTTCAGGCAGATTGTTAATGAAAATATTTAATGTCTATTGTAGGAATTCGATGAGAACCTTACTGTGTATAAAATTCAGTTAAGGTCATCTTAATTTATCTCTTCCTTAAGTTAAAGAACTGCAGGAGCTAGTAGAGTAGAGTTAGTCTTTATCTTGTAAGGAGCACAGTACTTGCTCTGAATGCTGGTGATTACTCATACTATGGTTATGTTAATTCTGTGACAGGGGACTAAAAAGTCAACATATCTTACATTAATGTGGATATGTGGATAGTATTTATTTAGATTTTTTTATGGCCCAATATTTTGTTTAGAAGAAGTGGGAAACTAAAATGTGTCACCCTTATAAATGTTGCTTCCAATGAAGACTCTGAGCAGTTTAAGTATGAATCAGAGGAATATTTTGTAGATACCTAGTCTGAGATAAAAGTTGTTTTGTCCAGGTGGATGACAGCTATGATATCCTTTGCACACTCCTTTTATTTTAACTGAAGCTTTCACAGAAGCTAATAGAAGTAATTCATATTCTACCAAGGCATGAATTCTGTTGAAAACTTCTGTTGAAGTTTTATACAAACATAATAGGAAGGGTTAACTACAATATCTATATAATTCTCAGTGAAATCTATTTCAGTTAATATTAGATTAGTTACTATGCAGTACAATTAATGCAACACTTCCATAACATTGATTAAATGAGAGAAGACAAAGGATTCAAACTGTTGGGATATATACGCTTCAGTAAAAGCTTTGGCATCATCAGCCAATAAAAATTCATCATCATATACAAATTTGGGCAAAGTATGGCAATTCAAATGAAAAGCTCTTCAAAATTCTGGTCAACTAAAGTATTTACCATCAATATCCTTATTCCCTCCTTCTCCACTAAAAAACAAAGGTTATTGCAGTGAGAGTGAGGTGATCAGAAGCTGTATGATGCCCTGGAAAAAGAGCATGTACAGAGATTATGAAAGAGAAGCTCAAAAAAAAAAAGAGATTTTTGGCATGAACAGAGTGGAGTGAGATGAAATCTTCACATCTTTGCCAGAGTGACCCTTACAAGATTCAGATAGACTCATAAAACTGCCAGTCAATAGGAGTCAGGTTGTAAACATGAAAGAGTCATTTCATCACAACAGGTTTTTGTTAGAATATGTTTTGGATTTAAGAAGTTAAGAGGGACTTGGGGACAAAGTTCAGAAAAGCTTGAATGGTTCAAATAATATGAGATGCTTAATAATAATAATATGAGACCTACCATGCTACGCTTGGAATTATTTTTATTTGAGTACTTTGAGATTTAGATGTTTCTGCAGATAAATATATTTGCCTTGTTCCTAATCTTCCTTAGACACCTGCTTAGCTTCATTTTGGGAGAAAGAATGCTGGTTTAGACTGATTCTCAGCCTGGACCAGTGAAGCCGTAGTCATATTCTTTCACCAGATCAAAGCCTACCAAACCAGTGCATGGGTAGTGTGGATCACATCCTGCACTGGCAAAAACATTCATCCATCCTGCAATGGATGGACTTCTTCAAATCTGTGCTCATCTATGCACCTAAGTATTTTCATCAAACTGTTTATTAAACAGTGGTAGTGGTCTTAACCTGGACAGGCTGGTCTGCATAAATTCCTTACTGCATGAAAGGGACTATACAACTGCCATGGATTCTCGCTGAAATGTGAAATGTGATCCTTGGGGAATCAGATCCAGTATTACTTTGGTTGTATTGTGTACATCGTGTAATCACTATGTTGCATTACATTCCTAAATTGTTCCCAGAAGCACTCAGATTTACACTATTTGTCGTTGTACCTGAAAACATGCATCAGATCACAGCTACAGGCTAGAGTTCCACTGCCGAAAGAAAGACAAAGGCGACTGTTTTGGCAAAGGAGTGGTCTGCCAGACTGTGGAAATATTCAGTTTTCCCCAAATCCAACAGCAAATTATTTCAGCAGGCAATACGTAGCATGAATGCAAATTTTTATTTCCCATTCTTTTCCATCCTTCCTGCCCAGCCCCACCAATCCATGAAAGTACATAGACAGCTAGAATATCTGCCAGTTAAACCCCATGATTATTTTCATACTTAAAAATGCACTGAAGTGCTTTTCTGGACCAGGGCCAGATGCTCAGCATCATTCAGGATCCAGTTCATATTTATGAGTGCTTTGTTAGTGAAGAAAATCATAAAATTGAATGATTTCCTCCACATATGTACATTCTCCTTTGTTAAATAAGCAAAATTTTCATTTGGGTGGGGCATTTCTTGGCAGCTCATGTTCAGATGAGATTCATGAGTTTTAAGTACTGCTTAAATCTAGGGCATCTTATTGAGTAAACAGGTGGAGCTTATCCACTTTGAATGTATGTGAAGAGCTTTCTTTATCGTAGATGTGAGAATTAGTTTTCTGATTGATTATTTCCTTTCAATTCCGAGCAGACTGTGGGTCAATCGCAACCAATGCAGATTTTCTGCATGAAATGTGACGCTGTATATACAGAGAACCATTTCAAATTGAGCCCTTACTGTTTTGAACTCTGTACTGACATGAAAGAAAAACAACAAAGCATATTCTTTTTATAACTCATAGAAATGGGATTTATTAATTGAGACGTGGCTGAATAGACAAGGAAACTAAGTCTGACAAGAATCACTGGCAGCCATTTCTAGTCTGACAATTTGTATGATACAAGCATTAGTTACGAACCAGCTATTAAAGTACGTTAAATCAGTTACCAAGCTACATCTTGTGTTCTGGAAAACAACTCCGTGCTTAAAATTTTACGTACACAGAAAGGGAGAATGCATTTGTGAAATGTATCCAGTTTTATTCTAATAATACGTGGTTAGCAATTAAGAAAGCTTTCCCTCCTCTAAAATAGCTGCCAACACAAAAAGTATCTCATATAAACAGCTTTCAGAGGAAACATACTAGCTCATTGCATTTTCAGAGGTTTAAATGAAGTGGTAAGAGTGGATATGTAAATTATTTTACCTATTTGAGGCAAGTCTGGAAAGTAGTTCGGACCTAAGGAGGCAGCTATACACTTGATACGCGTTAGTTTATACTTCTGATTTTCAGTCAGCGAAGTCCACAATCCCACGGTCAGTGTGAGTATGTGAAAAGTGTAAGTTGACCTCCGCTTGTGTTAGAGCTGTCACTCTTTCTGAAATGTGCCACTTTCCTTATGACACCTGAACCTGTGAATTTTACGGTGCAAACTCACACACTAGCTTACAAAGGACTGCATTTAATATTCTTTTCTCTGACTAAGACAATATTGCAAAAATATTAACCGCTTTTTTTTTAATTCTGCATGAATATATACGTATCAGCTACATCCAGCGTTCAATAGCTGTACTGCTTGTTTATGCCACACGGAATATTAAATGGATGCTGTTTTTGAAAGGAATGTAATATCCAACTTGTGATGTGAAGCTCATGCATTAAAAGATAGTTGTTGATTTTAGGTTGGGTTTTATTTTCAGTTACACGAATTTTATAGAATTAGTGGGGAATCGAGACCTTTCAGATAGAAAAAGATGCCAACGCAGATTCCTGTGGTAATCACATTTATGTAGTGAAATTCAGATCACCACTTCTGCTGTATTTTAGTTAGAAATGACCTGTGCTCTGAGAATTTGTGTATGTGCCTTAAGCACAGTCTATACTGTGTTTGGTTTGAAGACAATGTTAAATACAAGGGATGAGATGAGCAATTATTGAAGCCACAGACAAAAGGGAAGGACTTACTTTAAGACAAAAAGTAGTCTTGTGGTTCAAAGCAATCCAATGTGTGGTAGAAAATGAATATACCGCAATATAAAAAGCGAAAAGCAAGAGCTTGTTTAGAGGCCAGACATATGGACAGCTAAATGGAGAGTCACAGCACTGAGAAGGGTCTTGCAAAAGGATCAAGAAGGAAGCAGAGGGAAGCAATGTGGTTCTGAATATAGAGGAAAGATGGGTCATGTGGAGAGCAAATGTCATGTGAAGAGACCATCAACAAGTATCTCAACCAAAGAACAGTTCTCCAGTATCATTCAAAGAGTCCTTGCCAAGACATCAGCTTGGGATGCTTTTGCAGTAACAGCATCTCTATATACATAATAGAAACAAACAAACAAAAGGACGTTGAAATCTGTTTTTTTTATTATCAAGTGGATAGATGAAATATTACCTAATAGAGTCTGAAAAATATTCTAATTAACAGCTACTTACAATTTCCTTTCATTACATTTCATAACCGTGCATGAGGAAACACAATATCAGAATTAGAGTTAGCAGTGTGATCACAGTGATGGTCTTCAGTTACCAGAGGAAGATATATAATTATTTACATGGTACCACGTCTTTGAAATGAGCTTTGAAATTACCTTCCTCATCTCTCTTCCTTAAGATTGAATTAAATTATTTTTGTCATGTATTTAAAAGGATTTGTTTCCCAGACAGACCTTTATCATCAGAGCCCATATTTGAAGGTGACTATGACAGTTTTCAATGATGAAGAATAGAAAACGACAAGGATCAATGACAAAAACGTTTTGTTTTTCAAAAGAAAGAAATGTGTAAAAACATATGGACAATAATTTTTTAGAAAAAGAAAATTGAGATATTTGAATACACTTGAACGGTATAAAGCTTGAGCATCTGCTTTACATTTTTCACTTTATAGTGTCTTGAGACTTCCAAAACTATTACTACCCTCAAGGGCATTAATTCCTCCTCGCCCCCCCCCCCCCGCAACTCCCATGTATTTATTTATTGAAAATAAATGAATTAGAAGTAATGACAGCTATTTGGATATTTGTGTTCAAATAATTAATTCTGCATTAGAATGAAAATTAAAACAGTTACAAAGGTTATAATAAGAGGTTGATAATTTCTCTTGGTGTTCTGAGTGACTACACCATATGAGAAACAGTCTAAAAATGAGAAAAGCATGACATGATGAAAGCCAGCTAGCTATTACTGAAGGCTAGAAATGCTATATTAAGTAGTCAAACCTAGAGATGATTTTAATACCATATTTGAAGAACAATTTAAGCAGCATGCAATAGTGATAGAGATGTTCCTTTATTGCTGCAAGGCTATTTGAAGAAAATATCTTTCGGTGTTTAAAAGCGAGGCTATTCAAACTAATGTCACTTTCAAAAAAAAAACCTGAACTACCTTATGTTCCCACAGTGGACTAAGCTAGAGATAAGGCAAGTCTTTCTATGCTTAGTAGGAGATAGCAAAGATAGAAAAAAATAACTTTGAGTACAAAGGTATGGTGGAAATACGGGACAGAAAAAATCAGTTCTGGAAAAAATGTTTTACCTCAAGATAGAGTCTTACTTCTTTTAGAGGACTTGACCTCAAACGTTTGCTGATGTTAGGTAAAAATTAAATATCTCATTTAAGACCCTGTTTCCGCACAACATAGGAGAACAAATGAAGTTCTGGAAAACATAGCACCAAATTGAAGTAAAATGTGCTTTCAGACAGAAGACCTACCACCTCAGTCCTTCCTCAAGGAATGTGCTACAGGTTGTTGCAACTTCTGTCATATTACCAAATCGAACTTAACATAAACAATGTTCAAATTGCCTTCATTTTCCACCGTGTACCGCTTATTTTTGTTAGGACAGTTAATTTTCTCCATGGTTTCTTGTGTGGTGCCATGTTTTGAATTTGGATTTGGCATCTGTCTTCCCAGGTAAGTACTGCTTTGCTCAAAATGGCTGAACTTCTGCCTGCTGATGGGAAGCACAGAACGGATTTCTTATTTTGATTTCCTTTTGTGCGCAGCTTTTGCTTTACCTATGAAACTCCACCCATACTTTTCCCTGTGTGGGGGCATGAGTGAGTGGCTGCCCCCTTTATTTGAGTGATTGATTTTATCACATCACATATAGAGAGGATATACGCTGGCCTCCTCAACTGTGACATGCAAAGCCAAGGCAGCAGAGCTGTACAAGGAATGCTTCATTCAGATTCACCCCTGCGTCTGCTTGGTATCATTCTGCAGCTTGCATCATCTATGTGTATAAATCCCGGAGCGACACTGTTTTAAAATTTGGCTGAACGTTCAGTATTTCAGGCCTTTTCACCAAGAATAGCTGAGTTTCCCCTTCTGAACATATATGGTAATGTATATTTAGAAGATTTTTAACTTGCTTGTTTCATTAGTGGCAGCATAGCGGTCTTGAAATGGGGAGCATTTAAGTTAACCGTGATCTTTTTTAATATTATAGTTTAAAGTTCATCTTTGTTCCAGTTTTCAAGCATCTATTTGTTGTCTCTTACTAATGCACTACTGTGTAATATTTTTCTCGTGAACTTATCCTTGCACTCATAGCTCCCTTTACAAGAGCATTAGGTACTTGCAGATGCACTTACACGTCTGAGACGCTATTCAGGAGTTGCTCCTATCTCCATTGACTAAGCAAATAGCTTAATACAATATGCCTAACTTTTATATAGTTACCAGGATAACAGCTCTTAAACACTTTTTCTCAAACACTGAAACTTTCCAAAGTTTCTTTTTCCTTTTTCAATCCTGTGTGCATTTTTTTTCCTGCCTCTCACAAAGATTCATTTCTCTGCAAGCTCTTATTGCTTCACTGTTCTTGATAATTTATTATCTTGAAAAGAGTTGAAGGGTTTTATTTCCTGCTTCTTTCCTGCTGCATATTTGGCAAATGCTACCTTTTGCTTTTGCAGCACTACATTTAACATCTGTCTAAAGAAATATAACCAAGTACTACATGACAAAGAGCACTGAGATTCGTGAGAATGCTTTTTCTTCTAATAGTATGACAGTGGAGTCGGATAGATATCACTTTTAATGATAAATTTTTTTTCAGAGAAGTTTTTATTACCTCTTTTTTCTAGAATTTTCATCTGAATTTTATATGTGGATAATTCTTAAGACAACCCGGCTCTTTCAATAATGGAATTTTGCTCTAAGATTGAAATGTTAGTATTTGTGGAGATATGAATTAGAGACACATTCGAAGCATACCAATATTAGCACCTATATGTTGATTTACTGAAATACTCATATAAATCTTTTATTAATTATAACACCAGAACATTTTAAGCAAGCAAGTCATTGCAAAAACATTTATTTTCATTATTGGGTTTTCAAAAAATCTTCTTCTGATTCTATCTATTTTTAGAATTTTAACAAGTATGTATTTCACAAATTATACTAAAAATTCAAAATATATATACAATAAAACTTAAAATCAGTCAAAACAAGAAAAAAGGCTTGACATCTCATTTCTAAGGCTCTGTAAGCAATTTCCTTTCAGTGCCTGATAACTGCCTGATCCCTGTTTCTTTTTAGACGACATTAGAGGAGTTATGAAAATCATACAGGCTAGAAATACAGCAGCACATATTGTTTATCTTATCTATGGTCTATAACATTACCTATTTTGTAAGGTTGTTCAACTGTGGTACGTAAGAATGAAAATATAATATTGTTTCAATTATAAAGTAATTATTTTCTGCAGAATTTCACCCTATATGTTTTCACTTGGAATAAATTTTGGAAGATTTTGACAATAATTATTCAGAAATTGCTATGTAAAGAAAGGTAACTTTTAATACTGGTACGTGATTCTAATTATTTCTCTGATTAACTGAATCGTTGTGTTATGAGAAAGGTATCTGGCATTTGATAGGATTTGATCAGGAATACCTCACTCATTACAGAGAAGGGGAAAGGGTTAGACAGAAATAGAATGGTACCTGAGGTGTCTGGCATTAATTCCGCTGAGACAGATTGATCTGTAAGGAGGGGAAGCAGAGACACACTCACAGGTCACACAGACACTGACTGCGAATAGAAAACTGTGATGAAACACATGAGATCATGGGCTAAACAGGGAAAGCTCTGTGAAAGCAATGATGCATTGACTTTAGATAAGGCAAAGAAAAGAGAAAACGACTTAGTGAGAAACAGGAAACAGTGTTGAAACCCAGAGAAAGATATAATCTATCTGCTGGAGAGCTTGTAATTCAAAACATCAGTCCTATGAAGAGCTCTTGTGGGATTTTTCTACTATAAAGGCTAGGTCTATGATCTCCTACAATTGTTAAAGAACATAAGATATATAGTTACAGATCAACTTTCTAACAGTCATACACGAAACTAAGCCTCTAATAGAGCCAATTCAAGAAGCAACCTACAGTAACTTCAGAAACATTTGGGCCAGCATAGTTCCTTGGGGAACCATACAGATTTCTGGATGCCCAAAAGAAGAACTGCCACTGACACTAGCTGGAAGTGCTTCAACTGAGTAATTCTGAAACAGCCCATTTGTAATCAGCCACAGTAATGCAGACCAATATCAACGTGATAAAATGCCACTAGAACCAAGACTGGCTGACTCCATCAACTCTGCTAACTAGGTAAGTTTCCTCGTGCCTGAGAAACAGCAGCTTCTTGAAGGGAGAAAAAATCAGTTTAACCAATGACATTTTCTCATCTATTACAACATTTTTCTCATTAGTATTTGCTAAAAAGAAGAAAACTACTACCACCCAAGACCATCATATCTCTGGTCAGAAAAAAATCAGTTTGTGATCCTACTCCATAGCTGAAATCAATCTAATCTCTGGAAAGACCTGATCTCATGTAGATCTATAAGCCTTGAATCATATTGCAGTTTAGGCATCGCCAGCAATAGTCTGTGATTTTAACCTCGCACACTTTTTTTTCTTTTTTTTTTTCTTGTAAATCCAGAGAAATAGGTCATTGTAGCTTAGTCTGGAACAATCTTTTCAGCAATTGACGAGGATATGAACAAGCAGGTGCATATGCAAGTACCTAAAGCCCTTTTAGAGCAAGTTATGAAAGCAAGGATTAATTTAGGAGAAATGAGTCACAGCAGGTGCCTGCATGCGCATGCAGCTGTGGGAACCTGTATTCACAAGTGTGTGTGCATACATCTATGGGTGTATAATTGCAATTTCTTGGGATCAGCTACAAAAAAGCATTTAAAAAATTGTCAGTATTTCTCAGCATTTTGTAACAACGTAGTGCTGTTTGTTGCATTGGTATGGATTTTGAGTCATCCACTGATTTCTGCTTAATTAGACATCATTAATAAATCAATAAACTGCTTTGATACTGATTTGTCTGGAGCTAAGTTAACTGCATAGTTTTTCCCTGTGACAGTCAAATTCCTTTCATCAGAATGAAAATTTATTCTGGAAGGCTTTTAAATGCACAGTTTACATTGGTATTATTATTATTATTAATATTATTTTCCTCATAGTAAGTGAAGTGGAATGCTACAGCTGCCACAGGTAGCAGGTAAAGACCACGACATCAAAGAGGAAGCAACAAGTAAGACAATTTCTTTGTGGTGAGGTGCAGGACAAGAAAAACAACATAAAAACATGGCAAAAAGTATTTTAGCGTTTCTTTCATATAAATGCAAAACATGGGTTTCCATTATAAAGTGAAAAATGTTCTGATATGTAGTTACTGAAAGGATAATACAGATACATTTTGAAAAGGAACACAGGAACATTAATGGCAATTTGAGTGCTATTTTTTCAGAAGTAAGAAAAATGAGCAGTTAGATAGAGACTTCTCATGGTGCTACACCTACATGTTCTGTATAGCCAAGTACATAATTCGTGTCTATCTAAGTTCAGAAGATCCTTGAACTGTCTTTAAAGTTAATACAGCAATTTAGTTTCCTGAAAATCTCCATTTTTAACCTCTTCCCAAGCAATCAAATTACATTTCAACTTCTCTTACTTAAAAGTTGATCTGAGTTATTCTGAACCTGAAAAGCTCTTTAATAATATTACGAATCAGAATTCTAAGAGCGTCAAACTTCACTAAAAAGATACACTTCCTAAGACAGTTTTCCTAAAGAAACAAACATATGATTAGCCAAAAAAACCATACACACACTTATTTTTCTATTTCTCGGATTGTTACTTCTGTCTTCTATTGAAGAGTCCTTCTAGAAGATCCAGAACTGATTTCTTTTTAACCAACAGATAGACGTGACAGAGAAGGGAACTCTGTAATAGTTTCTATATTAGCTATTGATGTCATTTGGAACATGATTGGTTTCTATCACAAAGCCACTGATCCGCCATGATACCACTAGTTCTTACAATGGCAGACAATTACTGGATGCTTTTTACTTGGCAGATGTTTAGAACTGAAGCAGAGGTGGTACACGCTGGATGGAGATTATTTTTTGAATTTCTATGGGACAGCATCCAGAAGCCTTCAAATAAAACATCAGCGTGATTTGGAGCAAATCAGAAAGCTTACAAAGAATTAGGATATTAGGTATTAATATTATTAATCGTAACTTAAACATAAAAAGTACAAAAAAAAAAATTACCTCTATCTTTCTGCTTATGATCAGACTAAGTTGCTAGGGCAACCAAGGTGCCTGCCTGCCATTTGCAGCCAGCACAATTTGAACTCCTACCAGCTAACTTCAAATCCAATGAACTATTCGGGAAGGCTGATGTAGTTTTTGCCCATCCTCAAGAATGAAAAGCTTGTGATGTGTATGCTACTGAAATAATTAAAACGTTGATTCAGTGGTTTTGAATAGAAATTACGAGTGGGTTGAAGATCTTTATGTACCCACACTAATGAGTAGGTTGCTCAGATTATAGTATTTTCTGAGCAGATGCTTAAGAAAGTCAATAGGAGGGCAGCCTTTTAAGATTTCTTTTGGCTGTGAGACCAGCTCCTAATTATGTCCCTGACTTGAGGCATTTTGGCTTATGTTCATTAAAGTTCTGAAGTGCTGAGTAAAGTCAAAACCTAAAGCTTTCATAATCTGCACAAGACAGAATGGGAAATAAACATGGAAATGCACCAAAATTAGCAGACGGCAGAAATCTGTGCCATAATTCCCCCTCCCCCGGGTTGACTTGGAGCTGCTTTTCTCTTATCTCCTTCCTGAGATTTTACTAAGAGGGACACATTCAGCTCCTTCATTCTAGTTGTTGCGAGTGCTTGAAACATATTGCTTTAAAGTAGAAAAAGTAGAAAACTTCATAAGCAGATCTTGCAATGAAATTTTATAGAATACGAAGCAGCAGAACAAATAAAAAAACAAATCCATCTGTAAACTAAGTACAAATGCCCATTTCTTGAGGTCTGCTAAGCAAGTCAAAGAGCATGTATCAAGTTGACAAGTCATTGATAGAGCTATCAGATGTAATTTAGACTCATCGGAAAATGTATACTGTGCAATATTGCATCATGTTCCTAAAATACTGTCTTTTACTTTTCCACTGAGTAAAGAATTTTCATTTTGTACGTAGTCATAACCTCCTAGGATGATCCCTTAGAGTCAATATCTATCTTTACGGTAAAGCAAAGTAAAAGCACACTTCATCTTTCGGAAGGTCTGAAATTGAGAACAGAAGCTCTCAAAACCTGAGAATTATTAGCATACTGAGTGCTGTTGCTGATTTTATTACTCCTACAGCTTAAAAATCATAACACGTATTTTCAGTTAATACTGCAATGGAGAAGCTGAAGATAGTTTCAAATGTGCCATGGCAAAGCTTCTGTGCGCTTGTCTGTTGATCTAACAGGAGAGAAGACATTGCATGCTGATTATTTTAATCAGCACTTGCTCAGCTACTTTCAAATTATCTGTTTTCTTTTACAGGAAAACGGACTAGTTTATTATGGTGTTTTTAAAATGCATATTTACAGCTAGAAGGACATGATCTGGAGGCATGTTATAAAATATTATCAGTACACAACCTATCAAATTCTTCGGACATTCATCTTGTTTCAACTCATGTCCCCTTTCTGCTGGTTTTCAATTAATCATCTAAAGAGTTTCTTATGACATTAGGAAGAAGACTGTGGGAAAAGGACTGCAGACTGTTCTCTAACTGCTGGATTTTGTGTTTATCAGTGTATTCCTGCAGTTTTTTCATTCCCTCCGTGTGTCTGGTTAGGTCAATGATTCTTGTTCTGTTCATCTGTAGATGATTAACTTTTTAGGATAGTCAGCATCCTTCTTCCTCTTTTGTAGTGTATAATCTGTGAGCTATTGCTGAGACCACTGAAGAGTACCATAGAAGAACTACTGTCTGATGAGTTATCCATACGGCATTACAAAATGTATTGAATAATATATAATGTATTAAATGCAATCTCCTGTAGAAAAATGAAAGCAAAATTTATGCTTTCTTTCTTTAGAGGAGAATATAGAATTTTATTTCAAGATTTCTTATGCCCTTTACGGGCTGGAAAAAGAGAGAAAGAAGTATTTATCTAATATTTTAATTACATATTTTTATGCATACGTAATCTTGGTCATTGTAACACAATATCATAACTCAGTAGGTTAGCAAAATATTTTTTTTCTTACTTCTTAGTAGCTGCTTTTTTTTTTTTTTTTTTTTTTAATGTTCTGGTATGTGTCTCTGTGAAGTGTCAAAATCTCAGCTTGCTACACACATCCTGATGGTGGTTACTACAGCTTCAGACACGTCAAATGTGGAGAGAAAAAGAAGGGGAAAATTGTTTGAAAATGTCAGCCCAGTCACAGGCGTAGAACTACAGGAAGACTTTGTAAGGATGCAAGCTTTTTAAACCTTCACCCTGAATTATGAAAGCTATGACAGTACCTTATGAAAACCTGCTTTTAGTTTGGGTTATCCATACGTACACATTGTAGTGTTGGAAGGACATTTCTTTTTCAGGGTTGACATTAGTAGGTTCAAACAGATTCCATCTCAAGGAGCGTTACTGAGGACACATCTAACAGATGATTCTTTAGTAATCCATTGTAGAGTCCTGGAACAAAGAAAAAGTACAGTGCTGTGAGTGCTAATTACTACTAAAAAAATGAATTTTTTATACATGTAAGTAATCGCATAGAGTAAGATCACTCTCAGGTGCTTAGATCAGCTCTCTGTGATTGTGACAGGGAGCCACTAAAAGCCACTAAAAGGTAGGTCGGTGAGAAGGACAGTGAGGTGGCTTTCGTTTGTTTTAACTAGATCTATTCCAACATCATCATACATTTTTCTGAGGACTTCATGCTGAGAGTAGCTGGAAGATTGAACCACTGAATGCCATAGCCATTTTGTCCCACTTATCCCTTACTTCTGCAGGTCAAGCAAATGTTGCTATAATTAGCATAATCTCTTATGGTTTTCTATGGATCTTCTAATGATGATGAGCAGATATATGTCCTGTTTGTAAAGTTAAAGTGGAGAACACACTAGCCTTAAAAATACTAGGTTTTCTTTGCAGTGAACTTCTCTGTTTTCCACTATGATCCCAAGACTTCACCTATATGACAAATTACAGATAGGGTATTTAAACTTATATTTTTTTTTCTTTGTTTTTTTTCTTGACCCTTTCCTGCTTCAACTTCAGTGTCTTATCAAAACACTGCACTTTCCTGCTAACTCTATTATGCACAATAACAAGCAAGTTTGCTTGATAAATGTGTACGTGATCCCCTAAACATGTCATAAGAGCACCCAGCTTTGAAAACATACATTACTGCTAAGCAGTAAAGTCTTCTGACCATTTTTTGCCTCAGATGACAAACAACACCTTGAATAAAATTACAGCCAAACTCCAGCTGTCAGACAGAAGCAAAATGTGAGGGAGAAGGTCACCGCTCTAGAGAAAATCTTTTATGTGGTGATCAGACAGATTCAATAAGGGAATAATTAATTGTGACAGAAAATGTAGCCTTTGTAGGTACATCATCAGTGAATGATCCCCATGCTGAAGTCTACACCTGCTAGAATTATAAAATCCAAGTGGGAACTCTGCATAATATTTTCTAATTGAAATAGTTATGGAAGAGGGAGATGCAAAAATTTGTCCTTTTTAACATCTAAGAGGCAAACTATGAGCTTTCATAATGATATTACTGCAATTGGAATTCTGGGATGAAATGTGTGAACATAACTTTGATAATATTATGAAAGCATGCAGAAAATTGTGCAATTTGAAGACAGTAAAATGTAACATTGTAAGTTAACCTGGCAGTAATAAAGTAATGGAATTTTCTTCACAGACATTAACAATTAACATATTGAGAGAACAGCTCAGTCCAAATAGTTTATCTGCTTTCAAACACATTTTCTTTCTACCATAGAAAAATATTTTCTTCAATATTCTTGACTTTATTTAATTTCATTGGCATTTTTTCAAACATTCTGAAATACTGCCTTCAGGTGATACAAGAAGGCCTTATTCTGAGACTTTTTCAGGCTACTATTTAGTTTTTCCAAAACATTGTGAATCAGCTTACCTCTTGCTTGAATCAATTAGTTCTTGCTTTCCTGAGAACTGGAATAAAAATTCCTTCAATGTGGAATATGATTTCTAATCAAAGCAACCTGTGAAACACGGAAAAAAAAAAATCATAACTATTATGAGCTGAGGCATTTAATGAAAACCTGCTTAGCTACTCAGAACAATCCATAAAATTTATCTTTTTAAACAGAGTGCAGAAGGACACAAAATGTAATTTCTAACTACGCTCAATGAAAAGTGCTTAGAAGAGTCCGCTTTCCTTCTGTTTCTGCCTTCTATCCTTGGTTAATAAAGATTCTAACCATTTAAAATATGGTATGGAAATGAAAAATATAATTGTACAAGACTCTGAGTTGTAGGAGACCCACAGGGATCAGGGAGTTCAACTCCTGAGTCTACCAGAACACCTGAAATTCAAACCCTCTGTCTAAAACGTTGTCTGACTGCTTCCTGATTTCCAGCAGCTTGGGTTCTCTGACCACTGCCCTAGGAAGCCTGTTCCATGCCCACCACTGTCTGGTGAACAGCACTGTCATTACAAGAATGACAGGTTTAGCAAGATGTTCAAAAGCAATAGAAGGCTTCCTTTATAAACCTCTGAGTTGCTCCTATTAGTGTATATTAATTGTGCTTGAAAAGCACTTAGAAAATTAAGATCCTAGTATTAAGCATGGATATGCCTGATTTCTGATTTTAAAGAGCTTCAGAAAGGTATCCTGCCTGCCATTCTAATCAGCTAAACTGAGGAACTGACATTTCTGTTTGATGAGGAGCTATAGAATTATAGAATCATCAAGTCCAACCACGACCTAACCATACTACCCTAACTCTAACAGCCCTCCACTAAATCATGTTCGTGAGCACCACATCCAAACAGTATATACATCTCCCTCTATATATGTTTGTATGTAATGTATACATGTAAAACAAACATTAAGGATGGGCACTTAAAAGGAATTCTGTTTCAGGAATTTGCAGCATGTTCCACTTCTTGCTGAAGGTTCTTATTCACCTTATTACAAGCCAAGAAAATACTCCATATTCAACCTATAAAAACTTGCATAAAACCTTATAAAACCTTTTAAAAACTGTGTTATTGTTTTCTTTTTTTTTTTTTTCTTCTTTTTCTTTTTCTTCTTCCTAAACATGGTCTTTCTATTCTTTTACTAGAAAGACTTACAAAGGAGGTAGAATTAAATAATTCAGTCGGAAGATGCTTACAAAGACTGCCTTATCCAACTATCTGACCACCTCAGTCATAATTAAAAGGCAAAGCACGTTTTGGAGGGCATTGTCCAAATGGCTCTTGAACACTGACAGCATAGGCATCAATCACCTCTCTCGGAAGCCTGTTGCTGTGTTTGATCACCCTCATGGTAGAAAATGGTTCCTTAATATCTGTTCTGAATCTCCCCTTGTGCAGCTTTGCGCAGTCCCCACCTGTTCTGTCATCGATTCCCAGGGAGAAGTGACTTCTCCACTTCCCCTCCTCAGGGAGTTGCAGAGAGCAGCAAAGTCATCTCTTAGCCTCCTTTTTTTTCAAACTAGACAGCTCAAGTGTCCTCAGCCTTTCCTCACAGGACATGCCTTCTGCCCCTTTTACTAGCTGGGCTGTCTTGTCTTCCCAGAGCTTATATGTCTAAATTGCACTTCTGTGAATGGCAATATCTAGGACTATTTTTTTGAAAAAATAAATCCCTTTATAGCTGACAGAAATAGACAGAACTGAAAACAAATAGAACAAAGTGTCCCTGCAATCCTTCCAAAATGTTAAGGGAATTAGTTATTCGGAAATAGTCACCTGCTTATAATCTGTCCATGATCAGATCTCTCTCTATATGTATATGTGTTATTTGAATTATCCAAACACTAGGAAAACCTGTTCCTGAGGTCATGTATTGTAATGCAGATTTGGCAGCATGGCATTATTACCTAATAGACATAGGCATATATCACAGATGTTGTTATGCGTTGCCCTTGAAGTATAAAATGGTCAAACTCCCGAAGAAAGGTGCAAATGTATCATATCAGGTAGAGCAGATTATTCCCCCACAGCTCACTGTAGATGAGAAAAAAACAACAGCAACAACAAATAATTCAAAATGAAACTTGTGTTTTTATGTCTTCATTTTAAGATTTTTAACGTTGTGCACTTTCTAGAAACACTAATTTCATATATCTTGATATTCATTTGAAAAGTGCACGTAAATATATGCTTGATTTTTTTAGTTTTTACACTGTTCTACTATATATTAAGTGCACCTAGCCGTCACATAAATCTTTCACGTATATTTGCTTTAGAAATTGACTTCTAGATTTCCTTTTTGTTTCATTGCCTAGAACACTGTTTACTAGCTAGGGAAATTAATAATGGTGATCATAATTTTAATCTTCCTACTAACTTCAATGAAAACTAATATACAATGTGAGAGAATACACTGTACTAACATACAATGAAAATAGATAAAAAATAAAATATTCTGATTCACTTGAGGTGTTTGTTGTGGTTGTTTTTAACTCAGGTGGTCATGTTTTCAAATTGTCATTCACTCTCCCATGAGAGCTATGGTATTTCATGTAATTCTGTGAGTTCATCAACACTTCAGATGGCAATAAATAAAACTATGTATGTCTTAATGATCAGTAACATCTATGATTCAGTGCAGCAGGTCATATTAAGAATTATCTTACTAAGAAACTGTAATTGCACTACATAGAAATAGAGCAGTTATTCCGCACCAAATTCTGGGTTTGACTCACCATCAGGCACAGTGGAAAAGCAGAATGTAACACATGATCAATTCCAACACATGGACACAAACTTCAAAACCGTAATAAATTTACATAGGCTTTCATTACTTTTTTACATTCCTTAACTGATTTCCTAGCGTGTTTGTAGAGAGCACACTGAAATATTTCAAAAGCAATTCTCTCACAAATTTTCTACAGCAGATACCTGCAAATCTACAATGTAATTTAAATAGACCTCTAGAGATTAAGATTTTGGAGGATGAAAGCCTTTAAAGAAAAATGCAAGAAGTCTTAAAACAGCAGCATTAAATAATAAATTTTCTTGTATATTAGGGATGTTTTAGACATTGCCTGCTTTTAAAGGAGATTTAGTCTTAATTTCCATAATCTGGATAAACTGGAGAACTTCTCACTAGATGGTTTTACTGTCACACAAAGTTTATGGCACATAAATTTTGTCTAACTTCTGTATCTAGAAGAGATACCTACATATTAAAAAAATATATTTAATAGACCTCTGGAGATTGAAACTTCAGAGCATAAAAGCCTTCACAGCAAATTGCAAGAAGCATTAAAACAACAGCATTAAATGAACTTGGGAATACCTTGGAGAAAGTTCTCAACTTTATTTCCTTGTGGTGTCACTACACAGCTTCAATGATGCTAATGATGTTCTAAACGTCGTAATAATTTATAAAAGAAAAAGTGGGATCCTAAAAAAAAAAATCCCAAATCAATTTTCAGTCCTTAAGTTCTTTCTGATGACAGTTTTTTTCTTTTTTTTTTTTTAATTAAGTTAATTAAGTTTAATTAGGCTACCATTTGAGGGAATTATATATGGTATGAATAAATAATTTTTCAGTAAGCTTCAGCTATCCCTTAAAATAGATAAACATATGGTAGGTACTGATACTTGAATCCATATAGCGCAACAGAAGTATAACTGCAGTACTTAACCACCTAGATCTGACTGACAATGGCCTCGTAATACAACTGATCATGGACAACTCAAGGATATGCACACCATGGGAAGCACAGAAATATTTTGCTGTTCTCCTACCTGAATAACAGAATCCACCTTTTGAGACTGCAAGAATATTCTTCGTTTCATTGCAGGCCAAAGGTTTTGGACACAGCATATATCCACAGTCCAATTTTCCTGAGTGCTAAATAGCTATTAAAAAAATACAAAATAATAACAAAAAATAATCAGTAATTGCCACATTCTCTATATAAATCTGAAAAGGATTTCAGTATGCCATAGCACAGCAATCTGTTTCAGGACAAACTCAAAAAGGCAGTAATAATTTATTCCTTGAAATAGTGCTTGCTTTCCTCAAAACTGTTAGAAGGGAAGGTTGGTTTTCTGGTTGTTTTTTTGTTTTTGTTTTTTAATGACAACAGAAAAGTTTGACAGGGTATCCTTTCATTTAGATTTCTCATCTGGCCAGAGAAGATGTAACAGAATCTGAAGACAGTTCATTTTAGTTCTGAACCCTGGTTAGCCATCATTATAACAGTGCCTTCACTTTCTTCCATGTCTACAGTGACAGCACATCAAGTCTTTGAGTACCAAATCATATAATTTCAGTAAAACTAAATTTTCAAGCACATTGTCTATGCTCAGTACTTGCTTTATTTTTCATAATTAATCATTGATGTCTAGGACAAGAAAATGATTAGTTTAATTAATTTTTTTCTCCACTTTTTATTTTTTTCCCCTTTGTTATTTTCACCCACTGAGAACACTTTATCATTTTCATTCTGCTCCATGTACCAGTATAGCTGGTGACTTTCTACAGAGAATTACTTTCTGCAGTTAGGAGAAGAGATAGGTCAGATACACTTGAGTGCAACAACAGCTTAGAAAAAGAGATTGCATAGAGCCAGAAATGCAGCCAGCAGGCTGCTGCAGCTATACTTCTATTCTGACATCTGTGAAACTTCTTCCCAAACTGAAACTTCTGTGACCTAAGACATTTGTTCTCAGCCCCACTTTTTACCTTTTAACCATTGTAATTTATGTTGTCATACTGAAACTGTGAGGAAAGTGATGTTTAACACTTTAATTTCTATTTGACTCTTTGAAAATCCAAAATCAGCTAGATAAACATCCCCTTTCTTTATGGACTAGGCTTTTATCAGCAATCTTGGTTCAGTTGTCAGAACTGTAATCACAAAAAAGTCATCCACAGTGGCAAGGAGAGAGAAAACCAACCATACACTGCGCTAGTATCAGCTAGCAAGGCTGATTGCTAGCTGCTGTACTGCTGTTTAATCAGCTCAGCAAAGCTGATTAAAATGCTGCTGTATTTCA
Organism: Lagopus leucura; assembly: GCF_019238085.1. Lineage (NCBI taxonomy): Eukaryota > Metazoa > Chordata > Aves > Galliformes > Phasianidae > Lagopus > Lagopus leucura. The sequence goes on from NW_024962264.1 coordinate 2,599,563, forward strand.
TGTGCTTTTCCATGACTAAGACACTTTTAAGACTGAGTGTGCCTCTGCAATCACCTACTAAACTGGACTATCAGAACGTGTCAGTTGTAATTACATTTATCAACATTAAAGAACTTTTCATCAATTTGTGTTCACTGTATACATACTCAAACACGTTTACATCTGCTATTATATAGGTTAAGTTTTGCATCAATATTTGAAACTATGCTTAATCTGTCATCACTATAGATAAATCCAATACACAGAAGGCAGTATGCAGTAAGTTTGAAGGATAACGTAATTTTAAAGGCAACTCTTCAAAATACCCCAAATAAACACATTCTTATTCGACAGCTACAATTCTGCTCTTGAATAAAAGCCTACTGTCTTGCATGAACCATTCATCCTTGGACTTTCAGGCAACAGAAACCATAAACCAAGTTCACCCACAGTCTACTCTGTACTATAAAATCTCTTAGAAAGAGAGTCTGTAAGTTTGTAGATCCTAGAAAAAGAACATATCAGGGCTCCCATTAAATTTTGCAGGAGAGAGCAAACTGAGTGACCCGCATGCCATCAAAGGGGCAAAGACTGACAAATGCATTCTGCTTCTCAGTATTTTGATAGGGGACAAATAATAAAAACATCCCGTATCATTCTCATTTTCCTTGAGGAAACGCATATCTATCCATGGCAAATGAAGGTTTTAAATTCCCTTGCGGGGAACAGAAAGAAGAATTATGCTATTTTATTCCATCCTAGTCTCCAGATTTACATTAATCAACATTTTCTTTGGTGCAGTAGTTGCCATAGTGAAACTGCTACTTAAGTCCCTATGTTACTCCCTTCTCTTTCTTTTTCCTTCCTTTGCTCTCCCTACAAAAAGATAAATATATATATTTTACTTTGGAAGTAGAAGGGAAAAAAAAAACACTATCAAAGTTTTGGGTAAATTCTCACAATGCAAGTTGATATATGCTTTAAATTCTGGAACTACTCTCGTGTAATTCTGAAAGACAGAAAATATTCCCTGTCACATACATTGCTACTTATGGGTCCTTCTATGTTGTCACTTTATTTTTTTTGTTTGGTTGGTTTGTTTTGGGGTATTTTTTTAAAATCTTCTTTCCACAAATAAGCCAAAACGACACTAAAACTGTCACACAGAATACCTAACCGATAGTCTTAAGTTCAAAAGTTAGCAGCAACACAGGCAACACTCAGACCGGTCGCAAAAGAATATATTTCATTTCATTTAACTTAATATGACTTCAGCTAGTACGGTGACTTGAAGTGCTTTAGATGACTTGCGTCCTGTATGAGCCATACTCATTTGATCTCCCAAAAAGAGAATTACTACATTTTTTTCCTGACTCTGTATCCATTTTTAAATTATTTAGAATGAGGTTTACACATCTATCAGAAGATTAATATCTAATACATTGGTAAAGCATATTAAATGTATTCTGACCTCTATGGCTTGCTCCTACTTGGACCAGTCTAAAGCAGATGAGAAAGTTAGAAGAATTTACATGATGCACGAGTGCTCAGGTTTGCAAGCTTACAGTCTTAGGTTATGATTTGCTTATTATCACTATTTGGAATGCCATTATTGATTTACCTACTTACTGCCATATGCCTGAAAAAACTTCAGATAATTATGAAACCTATGCTCAAATCTTACATGCATCTCCACGTACGTGAGTTAGAAATCCTTTTGTCCTGACTTTAAGGCAATATGTGTATATCAGGATTTGAAAACTGAGTTTAAACTATCATATGCACATGGAGATGTGAATGTTGTGATTTTCTATATAATGAGATTTTTTAATGATATTGTTGTTTTTTTGACTTATCATAATCGTAGTATCTTGCTAGACTGAAAATAAATTGGGCAAGTATATCTAAAAATAAACTATAGAACTGAAATGAAATTGAGTTTCACAACTGTGTTCTACAGAGTATTTTGAAGAAAGAATTAAATGATTGAGGAGTACATACATAATATGGAAATGAGAAATACATTAATGTAAAGAAGACACCTGAAATTAAGCCGAGTATCATTTCAGAAAGGTTAGTTTACATAATGCTGCAGAGAATTATACGAATAAGAATCTTAATCTGTACTCTGCTTAGAATTTCTACAACAAATGTTACTATGCGTTGTAAAGGATGACCAAATATTATGAGACAGATGGTAAAAACTGGGACGTTCAAAGAGATTTTTTGACCATCCTGCCCATAGCCTATTGTCCAAAGGAACTGAAATGCTCCACTAATAGCTAAGTTAAAGGCGAATTGAGTTAGTCTGAACCAATGCTAAAAATGTTTTGCATCAATTTAGCAAATTTTGTGTGGAAATAGATACCGAGTGTTCACATACCTTGTTCTTCCAGACAAGCAGTGGTGCCAATAACCTTCAAACGGAGGAGCAAAACCAGAGTCTGTAACTTGTTAACAGGTTTCACTGATGCAAGTTGTTCTACGATATATCAACGCTGTACGAAACTACAAGAAACTTCCTGTTTAAATAAATCAAGTAAAAAAGTAATGGTTTAAAATTTTGATCAATAAACTTTGAAAAACAGTTTATCCAACATTTTCCTATACTGTTCAAATGGAATTCCTATTTTAAAGCAACTAAGAATCATACCTTTTCTTCATTCACAGATTTCCCTTCGAAATAGGGAAGGAGAATCTAAAAAAAAAATTTAATGGACAGATAAATTTGGGATAATTTTCAAACTTTATGCTTTTAATTAGAAATTCGCTAAAAGTTAGTATGCTATCTTACAGTAAAAGAGAAATCGCAACAATCATTTTATCTGCACAGAAAGCTTTTTATACGTGTAAATTTGTTTAAGCAGAAAGCCTGAGAAAGTATTACCAGTTCCCAGTTCAGTCATATTTTTAATTGTATTTCTTAGTTTATCTGTATCATTTATAAATATGCAGCATCTCTCCTATTCTCTTCGCATTCGACTTGAAACTCACGTTTCTTTTAGTTATGTTTTCCCCTTGGCTTAATCATGACATTTTGACACTGAAATTCATTTCAATCATTTTAAATGTATGCTGTTCCAGGTACTGAAGCAGCATGGAAAGGAATATAACATTTGAATTAACGTCAGGAATAACTATTAAACTCAGCAAACTACTTGTAACAATGCAATAAAAAATTCCAAGCAGCAGACTGGAGGAAAATGTTACTTCATCCCTTAAATTGTCATTTCAACCAGAAAACTTCACTCGCTGATGGAAGGATCTAATGTTACAATGTGGGTGATACAGGTGGCATTAGGTGTGCTGATTTTACAGCTAAAAAACCATATTTTTAAATCATCTTTGAAATATGTATTATTCTTTCTTTTTGCTTATTTTCTCTTTCTCCTATGCTATGTTTTCCAGTACATCCCTTCATTTCAATCTGCAAAGTAAAAGCACTACTGTGAAATCTATTGAAGCATGCTCCCCTATTCTTTGGGGCTGAATTTCGTTCTTTATTATTCAACATGCATACTGCCTTCAAGGAGAAAGCACATAAATAATTTTTTCAGTATTTAGTGCATATTTTATATTGTACTTGAGAAGCATTTGTGCAGCAAATGAGTAATATTTGTAGCATTTTCTACTGGATTAAAATGTACGGGTAAAGTTTCTTTTTCGCTATAATACATACTTTTCAAATTAAAAACCTCACTTTGGCGGGCTGGATGTGTATCCTTTGAAATTACTTCAGCTGAAGACAAGTAGTTTTGATTAAAATCTATCTCCATTTTTAGACAATTATATTTCGCTATAGGAGCTCTGATTTCTGACAAATATTTGCATCAGGGACTTCAGCTGCAGAATGTATGAATTGCTAGATACTGTGGCAAATATTATCAATGTTATTATTTAGAATCACAGAATTGGTCAGGTTGGAAAAGACATTCAAGATCAAGTTCAACCGCAAACTAACCATTCTACCCTAACTCTAACAACCCTCTGCTAAATCATCTCCCTGAGCACCACATCCAAATGGCTTTTAAACACATCCAGGGATGGTGATTCTACCACCTCCCTGGGGTGCCTATTCCAGTGCGTAACTATTTGAAAGCTCTTTGAACAGTTCTGCAATTCAACATCAATAATAATAAACAAAAACTACTTCAACTGTATACTACTGTAAGAGTAATCAAAGACATAATATTTTTAAGCATTGTCTAAAGTCCCCGCAGGGTGCATTCAACTCAACACATAGATAAATTAACAGCTTCAGGAAATAATCATTTCTGTGGTATCACAATTCCTAAGTGTCTCCACTCTTCTCTTTTTCTAAAATTTCCCCAGAGGCAATACCTGTTAAAGTGATGTCTGAAAAATTTTTCTAGATACTATAGAAATTGTCACTAGTATGAAATACTCATTTTCAATCTTTGGTGACAAGTATCTTTAGGCTTACATCTTCCCCAGCCATTGAAGACGTTTACAATGTTGATTACAGCTCTGGTGCAGCATATTACCCACGGTTCTAAGCTAACAATTAACTATCTATTTTAATAAATAAATTATCTTTGGAGTCTTGTATATACTTTAATGTGTGCGTACGCAGCAAACCAAAGGATTGCGTTAGCATTTGTTTTAAGTGGATTTATTTATTACAGATGGATGGGTGAGGGTATTTGTTGACACACACACATACACACGGCAATTTCTGTTTAGAAAAGTGGATGCTTCGACATATAGTACTATAATGAACACATATAGTTTTAAGTATTCACAGAGAAGATTTATAGCAAGACAAAAATATTTCATCTGAAGCTGCTTCAAATACTTTTTTTATTAGTCGAGATGAAATATTCTTTTGTCACTGAAGGATAGAGTATATTTGCAGTTGAAATGTGGTTTCCCTAACATGAAAGTAATTTCACATTTGCAAAGCATTAAGCAGACTGAATGCAGGTGAGAATAACTTATAGCCCTGCACCTTTCTCCCCCAGCACAACCAACTACAAACTAAACCAAAAAGCAAAGAAATAGAAGCCTATCAGAAAATAAGCATTCAGTAAAACATAAGCGAAGTGATATGTCTGCCATGAAAGAACATGTGTACTGGTAGTTAAAGCATGGTATGTTTAAGCCTGGGGATACAGTGAAGCGCATATGTGCCATTCTTTGAATAAAAACTAATAGTTTTGCCATAGAATCATAGCTGCAAGCTTTTTAGGAGCAGATAAGATCAGTTGCATTAGTTCTAATGAGCAATTCAAGGCATATCGTGGCTTCTAGCTGATCTTGTCTTTGCATGAAGAAGTTCTCTTAACTGACTTTACTAATTAAGAATCGTAATTTTTGGTTTACTTCTTGTTTGCTGCTGTGTTGGCTTTTTCCCCTTTCATAAAGGACCATCCTGCTTTCGCTTAACTACTTAATAATTTGATGCTTTGCATTCTATCACGTATTCAGGAATGAGTGATGATAAGGAAAATACTCTTGACACAGAGGAAGATACTCTACCTTTAAAAATTCTGTGCATAAAAATTTATATGCGTTTGGGCTACAGAGTTTCTGAGCTATCTCAAACAAATTGGTGGAGGCTATTGTAATTACCTGATGAACACATAACTAACTCAATCTTACAGCATAGAATTGGTCATTATATTTAACCTACAATTACAGTCTCCGCCTCTTTCCTCCGTGTCCGGAGACAAGCTCTGCTAAAATCAGAAGGTACTTTCATAGAACTTTATTCTCCTTTTGTCCAGCAGCTTGAACACACTTATCTGTCCTCCTGTGAGAATAAGAAAAGATGTATTGTGACTTCTAAGAGGTAACTATCTCTTCACCCTCTACGGATATTCACTTGCCTACTTCCATATATTCTATTTGTAGAAGTACTTTTCACTTAATGATCCTCTCTAAACAATTTTTAAGCAAAGGCCTAGTAAAGCAAGCAAAGGTATTAACTGAGTAGAATGTTATTACTGTGCTTATTCTTGTATGGACTGATAAGGAATGTATCATCCCAGATCAACACGAGACAATCAAAACGTGGTGCGGACAGTTGTACATTCAAAAGCATTTGTTCTGAACTGTTTGCTTTCAAATGGAAAGGCCCTGGAGTGTTTTCTGTCTGAAGACTTGGCCTGGGAGCAAATGCTTCCAGCTTGATACAGGGGATTACACTGTTGTATCCTATGAAGGCAAAATAGAAGCCAGCATTTCCCTGCTTCGTCTTCTTTCTGCTGATTTCTGCACAGCCTTGAAAATGAGAACAAAAGAGCTCCTTCTGAGATTTCTGAATCCAGAAGCTGTTGCTCTGAAAGAGCAGGCTTGACCGCTCTGGACTATAAGTAAGAATATGTATGTTTGTTGTATCACCACAACCCTGGACAATCCACAACTACCAAAGATCAGCACCCTCTAACATCGCTGGATTGAGGAGCGGTGAACTGCTGTGCTTTGCTGGTTTTGGATAACTGTCTGTCTGTCTCTCTTGCTCTATTTTCTATTTTTTCTCTTCTTTTACTCTTTCAGTCTTTGTAGTAGCCATTGCATAATATTGCATTACCTTTAACACTTATTAATTGCTATTAGCAAATACGCCAATTTTACCTCCAAGTATTAGTTGTTGTTAAGAAAGCTCTCCATAAAAGAATGTGTATTATTCCTCTGAGTCTTACATGACTACACCACGGTAGTGAGCCCTACTGACTAGGGGAGGCATGACTCAGGAGATAGAAAAACATTCACCTTCACTGAAACCCACCGAGTGGGGCAACACAATGCTATTCATGCTTTCTGATGCCGCTGTAATTGGCTTTATAGACACCATCTCAGATGCATGAATTTGAACAAACAGAGAAAGTCTGGGAACATGGAAGATAACTTCTAGTTGCGAAGAATGTTTTCTACTTTCTGCACGTTATTTTTTTCTGTTATTTCATATAACAAAACACAATATTCCAGTAGAGAACTCTTAGATATATGTATTTATTTATGCAGAGAGAGAAAACAGAGTATTCTGTGCAGAACTCGACAAACAAAAGTTGTGGTAGGAAAATAATATGCAAAATTAATTTTTTTTTTCCTTTTCATAAGGGCATTTACTTTCATTAATTTCATTTTTGTAGTGTCATTAGCTATAGAAAGAAAAAAAGACTACTATTGTCTGCTAACTGGGATCACCTGGAAGCACATTTCTAATGCTTGTTACAAATAATATTAGAAAAGATGGAAAATCTGTTTCGCATCAACATCAACATACACTCAAATGTCATATATACAGTCCTAAAAAGCAGGAAACTAATTCCTTGGCATACTTCCACTATCAAAAATATAGTTAAATATGGCAGCATATTTAACAGCTATTATTCTTTCTGCTTAGGAGAAAACAGATTATGTTTATACAGTAGAGAGAGAGTTTTCCAAATCACTATGATTGTTCTTAAAAATAGAATTAAGAAAATTATAGTAGCAGCATGACTTCACGATAGAATTGCATGAAATTTGCTGTACATGTTTGAGCTTCATTTTCTCCCCTTATTTCAAGACCTACTTACTAGTTTTATTATTGTTACAATAAAAATCTTCCAAGTATCATAAAATAGCCTAATATTGCACAGAAGTGTGAATTATCACCCTATTTTAATGGTAACAATTTTATTGTTCCCTGAATTTTAAATTTTGTCTAATTGCAGGGAACAAAAACCCAGGTAGGCAAGCTAAAAACCAGTGTACTGTGCTGAATCAGAGAGGCGAAAATGTATCTCCTGAAACCCTCATTGTGTGAACCCTATTCATAGGAAGAATATAACTTCTCTTTTTTCTTTTTCTATTTTTTTTTCAAATCAAGTTCAGTACTTCTAATCTGGATTTCATTAACCTCTCTAAACATTCAGGAAGAGCTGTTCTAGAACAGAAGCAGAAAATAGCAAGTGAAAATTACCTAGTCCAAGTTATTTCCATTTCACTTTCTTGCTTTTCTTCATATAAACTATGGAAATCTATAAACGTTATTAATTAACAGTGGGGTGTGATCTGTATTTCATACTGGAATATGGAAATAACACTACATTTTTCTAAGCTTAAAATTCTGCAGAAAGTCTATAATGCTACAGGTCAGAACAGAGCCTTTGGCTGTTTATCTATGAAGGTGAGTGATAGGAATCAGCTCACAACAAATAAGAGCAGAGAACAACCACACTCTAAAAAACCATTCCCTAGAGAAAGAAAAATAAAACAACATACAAAAAAAGACTAAAAGCAAGAACAACAGATAAAAGACAAAGACGTTGTTTCCAAAACTGAGTCTATTCAAAATGAAAATGAAGTCAAAAATAACAAGCAAAATAGCACACACACACACAAAAAGAAAAAAAATGAAAAAAGGCTATGCAATATTGTGAAAGATTATATTAAATGAAAGCGATACCAGCCACAGACAGAAGATGCAAAGGGCAAGAGGCCCCTTTTCTGCTCTATTCAAAATCTGGTTGATGGTTTACACAGCAGTCACAGATGATCCTGTTTCCCCACCTCTACCACAATGGCACTCGCATATTTTGCTATTGGCAATTTCTTCTCTTTTGCCCTAACGGAATTATAGCATTATGACTCCTATACAGACACTGAACATTACTCAGGGTTAGAAGAAAAAATGATGAATAATCCTTTTTATTATTTTCTTTTCCTTCTTCACTGTTTTACTTTTGCCTTATTACTTATTGTTTAGTTAGTACTAAAGTCATCCAGCCAAACAGGTTTTTTTGATCTACAAAATACGAAACATATTGCTTGGAAAGGTTTATAATTTCTACTAGTTTTGGAGAATGATTAATTCCACAGAAATGGATCTACTAAAGCAAAATCCTGAGACCCCTTGGTTGTTATCATTGAACTGAATCTTAACATATAATAAAATATAGCCCTATGAAAAGTTTGGATTATTCTGGTACGTGTTCTCTAAAGCTGTTTGAACAGCAGTAGCAACTTAAGTCAGCTTTTTTTTTTTCCCTCTTTTGTCTGTTTTCTATTAACATATACTTTCAGTTATTTTACACGGAAATACTTCCAAGCAGCAACTGAATTTTTCTTTTTTTTTTTCTTTTTTTTTTTTTTCCCCTCAACATTCCGCTCAACTTTTGTGAAGAACTATAAGAAGGGGTGACTTATGTCAAATGTTTTTTCAGTGAATGCTGTAGGGAATCATTTCTAGAGATAGCTTGATAGAAAAAAAGAGTATTCCCCTCCCCCCCAAAACCAAACTCACAAAACCCATAAGAATGTAGTTTTTGAATTCATATCAAGATTACTGTTCTGAGTCTACATAGTCCTGGTTTGTTGAGATGATTGTTATTTCATTAGTTTGCTTTGCTGTGTTTTGTTTTGTATTCAGTGGTGAGTTTTTGATCTTTATAAAATGTGAGCTTTTCGATTGCTCACACCATCAATAGTACTGCTATTGACTGCTTCTATGTAACTGGCTTAAATTGTAAGAACAGAAGCTGCAAAAGCACGAAACACGAGCTGCAAACTATGGTAGGCACATTGAAAGGGAAATACATATACTAAGATACAACAGGTAGCGTGAGAAATGGATACAAATGTAAAAGCAAGCCAAGAAATAAAAGAGTAGGGAGTTAATGAATCATCACAGAAATAGTCCAGACTTACCTTGACTGGCTGATATACCTTCTTGAAATTATTTCCAATATGGAGTAGAATTTCAGTGCTAGCTTATGCAGAAATAACAACAATAAAATCAGGCTCTCTTTAGCCAGAAGCTGAAGAGCATTTGTATAATTTAACTACCTACACTTTATTAATAAACACATAATCTCTCAATGCTTCAAAAAACAGGCCTTGTTCATGATCTTATAGATATTTTAATGCAATATTAGTGCAATCAAGAAATTAAATAAAAATAAATCAGTGAAAATAATTATCCACTAGGAAGCAGTATTTTAATATATACTAGACAATTGCTCTTGCTCACTGTGACCTGTTTGAGTCTCCAACTCATTCCTCGCAATTTCTGTGCTCCCATATGTGGTTAGGAATTTAAAAAATAGGTTGGCTCCAGCAGAGCAGTCTGGAGAGTGAGGATGCCATTCATGCCTCCTTGGAACTGCTGAGCAAAATCAAGGAGGGAATGGCTAGAAAACTGTCAAGAGAGACGTGAAGCTGAGACTGGAGCTCAGGAAGGGGTTAAGATACAGCAGAGAGGATGAGCCCAGCAGAAAGGCCACAGACAAGATGAAAAAAACTCTGGGGCAGGAGGAAAATGAAGAAATATTACTGATGTTGAAAAGGTAACAAGTTGATTGAATGCAAATGTAGAATTTAGGTCCAGTTTACACGGACACAGTGGGCAGCTGGAGAGTAACGTACTAATCATTATATTTCTTTTTTGTTGTTGTTATTGATTTCTCTTGATTTCCAAAGTTAATTGAATTAATTTGAACCTTAAGCCTTTTGGTTTCTGGGGGAGTTTCTTTAAGAAGAAGGTAAGATACAATTATTCTGCTGCAGTAGCTAAAGCATTATCATATTTTTATACATACACAGATAAAGAAAAAGGCTACTGCTATGACAGTGTGCACACAAAAGGTAAAGTGAAAAAAAAAAAAAAGGGTACTGTGCCCACCTTACAAAATGATGACAAAGATAGCTACTAACAGAATGCTTCTGGCAACAGAAGAGTTTCAGGCAAAACAACTTCACCTTCAAGTTTCTTGAAAGAAGGGGGCTAAACTCAAGTTAATCCCCTCTGTTCAATTGTTTTTGTCTTGATCATGTTATTATCACGTCTGAAACAGCATTTGTGATGTTTTCTTACTCTTTATATTGAAAACATAATACTGTTACCAATTTCACTGTCTTGCAAGTATTTTTTACAAATATCACTGACTTAAATCCCACAGGACAAGTCCATCTAACAACACACTAATAGATTTCAAGTTCTTGAACAGACGCGGTTTCTTAAGATTTTTATGTGATGTTATTTTCCAGCTTGCTAACCTCACTTTCTTTATTGTTGGCTGATTTCCATTATTTCATCTGCTACAATAACTTCATGTCATTTTCAATGAAATCTTGAAACCCTAGTCATACCTGTCTCACATATTTTTTCCCCTACAGTAAACTTCATTTTTATCCATCAATTTTCTGCTATATTCCTTCATCCTCATCTTCTACAATACAGTACCATTTTTACATGTTCCCTTTGTAAACAGAAATAATTTAGATTTTTATTTTAACATCAAAATTTCAATTAAACAGATTATCAGAAAGTCAGTTACTACTGTGCACATTCAAATCCCTGATTTCAGTCTGCTTTAACATCTCTTTTTCTCTCTCTTAAAAAATTAAAATGTGTATGACAACTGAAATCCCTGCCACTTCTTGTTAGAGAATTCAGGAAAATACTATCTCCTTTGTCTTACCTTTTGAAGAAGAAATTTCCTTCTCACTTTGAACTTTTGACCTGAGCAGAAATCTATCTCCCTGTTTGCTTCATTATTTCTTTAGAAGTTTTCAGGAAAAGTCTACTGTAAACTCAGAATCAATTTTTTTTTCCAGTTAAGTGATATAGCTCAGTAGTTGTTTGGTATTCTACATTACACAGTGTCTATGGAAATGAAAAACTTCTACAAACTGTGGAAAGTAAAACTTTCCCCAAAAAAACTTCCCAACACAAAAAGATTGTATGGTTTCTTTTCCCTCTAAGATGACGACTACCTAGCCATTAGTTCCTTTTGAAAAGGTTGCGTTAAGATTAGATTATTGCTTTCTTGTTGATGAGTTGTGGGAAGTATTATCAATCGCCATCACAGCACTCAGGAATCTCACCTTTGTTTTGTTAGGCACGGTGTAAAGACTGGAGAAATGATATGTTGCGCCATAGATTTTCAACAGAAACACATGGCACAAGCACAAACATTACTTGTATTCTTCTCTAGTTTTCTTGTTCCTATAATAACATATCTCCAGTCAAATGGATATGTGTTTACTCAAACAAAGGTTTCTTTCTGAGTGATTTTTTCCACTGATATCTAAGTCCACATTTAGAGTCGCATGTAATGTTTTATTTCTAGATTAAACTTTTGGGTTAATCTAGGCTAGAAGTGTAGATGGATATAAAATACCCTGAATAGCCATCTGCTATTTCATCAGTGGCAGCTGGAGTAAAAGACTAATTCTGGAATAATTTTAGTACTATTAACAAAATAGAAAAGAAAAACCAAAAAGAACTAAAGTAAAGAACCTTACCTAAATTATTTTAACGTGATGAGAACCCATGGGAGATGATGCTAAAACTTCTACATCGCTTATTACACATCAAAATCACAGAGAAAAGTATAAATAATGCATACTGAAATCTACTTCTTTTTCCACTTGAGATAAGTGTTTCATATATCTTCACAGTAATGTTTCAGAAAACCTACAGTAGCTGAAAATTTAAATGAAACTATATAAACTGTAATTTGAGATTCTATGGGCATTCCGTTTCTTCTAACAGACTAACCATTAATGAGAGCCACGTTTGCAAGCTACACAATCAAAAAGAGAGGGAGAGAAGAACGTTTTACAACCTTACGGTAAAGGCTGTTACTAGAGACAACTACAGAGCAGATAAATGGAGGCATGTGCTGCCTCAAAACATGAAAATAAAGGATGGGGGAAAAATGTAAAGTTCAAATTCCACCAAGATTTTCCTCACAGAACAAAAACTAAGCGTTGTACAGAAAGGTATCAGGTACATGGTTAAATCCTGGGCACATTTCAAAAAAGTAAAATAAATGCGGGTATATCATACTTATACAAACGTGATATTAAATAGTTGATCCTAAAATATGTTTTGTGAGCTTTCTTAAGCTATTTTGAGAAACGGAGTTTCTACTGAGAATTTACGTTCTTAAAAACAATGAAAGGAGGGATTCAATAGAGGAAATGAATAGTGAGTACTATAAGCAAACTGAAAAAAAAAAGCCCCACCGATCTTAAGAAGACATTGTTGATTTTTCTTAAGTCTGTCCTAGACAAGTCAAAACAAGTGAACATGATTTGACTGGCATAGAGCAGCACAATGGGAAGCACTGAAAGAGGAAAGCTAAGTCTACAATATTTATGGGTTCTTATGTGGCCCACAAGATGTATATCTCTCAGAAAAGAAACTGCAAAAGCTCTAACTTTGGCTTAATATTTGTTCTTCTACTTAGCTTTCCTTCAGAGAAAGCAGTATTATTAGCACCAAGCATTTGGAGGAGCACTGAAGTATCTCTGTGTCAATCTACTGAGAAATTTGCCTGCGAATCTTATAGATTCTGAGCAGTTTGACAAGTTTGGAGAATTTTAAGAATATCCATTTTACTACTATAGAGAATTCATCAAGCGCAGAAACTCTCATAAATTTCCAGATCTTAACATAGAGAATAATAACAATTAATTAATAATAATAATAAGGGTCTTACAAAGCTGCTTTGAATCTTCTCTCTCCTTAAAGGACAAAACAGTAATTGCACAACTGCAGAAACCAAGACAGATGAATGCAGTGTTGTGAAGCCCACCTTTTCCTCACAATAAGTGCAATTCTTTGAATGTTGATTGCAATTGTTATCCACTGCTCCTATAGTCTTCAGCCAACTTAAAGCCAACTTAAAATGAAAATGATTCAGTGGCTGATTGGGTCCTGAGATGTTTTCATTGCTACATACAAACCCACATACATGTAAGTATGAAGCAAGCAGATGCAATAATATTATGAACACTCAGTTGTTCTGTCTCCCCAAGCCTTTTTCACATAGTGCTGTGGTAAGCAGTATGTAGTAAGGTACTGGTCTGAAATTCTATAAACTAGAATTAGATTTTAATTCTTATAATAAATGTTAGGGAGGAAAACAAATAAAGAGAACTTCAAAATTGTAAAGAAATAGCTAAAAGAGACCATCTCCAGACTTCCATGATCGTGTCAAGACAAGTAAAAAGGAACAAACTGACCCAAACTGAAAGTTTTGTGATAAGTTTAGAAGAGAGAGGGGTCTCTGAAACAACTTAAAGATAAAATTTCACAATATCAAGGATTTATATATATATATTGCTCCTTATCATAAAATCCATGCAAAATTCCTGAAATTCCACTTTCAAATAGTTTTCTGGATTATATATATATATAGTATATACTTCAACTTTAAAAGAAACGCTGACGGATATACCTGTATCAATTATTGGTTACTCAAAATACAATAATCCCAGCCAAGAACAGAGCTGTAGAATGCACAGGGTAGAAAATGAGTCTTTATGATAATCTCATAAGATAAAACAAACACAGGAATTAAAGCAGTAAACAATGAATGTAAAAAATTTAAACTTGAATAATGTCTCAACATAAATACAACCCATTAGGTAAGCTGACTTTAAGATATATGATAAAACTACTTATCTTATAGTAGTTGATTGACTAGCAAGCTTCAGAAGTGAGAGAGTTCATGAACCAAAGAGCTTCTATCAAACCTTACAAAATGAGAATACAATTGCCTTGTAGCACAGAGAATAAACTTACTTGTGAGTAATGGAAAGCTTTTAAAACAATAAAAAAGAGGTTCTGGGTAATATAACACTTTCATATGCCTGAAGACATTGATCTGTTTTGATTACACCTCTGATCTCTATATTCCCAAAACGCCAGCAGTGTGGTTTTCATAGGAAATCTTCTATAATGATCAGGTCCTAAATGTAATTCCATGAAATAATTCCAGACGTTTTTATACTTTAAAATACAGAAACAATAAATGCTGATAAGTTTTTGCAGAAACAGTAAAGACATGCAATATACCTAAGATACACTTTACATAAGTATTCTTAGAATACAATTTTCCTTTATGCTCTTTTTTTTCTTTTTAATTTGGTCAGTGAGCATGAAAGCCATTTTTATTCTTCCATTCATGTTTTTTAAATCTCATCCAATACATCAGTGAAATGATTCAAACTTATATCTGCAGAGTCGGAGCAATTTTCCCTTCTATTTTTTTTTAATATAAGTCCCAGGTAGAAAGAGAAAGTTGAACTTACCCTAACCCTAACCCTAACCCTACCCTAACCCTACACTGATTATTTTTATCTTTGTTCACTAATCTGCTACAGTCTCCAGGCTCATTTCGAGTCCCATTGGAGTTTCAGGTTTAGAGACTGTACTGAATTCTGAGTTTATTCTCTGTTTCCTCAAAAGTCATTCATTTACTTATGCTTACCAGTAATAAGGATTGCTTCTAGACAGAAAAAATGTCTTTTTTTTTTTTCCTAGTATTTGAGTACAACAGCCCATTACAGAAGTCACTTTAGATTTCTAGAAAATATAATATGAAGATCTGTAAGCAAGGTACATCAGCAAGGCCCAACTGAACAAACAATTATATCAACAGAAATATATATGTTTACATTAATGACACTGAACCAGATTCTAGTCTTAGGAAGAAAGATGTTCAGTCGATTTAGGTTCACATCTGAACCTAAACCTGAAGGAATCAGTATTCAAACATCATCCTGTAAAGACAGTGTGAAATTCAAGTTATTTGAGATATCATTGTATGAAAGAATTTAAGATGGAAATCATAAATAGGATGGAAAAAAAAAATTATGCATAAATCTGGCGTTCCAAGAGCTAAGCTTAAAAGAAGGAAGGAAAAAAGCAGAAAACTCATGTATGGATTAGTGGTTAAGAAATGTGTCTTTAGAAATTTCAAGCCATAAATGATGATTAATCATTTTGCATTCCACCTTCAAGTATTTTTAGCTGCTTTAACAAAGACAGAAAATTGGTGCCTTTTGTACTGAGCAGTGTAAGAAGATAAAGATTATGAAAACATTCTGGAATTCATATTTTCCAGAAATCATGGAATCTTTGAATCATAAAATGGCCTGGGTTGAAAAGGACCACAGTGCTCATCCAGTTCCAGCCCCCTGCTACGTGCAGGATCACCAACCACCAGACCATGCTGCCCAGACCCACATCCAGCCTGGCCTTGAATGCCTCCAGAGATGGGGCATCCACAGCCTCCTTGGGCAACCTGTGCCAGTGCCTCATCACCCTCTGTGTGAAAAAATTCCTACTGATATCTTAAACCTCCCCTGTGTTAGTTAAAAAAAAAAATTCCCCCTTGTCCTATGACTATCCACCCTCGTAAACATCTGTTGCCTCTCCTATTTATTTGCTTCCTTCAAGTATTGGAAGGTCTCCCCGGAGCCTTCTCTTCTCCAAGCTAAACAAGCCCAGTTCCCTCAACCTTTCCTCCTTTTGGACCCGCTCCAAAAGCTCTGCATCTTTCTCGTACTGGGAGCCCCATGCCTGAACGCAATACTCCAGTGCTTTGATTTCCAGAGAAATGTAAACCTTTTGTGTCCATCAGCATCAGGCATTCCTTTTCTTGACATTACAAATCTGAGAGAAGCTCAGCTTTTCCTTGATTTAAGTGTCTGTGGCTTTATAAATATATGTATACACATATTAGGAGGCAATCTAAATTCTTGGTTCACAGTCTACTACAGTTATCATGAAAATTCTCCTACACAAACGAAAAAAATTTTGTCAGTTCTTGCCTAAATTCTACAAATGGACAAAATCAACTCTTCTGCATAGTTCAAGCCAAAGAGCAGAACTTGACCTCAGAAAAAAACATACAGTTAAAAAAAAGAAAAAAGAAATTCAAATAGTGTTAGTTCTAATGTTATTCAAAATGTTCATTACATGATGTCCTAAATGACTGCTGCAGGTGACTCCCTGCTGATAGGAACTGAGGGCTCTGTATGTCAACCTCACCCTATCTGCAAGTAGGCAGTGGAGTCAGTGTGTCCCTGGAGGTGTTAAAGAAGTGTCTGAAAGTTGTACTGAGGGATGTGGTTTAGTGGGAAATGTTGATTAGGTGAACGGTTGGACAGAGTGATCTTACAGTCCTTTTCCAACCTGTGATTCTGTGATCTTTTCTTACACATAGCAATCAAAATTCTTTGAAAGCAGTGATGGATAACAGTTTCCCATGCACAGACCCATATGGTCACATCTTGCTTAGGGCAGAGAATGAAGATAATAAATGATCATGAGAAAGTGATTTAGGATTATGTATTTTGACAGGCAACGTTGAAGTTGAAGAACGCTGATTATTCAGACTTTTAAGGGGTATTGAATACATTGAGATTTTCTAGAAAGTTTGTTGGTTAGAAATAAAATGTATTGATGAAATGGAACAGGAATGATAGAAAAAAAAATACATTTTGCAAGATCAGATGATCATGCTTGTTGGGTTAACATTTTATAGTCAAATTTTTTATGCCTAATGTAGCAAATTTCAACACTACTGGATAAATGCTATTAGTGTGCTTTCTACTTATTTAAAAAATGGTATAGGACAGTATACATATCCTATATTTATTCCCAGAAAAGACACTCCAGCTCATATGAAAACAGCCACCCCTCACACTATGCACAGTATGGGCAAACCATGGCCATGGAGACTGATTTTTTTAACACTCATTATATTAGTAAAAAATTAAATAAATAGGCTAGTATCATAAAGAATAAATTAGACTGAATTTTATTACTAAGGTTTTACTTCTGCTCCTAATTGTGTGCTTTCCCTAACTTAAATATATATATATATATATATATATATATGTATTATTCGGTTTGTAAATTACTTGAAAGACAAATATTTACTAAAAACAGCAGAAACTGATGTATCTGTTTTGCTGGCCAACACTAACGGGGGAAGGAATTTTATCAACAGGTACAAACAAAAAACAAAAATCAGCAATGAAAAGTAATTTCAATGTTTTGAAATTTCTAAGTGATTTTTTTCATTAAATTACTATATAAAACATTTTCAAGTCTTACGCTACCTTTGCTTGTGAACCAGTAAGATATATTTTCTTCACCTTTATCATTTTGCCACACTAAGTTTCTACGATAACCTCAATAGACCCAAACAAAAGCATGTGCTCACCTTCAGGTGATACAAGTTATTAGTCCATTTTCTTCACAAAGGTATTTTCCTACACAAAGTAAAACCCCAAAGCTATCTCTAACCTCATTTAATCTTTTCCATACCTTGATAACCTGCCCTGCAGAATTTTGTCATTATTACACTCATGAAAGAGAATGCTTTCGTCTGCAACTTTTCATAGCAACAGAATTGCACCTCAGACTTGCGCTATAAGACATGACACTGTAACATATGAAATATGAATTATTTAAAAAGAAAAGGAATCCTGAAACGGAATGCCTTTTCCAGAGGCAAAACTTCAGTTCAGGTTTGCAGGCTGGGTCGCTTCATCATCAAATCCAACCAGAACTTGACCTGCAGCAAGATGGGTCAGACCATCTCAGGTCACTTCCTGACAGTCAGAATTTGTACACAGTCCAGCTGCAGTATGAATTTTTCACTGAGAGAGATAACAAAACATAGCTACACATTCATGTTTAATGCCATCTAATAACTTCCTCTCTTCACCATGACCCCAACCACGACCAAAGCTACTGATGCAATAAGTGAAAAAAAATAACAATGACCTCTCTAACCTCCAAACATACACCAAAAAAAATCCTCTGCCTCCTTCCTACCCCTCAAAAAACTCCTGGGAGAACACACAGACCCCGCAGTTTTGAAATGTTAAGATTACTAGTTACACTTAGGGGTCTTTAATCCACATAAAATATGCAACCCTACCTCTAGGGCCGCCTGAGGAGCTGCTCTTGTTTCCATTTCCAGGCTCCACCAGAGTGAGCACTCTCCAACATCCGTCTCCCAGGTGCTCTACATTCTTGTTATACAACAACATCTGCAGAGTTAGTCAGACAAGTGTACTGATTTGCTTACATACCTCTGGTCTCACTTACTCCTCCTTTTAATCCTTTCTTCCAAATTTGTTTCTTTCATCCCTTCTTTTCCAAGCTTTTTCATCTCTGCGTAAACACTGCATAAATCTTGAACAATCCCCAGGTTCCCTTGTCCAAATCCAGCATGTTCCTCTTCTCCTCTCCCCAGGCATCTCCTAATATAGCCTCTCCATTTTTATGCAGTTGTTTCCCTTTGTGCATGCAGCATTCCTATGCAGAGCTGCCATCAGTGCTATGCAGCAGAGACAAAGTCTTAGCTTTTGGGGGAAAAGTCTTAGCAACTCATTCATTATTTTTAGTAGGTTGTTCAGATTCCAACCTCATCACTTCTCTAATTTTAATTTTGAAGAATCATTAAGTCAGGTATCCTTACATTAGTCAGTAGTTCTGCAGAATACTGAACTGCAGTGTGCAGTTTTCAAATATTTCATTTTACTCAATTCCTCAATTCCCTTAAATTTTGAATACCTTTAAAACCAAACTCCCTCAAACTTCATGTTACATTCATCGTATTTATACGGCACTGAGATACATTACAAAAGATGAATTTATCAGCAGCAGCAAATTACTGCGTTAAAGTACATAGTTTCTTGTATCACTACATAAATATAAGTATCAGGAAGTTAAGGCTTTTGAGACTTCCCTGTCTAGATTCTAGTTTCTTTCTTTCTTTTTCCTGAGATTTATTTTGTATATAGATACTTTTCTCTACCTTCACCTAAATAGAGTGTTACTGATAACTATTCTTCACAGTTTCCATGAAAAACAGAGTAACCAGCACTCCCTTATGAAAGCATAACAAACAAAAGTCCACAACAACTCCTGCATGGTTTGATGGAACTCAGAACACAAGGCTGAGGAAACAGAATAGATCCAGAAATTCATTATGCTACTCCTATTCTCTGTAGGATTGTATTTTCTTAGTTTGTAATTAAAAGCTTGTGCTTTCTGAAATTATGTCAGAAGTACTATTTGGGCTTTATTTGAACTTCTAGTTAGCAGGATTACTTTGAGATCTTTTATGCTGGAGTGCCCTTAATCCACAGGCAAAGTGTTTCTGTGAGTGATTTAGTCATTGAAAATGATTTTGAGGTCCTAAAGTGTAGTTTCACTGAAACGTGCATGAATTTTTCCCACATTAAACCCAAAATGGATGCATTCATATAGCAAGCAATATGTTTCCACCAAGATTTTTCTGCCAGATTCCTACATAGCTTTGGACTTCTATTTTTCAGTATGATTGATTGTTCTCTGCTAATTTTGAACTACTCTCAATATAGGATCACTTCAGTTAGACAATCACCAAAAGTCCATGCTCTCTTGCACCTGCAACCATCCATACATTCCAGAGTCCAAGCTAGTCATGTCTCACAGCAGTATTCCTGAAAATAACTCTTGCTCCATGTTCCCTGTCTCCTTTGCAGCCTTCTCCACTATTAATCACACCCATGTTAATCCAAGAAATGAAAAACTATATGTGAATTAAATTTGTATATCATAAGGAAGATAGAGTCATATCAAAACTATTTCTATTCTTCTCTTGCTCCCTTTTTAAACCTCAGTTGCTGAAACTGGCACATCATTCAGCAATAAATGACAGCTCATAAATGTAAGAAGGAAAACTTGATTTAATTAAAAACTTCCTTAAATGTAAATAGAGAAGATAGATAAGTATGAAAACAAGTGATTGGAAAAGTCATAAAGATCACAGAGCCGATTTTCTGAAGGAGATTCCAATATGAGCATGGTGAACGCTTCTAGCACTTTATTGCCTGTCACTATCTCCAAACCAAAATATTTCAAGATTCTTTCACAGTTAAGGAATGTGCCTCTCCCCAGTAATTACTTTCCAGATATACAAAGATTTGGAATTTTTGCCCACAATTTTCATCCCTACATTTAGAGGTGTTGTTTGTTTGTTTGTTTTGAAATCTTTTTCTTAAACTGGCCCAAAGTTTTTATTTTTAGGAGGTTATTACTAACTACCTAAAAAAAGTTTATGTTCTTATGCTGAAGAGAGCACTCTTGTAAACGCCACATTGCAGCTTCGTGAGCACTGTGTGGATTTCTGGAACAGTGCCATCGGATGCTATCAAATTCTGCCAACATTTGTTTTCCCAAGTATTTAGGACCATTTCCATCCTTGAAGCACAGTTTGCTTCCTTTGCTTCATTGTTCCCGCTTACAGAAGTCACATTAATTAAAAAAATGTAAGAGAATGGTCTGCTAAAAGTCGGCCTGCCTTCCCCTTTCTGCACTGGCACAGACCTACTTTGACTGAACTACAAGAGGTTAGGTATATCTATAGCACTGTCCTTCTTCAATCCACCCTGAAATGAACCAAACGCAGGCAAGAAGGGTGACAAAAGTAAAAACAGAGCAAACAGAAAGTAGCAGCATGATATAAAGTTGTATAAAAAGCCAGCAAAAAAAAACTCCAAAAAAAACCAACACATTTTAAGGATATTTGACAAGTGCTAAGTCCTTTTCTCACATCTTTAGCAATTCCAAAATGATGCAATATAATATTAACAGAAAATTCGATGTGTACTAATTTCGTTAATGTAGGTGCATAACATATGCATCAAATACTAAATAAGTCCCTTTGGGAAAAAAATAATACAGATTTGATAAGAGAAATTTAAAACACCCTTAAAACAAGTATATGACACCAAACATTTTCTCAGGCCAAAACTCTCAGTGACCTTCGTATCAACTATTAGTAGTGATAACGGATTTCCATGCTGAGCGTTACACTCCACACTTTTAAAAATCAGATCACAGGATGAAGTCAATCTAGTAACAGCTTGCTCACATAAGGTGAGCATGAAGAAAGGAGAAGTGGTTTTATTACTGTTGCACAGAACTGTAGTAGGAAACCCAGAGCCCTTTCATGAAATTTTGATGTGACATTAAATAAAAAAAAAATATATGTAACTACCTATGAAACTAGAATAGCTATTCATTTCTCTTCAGGTTTTTTGAAGAGGATTTGTCCTCAAACTAAGAAACAAAGGACATGTCAGAAAATATTTTTCAGGGAGTTGCTAACAATCAACACGTGAAAGAGCTTGTAGTTGCACTGGTTTTTATCTGTAGTGTGTTTTAGTGTTATGTTTTAGATTTACTAATTAACTTATTAACCGATTTTTTTTTTCTGATTTTCCTTCCTTTTCTCTTTTAAATCTTATTATGTGTTCATTGATGATAAGCAAAGCATAGAGGCAATTCTCTATTTTTGAAGTATTAAATCAATCCTACATTCTGACATTCTTGACCTGCTCTTCTATTGTTAAGCCTCAATTCTCAGGGTTTATTTATGAATTGTAAATCACTGATCTTTTTCCTTATGTTTTAGTTTAGCTGCAAGAAATGTGTCTGCTAATAATGGTAGCAACGAGTGTTTACAGACTTTCCCACTTGCATTACAGGCATCTTCTAGACAAAATGGTAATCTTAAAGAGATTTTGAATTCAATCTAAGAATCTCAAAAAGCCCTGCAAACTATTATTATTGAGAAATATACGTAGATTACAATGATCGACACTAAGCAACATCTTAAACCAGACTTTCTCACAGGTATGAATATCTTTACGAGCAGATCTCCAAACAACTTCCAAGTTGCTCATAAGGAAGCCTTCACAAACCTTATCCCTACTTGTCAGAATATTCATCTTAATCTAATTACTTTATTTATCAGTGAAACATTTTGAACACTAAATAGGAAGTATATAAAGATTATAATTCCCATCATTTTGAAAAAGGTGAATATGAATGTGGGATACCTAAAATTTCATAATCCAAATCATGTTGGCTGATCCTGAAAAAGCACACCTTTTTTCCTGATCAATATATTTAAGTATGGATCCCTGGACTTGCTTTCATAATACAGACTTCCCTCTAATTTTCTAAGTTTACACCAAAATAAAATTAACAACCATTTTTATGGTTAAGGAACGTGCAGGTTCTTTCAAAGAATAGACTTGAAGTAACCTCCCTACCCAGTCAACAATACTATTAAATCTTTTCTGAAATAATTAAACTGTTGTAAAACCAGGCAAGATTTTTTTTGCATCTCTTCTATTATAATATACGCTTTCTCTTTTCCAAGCTAACTTAATAAGTGGGATGTTTATATCTCTCTGTACTGGTAGCTATCTTCTCTTACTTGTTTTTCCACTTACTGCTGTTAACTACCACTTTCTTTTTCCACAATAACATATTTATAGACCACTCTATTTTTTTTTTTTTTTTTACTACGCTCTTAGCCAAACTTACATAGTTTCCTTTTATTAAATACATTTCTCATTTCCATGTTCATATTGAAGGTAGAGATGTCTTTTCCTTGCACTTAGATCAAATTTTGTCTGCTCAGTTTTTAAGAAGGATGACAAAAATTGTCCATAGTATTTCAGAGTAAGTCTCTGCAGAACTAAATAAATTCCTTCTTAAAAATACTTGTCTGATACTTCCAAAGTCTTTGCATTTGTGGCTTCAAGTAATCTCTGACTAACTAAGAGAATCCAAACTGTTTCTTCATTTCTACGTGTAGAACTTCCATTCTGTAACACAAACTGTCGCTGAACTTACATTTTGAATACAGAACTACTGAATTTTGTCTATTATTTAAATGCTTAAAGAAACTCATATGACATCACCTTCTGTACTATCAGCTTGATTGCATCAGCAAATTTCCACTGCCTAGCCATTACAACACATCAGTGAAAAGCGTTAAGGAGGGTTTGTGCTAATATTTATGTTTGAGTTTCATTACCATCCTTCTAACAATCCAGCAACTGTTACCAGCAGAACCTCATTAACCATCTTGCATTGCTGTCTTTCTCCATATGGTATTATATCAAATGTTTGGCTGAAATTAGATTAAATCCATTCATTTTCCTTCTCTAGACAATCATTCAGTTGTCCTATCTAAGACAGATAAAAGTCAGTTTGACAAAATATACTTTGATACTACTGATGTAGTATTTTCCAACAGTTAGTCATTTACAGCCATATCCTGAATACTGTAGGTATTTATTCACAAACCTTCAATCCTAATGAGAAAAGACTAACCAGCTTGCATGTGTTTTTTTTTTTTTTAATAGGTTAGGTACTGTAGTTTTTGGTCATATAATGTTACACCAGCCTGGCAGGCTTATTACAAATCCCCACTAGTACCTTGATTTCTCAAGCCAATTGTTTTGAACTTCTGAAATTGAGAACATCCAGTTCATGTGCTATTCCAACACATGCACTTTTTTCACTGTTCTCTTAAAAAAAAAACAACTTGAATCAAACAGATTTATTTTACCTAGCCCTCGTTTACTACGTAGTGTACCAGTACCCTCCTGTCTTCTATTTTCATTTATTTCTCCCTTCACTGACTACAGAATCTACTTCATCAGCTAGAGATATAACCTTTAAACACTCTTCCTTAATCTGTTGGCTGGAAAAACCCTTTCCTCAATGCTTAAATGCACTGACAGTGATTACTGCAGACAGATGGAGGAAGAAGGTAAATTCACTAGCTCAACCTATACCTCCTGTATGCTGGCAAGAGAATCTAAACAATTTTTTCTTGGAAGCTATAGAACTCAGACTTCAATGCTACCTGCCTCACTCCTTTAAAAACAAATAAATATAACTAAAAATCTGTAGCATTCTTCATGTACTCTGGCAAATCTATAATATGGCAGCTTTGTTTTCAAAAAATGTCATCCTTACAAACAAGGTGTTGATGCATTTTTGTTTTAATATATAGTAATGGGATTCCATGAAATCCTGACTATAAGGATGGAGTTGAAATAAGCATATTTCACCTTTTAGAGCTCAGAATTATCCACAAGGAAGTTCATTTTTCAGGATTGTGCAGTGAAGTGCAACTGTGCTGGTTGCACCCCCCCCCCCCCCCTTTGTTGTTTTTTTTCCCTGGTTTTCAGTATAGTGAAAAGGTATTACTTGAGCAGTTGTATAAATCTTCATTTTGTATGATCTCATCCTAATGGCAGCCTCTATTTTTATTAGAGTGCAATTTATGCTATGACAATATGGGGAATAAATGCTTTGGTAGAATAATCTTCCAAAAATTTCTTTTCTTTATCATTAAATTTTATTTTGAAATGGTGGGTTGATTTTATTTTGAAGATCCAGTAAAGCAAAAAATTGTCCTTTGGCAGTATGCCCCTATTTTTTCCAATGTTTGCAATTTCAGTTCCACATTATTTGAGTATAACAAACCAGATAACCTTGTTGTTTTCATAGGTAGAATTTCTATTTTAGATTCTAAGTTCATGAACATGAAGGGAAGCCTAGTCTTAAGCTCTGTATTTTAGTAAAGTGATTCCTGCTCAGATAATGTCTTGAATGTAACTGAATTCAGTATTATCAAAGCTGATGTGTTATCTTGTTTCAAGAGACCTTATGGACATAAATGTGTCACAGATGTGTTTTGTTTTTTGAGGTTTTTTTTGTTAAGGTTGAATTACTTTAACTCAGTAGGCATAATGACTCTGTTAATCAACATTCATCTTATCACAGCTGAAGTAACTTAATCTGAGATCAATTAAATTAATTCTCAGTATCATTCTTACAAAATTACATTCACATTTATACTTTGCACAAGACTACCTATATTGCTAGGAAATAAAATTGCGGTATTTCAATTTCAGTAAGTGACACCAAATGAAGCTTACATCTTATTTTCCTAACTGTTCCTTCTCAACTGAGATTTTGGATTCACATAATTGATTTACCAGATCACTTTTCTCTATTGGTTTTATTGCCTTTTTTTTTGTTTGTTTGTTTTGTTTTTGTTTTATGTAGTACAAACTGATAAGGAAAACACACTTGCTCTATATTAGAAAAAGGAGAAGGAGCATGTAAAACCACCAGGAAGGAAGCTGAAAGCAATCCAGGGGAAGATAAAAGCCCAAGTTAACTATTCCCTCAAGGGAGAGTTATTTACCATAGGATATTTTGGATAAAGAAATTTTCGTGGACTGAAAAAAAGACTGCACAAATACCTCAAAGGACTTCAAAAATAAAAGCACCATCACTTGCTGAGAAAGACTTGAAATCCTGAAAACTAAGTCAGTATTCTCAGGATGTATTGCTTTACATTTAACCTGTTGTTCCCCTTTGCTCTAGACACCATAACTGGCTGCTGGGCGCTTCTGGAGAGAGGTCACTTGGCTCAAGATTCATTTGGTCTATACTAAAATATCTTCTACAAATCAGCAGGATCCAACTGTTGATAAGTTCAGAAATGTAATGCATATGTATTTAATGACACAGGAAAATATTCACCGCTTGCACAAAGCTGATATCGGCACAACCTAGCAACATGGCTGACTACATTACTGTAAACACTGAAGGAACTGAATTCTAGGCATGGTTTGCAATAGACACAAGTGAGAAGCTGCAGAGCTGTTATCCCTTCTGTGGCCCATAGTTTTCTGTGGCCAGCCCCGACTGCTTGTGTCTTTTAACTAATCAATACTTACGTCAGTATAAGAATACTTTAAGAAGCAGCATAACTATTTTTTCCCAGTAAGTAAATTGCTTGAGTCCACAGTGTAACAGTGTCCACAGCAGCTTTAAGTACAGACATGCCCTGCACGAGTGCAAAATATTCTCAATTTCACAGTCACATCTTTTGCTATATTTCATCTGTTCCTTTTTTTTTTCCCCGTTTTCCCTTCTCTGTAATAAATTGATCCAACTGTATTCTGCAGCTGCCAACCTACCTTTGTTGAAATTTAAAACTTATGAACAATATTTTAGTTACTGTATGTTCCAGACGTTTGAGAAAATATATTGAACTATAACTCTTCTGTCTACTTTTACATATTTGTCCAGTGTTTTTATGGTTGATTCAAGTGATACAGACATGATTTGTTTAATTCTGGGAAGGAAATCTACACTCTGTAATGTGATATTACAGTATTTTACATTAGCCTTATATCTTCTGTGGGCCAGTATTTATTGATAGCTAGATTTCATTATGTTGTAGACATTATGTTATACATACACTTTTAAATCTCTTGGTTGCTTCACAGGTGGGAAGTTATTCGATATTCAGTACAGTGCTTGCTATCATAGAAGCAGCGCAGACTGTTCTTATGGTTATCTTAATTTTAATTTACTCAATTTTCAACAAAAGTCACTTATGTTCATTCCATAGGTAGGAAAACAAAACCAGACTGTAAACTCTATATACAAACACTAACCTCAGGATGACAAAAAAAAAAAGCTTAGTTCAGATTAATCAATAAGAAAACACATGCTCTTGCTTCTTTATTCTCTTCTGCATCATATTCTAGAGATAATAAAAATCATCTTAACCAGTACTATACCAAAACATGATGTTGAATGTTGAATTCTGTGGATACACTACTGTGAAGGCTTCTTTGTGAAACGCTTAGAAGACTTAAAAGCATTCCAGTTGCAAATTTCACTGAACTCAGTCTGATAAACGACTGAGTACCTTTGATTACCTGGTTTAGGGTTGGGATGATTTATTCACAAAGGCTAATTTTAAGCCAGCTTCCCGAGGATTTTTCAACAAGTAACAAAATGAGAGGTGTTCTTTTAAAGGAAAAATTGAAAACACCCTCTGGTAAAGCCTTTCCATTTGAATAAGCACATACAATGATTAGAACATGAGTCTCATGAAGACTACTGAAATAATATGGTCTTGAAATCCCGAGCATTTGTTAAATTTGGCATTTTTCTTCTCATACAGTTTAAGCAAGATCTAGTAGAAAGAATGAATACTTGCTAAATCACATTAACGTATTAAACAAAAGACATTAGAAGTATTACTTTGAATTTAGTATCTGTTTTTAAAAGCAAGTCTCGTGTCTTCTTACTTTCCTTCACGAGGATACTTTAAGACCTGATATTCAGGGAAGCCACATCTATGTGTCTGCTAAAGCATTGGTAGCAAGGTTGGCCTTATGTACCTTTCCTCATCTTCTGCTATCCTGTTCTGCTTTGACAAGTATATACAAGATTTTATTCAAAATGATGCCACGAGTTTGAAAACTATTGTTCTGATCAGAAATAAGTTCTTACGGGCAGGAAAGAAGTTTGGCTATCAAAACAGCTAATAAAATTACAACAAACAATTTCAGCTACTTGAATATTCCTAACTGCCACTGTGGGAATGGCCTGTAGTTATTAATGCTGCACATACGTACAGTTTTAATATTGAAAATGTCAAAAAAATTAATGAGTATACCTCATCCACAGCGCTACTTCTAAACAACATGATCTAAGCCACAGTATACTAATTCCAGACTATTAATGTTGTCAAGAATCAAATTTTAATTTTCTCTGCTGTTGCTAGATAAAGAACAGAGTGAAAGGGAATAAACCAAAGGGCTACGTGTGTCCCAAAAAAGAAACTGTTATTTATCTCTTTAAAAGGTTATAGAGAGTATGAACTGAAACATCAGAGCTAGTGACGTAACTGCAGAAGTAATTCAAAGTCCGCTTCCCTAAAATTGAGGCATAGGAAAAACAACCATACATAATAGTAGCACCTAAATTTTAAATAATAATAGCACTGTAGGCTTAGAAGAAAATGCCACAGTCTATGTGTTTTGCCATTGTCATGTGTACACCTAGGAAAGGTATAATGAGCTTCTTTCCCAGTTGTTGAGGAGCAGGAAATGAATTCTCTCTCGATACTTAAGGGCTTCTTTCAACAGCCTATACTTCTACTCCTGACACTGATGCTGAGCTATATCTTGCAGAGCTTCAATTTAACATCTATGTCGAGAAAGAAAAATTAGCTGTCAAGATTTAACTTCTACAGATTGCATTTATGTGCTGTGAATAAGTAATCCAACATGTTCTTGATTGATTAGAATTTGAAAAATTGCAATATAAAAGTGACAACTTTTTCACAATAATTTCCTTGTTTGGACACTTGTCAGGTGAAGTGACCACTGTGGAAATAGTATACAGCTTCTCAACACCTACCACCTTTGTGTTTAGGCTTTTAACTGTATCACCTTTCAGGCTGGATGGGGCACTGAGCAACCCTATCAAGCTGTAGATGTCCATGTTCATTGCAGGAGAGTTGGTCTGGATGAGCTTTAAAGGTTCCCCTCAACTCAGATGAGTCTACGGTTCTTCTATCCCCTTAATATTTATTTACTTCATTCAGAATGAAAAGGAAACATTGTGCGATTTGTATCCATGTATTCATATAGATATATGTATATGTGGTGGTGCCTATATATGTGTTTAATATATATGTGGTTCTACAGTGATTCCTTGGTGTGACACGTCTTACGAGTCCCAAAAAGAAACAACAACAAAAAAAGGAGAGCAATCTTCTGCCATTTCCTCTCAACTACCTCGTTGCTTACTTCTATCAATACAGTTCCTAGGAAAGCTGTAAAATATTTATATTTGAACATAAATGAAGCCAAAAAATAAAGATGTCAAAAAATAAATCCCAAAAAACAGAAGGATTGAAAAAAATCTTGCCTTGTTATTTCTAATTTGCAAGTCTACGTATTAGAAATAAACTCTGAATATTTAAAATAGGTGGAGGTTTTTTTGGGTTTTTTTTTTTTTCCTTTAAATAAAATTGTAAGATTAGTAAAGGGTGAAAAAAAATCCCATGTGCTCAGAATGCATTTTGGGTACTAATAATACGAAATATTTGTATAAGCTTATCTGTTCCACTGTTTTTCAGCTGAAGTAAAAGGAAACTTTCCTTTGCTTCCTTGAAGAGTATTATGATACTACAAAAAAAAAAAAAAACAAAAAAAACCCAAACTAAATAACAACAAGCTCCAATAGATCAGAGTGGTCGTGAGGTTGTAAATACACTACAGATACTAATATTGCTTATTAACAAAGCAAAGCTTTTGTAAGAATACTGATGATGTTTCTGTTTTCTTTGGCAATATTAATTCTGCCTGCTTTTTTATTTATTGAAGTAAAAAAGTTCACCATCATTTTCATGTAAATAAAACACAGTAGGAACAACATTATAACTAATCTATAGAATCTAAAACCTTCCCCAGTTTCAGCTAATGCAACTAGTGGCCTTAACCTTATTCACAGAATCACAGGAGTTGTAAGTGACCATTAGAGTTCACCGAGTTCAACTCCCCTATGAAACCAAATTCCCTACAGCAGATCACACAGGTAGGCATCCAAACAAGGAATGTTCTAGCAAAGAATAGCCCACTTTTGATGTCCAAGCATGCAACTATACATCACTCAGAGTGATTTTCCCTCTCTTTGAAGTCTTACGTATTATAAACTTACATAGAAAATATTTCCTTCTCTGTTTTATGAAGACGAGTTACTTGAGCAAAAGAAAATAATTAAAAAAGAAAGTAACAAAATAATTGGACTTCTATCTTTTCCCTGACACTGAAGTTGCTGGATGCACCTGTATCACTATATAGAAAGCAGTTTACTGAATTAAGGATTGCTATCAATCACCATGTTAGTTAAGAGCCTCTCATTGTTTCGTATCAGAATTATGAATATTTAATACTATATACAACTGCTTATTGTTTGCAAAGCAGAACTAGATAAAAACCTGCACAGTTATTAAGAAAATATAAGATATTATTTTAACTGGGCAGTTAGTAGGGCTGTGAAGGAGGAAGCCCATTAAAAGAGAGATAGACAATTTTCTCAGACATACAGAAAATATTAATGCACACAGGGAAAAATGCATTTTCACTCACAGGCTGCTTTATGTGTACCATCTGCATTGGAGCCTAGAGTTCTTCCATGGTACAAAGGATTTCCAGGACCCATGTCTTCAACAGGACGAAAGTACAGGCAGCCATGTTTGCTGAAAGCTCTCTAAAGCTTTTGTCAAACAAATATATACGTCCAGCCCTTGCAAACAGCGATTAAAAGATAGCCTTTGAACTCTTGCTATGTTTTATTATTATTATTATTTTTAAACACTGATATACAAATGCTCTGTGAAGTGAGACATGACAGTATGGAAATAATTTTTAAGTACCGGAGGACTGAAGTTCAACATCACTCCAGTTTTAATTCAGAGTAGCTGAAGAGATACACTGCAGATGGCCTAATTTTTGAAATTCCAACAGATGACTAATAAACTACCACTCTGTGGCAGAAAACTGCTTCAGAAAAGGTTTGGGCATAAACTTTTCACTTCTATTTATGTTAAAAAAGTATCTTAGTAAGATATATATTACAATCAGTTCCTTATATTTTCCATACATCATAATGGCAGATCCTGATAGAAATTGAAATTACTACTAGAAATGTTTTCTGGTTTTATATTTTCAGATTTATGGAATGGAGAGAAAAGAAAAACATACATATAACACAGGATTATTTCAAGAAAAAAATGGAAATTCTAAAATCAAATGTCTAAATATCTTTTTAGTTGACATAATTTGTGGTCTTTGGGAGCTGCAGTGGTAGTGTTTTGAAATTCTCAATTGGAAAGCAGTGTTACTAAAAATAAGAATGATGCCGGTATTACTTATACAGGCTTGCAAGCAAAAAGCTTGCTTAAAATATACATGGTTGCATTCTGAAGTCAAAGAGATCAGCAGGATTCCAGATAAGTTCTCTACTTAGATGAGTATCTTTCCTTATACTACCATTTAGACTTTGTGTCTTTTCACTTGAAGAAGCATAGAGATCCCTTCTTATTGTCAGTTAAACATTTTAAATAGAATCATAGAATCGTTTAGGTTGGAAAAGACCACTAAGATCATCTAGTCCAACCATCAAAGTAGATATGAAAACCTCAAGATGCTATGTCAGAAAATGGCAACCATAAATGAAATAAAATAGCCTTAAAAATAGCAAACTTAGAAACATCAAGATATTTAAAAATATACACTTCAAACTTATTTTCCTTATTCTCTCTCACATTAAAATCATTCTCTTACACACCTTTCTGTACTTCTAAGCCAAAATCATAACTGTCTTTTTAAGTTCTTAAACAACATTGTAAGAATCCTTTATGATAAACATTTTTATTATAGCTTTTTTTCATTTAAGGTAGACAAAAGAAATTATTTTGTAAACATTATCTCAGTATTAGTTCCTAATCTTATTTTAATTGATGGTGAAATCTTAACTTTAAAAAGGAACAAGCAGAAGCTGTGTGCATATAATTTTATGGAAGGTAGGCATTTGATAAACATATGTGGGAAAAAAAAGTAATAAAAGAGTGGGAAAAAAAATTCTCTCCTGCATACTTTTTTTTAAAAAAAACTGAAATACAGGAGAATTCTTATGTATCCTATTTACATTTAGGCACTGCATACATTTTACTATGCATTCTGAAACAGATCTGGAGATGCAAAGCCTCTTATCTTTACTCTCGCCATCACAGACTCTATTCTGATGAAGCCACGAAACTAAAATGCCAAAAAGCCTTACCTCTGCACTGTATTACTAACTATACACACTGATTTTGGTTGCCAACACTTCTGCCTTGATTCTGAGACTCAATATGCTGACAGCTCACATTGGCAAGGCAGCTATTTTCCTCATGCACAGGTAAATGAAATGTAAAAGGCAGCTGAATAAAAAGACAGTAGTCCACTGGTTTTCTAGTAATTCAGTCATGAAATTATTTAGACCACGTTGCAACCCCTCAATTATTTAGAAGAAGTTTTCCACTGAAACTCAAAGAGTAATAAGAGAAAGATAATGCTAAGGAGCACACTTTGAAACAAGAACTTGACCTATTTTACCTATTCAGCTATAAACATATAGAAATGAGAAATACTTAGAAAAAAGAAAATTATGTATATGTTTATATTTTAATATCAGAATATCACAGTGTACTTATCAAACATACACACTTGCTCCTAATATGCCTTTCACTTTCAAATATAAATAAAAGTTTTCTGTTTTAATCTGTGTACATAAAAATTAACAATACAGTCTGAGAGTTTCAGTAGCCAAAATTAGTTTCATAACTTGAATTTATAGTCTTATTTTTTAATGCTTTTACAAATATGAACGAAAAAGAAATCTTTGAATTAAATATACTATCTATTGGAGCTTCGCTCTCCAACAGCCAAACAGATTAAGTCTAATCCATTTAAAAAATATATCAAACTACTGGCCAAGTAAATTAGAGCACACTGGACATATGTAAATTATCTTTTTTTTAATAAAAAAAAAAAAAGAACAAAAAAGCAGGAGGACAAGAGTATATTTTTCTCATATATTCTACAACAGTTGCTTCCAGACCACTTCTCTGTTGAATCAGTTGGCAAAATCATTCACTTCTCAGGCAGACAACATGCTCTGAATTTAAAAAGCAAGTACAGCACCATGAAAAAC
Source organism: Lagopus leucura (assembly GCF_019238085.1). Classification (NCBI taxonomy): domain Eukaryota; kingdom Metazoa; phylum Chordata; class Aves; order Galliformes; family Phasianidae; genus Lagopus; species Lagopus leucura. The sequence goes on from NW_024962264.1 coordinate 2,632,744, forward strand.
AAGATAACACTCAAAATGACAAAATGACAAAAACATTCATAGCCACACTCCTTATAAACAAGACCTCTAGTCAAGTACTAATGCCAGCTAGTGATTCTTTCGGAAAGAAATGGAGGACTGCCTAAATTCTTTGTCCATGTCTGACTGGAAATGCCACGTTATAAAAACTGCAATCCTATGGCGAACGTAGTTTACTCAGAGTATTACTTTTTTACTTTTATCAGTCACCATCTGTGACAGAGTTACCAATGCCACCCCTCCTCAGGCTTCAGCAAGATGAAGACATTATCCTTCAGTCTTTTTTTAAAGGTAATCTGTAGAGGTGAACAACATTTACACAGAAATAACCATAAACTGGTGCAATCAGCTATGAAAGAAATGCCCCTAAGCTTGGGCAAAGCAGCTATGCAGTTTCTCCAATTAAATTGGTTCTGCTGAAGGAGATAGACTATATTGCTTTTTATTTCCTCACGGAGTTGTGTCTGTAATTCTACTGCTCTCTAAATTGTATGAAAGCATGTCTTAAAAGGCAACATAGTTGTTGACCAGTGCTGTGACTAAAGCATCACAAATATTTCTTTCAGTGATGCAGACCACGCAAGTTCAATATTTCAGAACAAGGTAGATATCCAATAAATTCAATAAATGCTCATAACTTTGGTCTGAATTGTTCATTGCTTCCTGTTTCAGACACACAGACATGCATAGAATATTTTAAACTAAATTCAAGAATAAACCTATACTCCAAAAGAGGCCAACATACTCTCAGACAGCATTTATAGAGGGAAATTAACACACAGTGAAGTCTTAGTGCATATTAGTTTACTTAGACCTGTAGCATTTCCTAATCCATCCTCCCTTAATGTAAACCCCAAAGGAACTACATGTGGAATAACTAACTCACTGAGAATTCTCATGTAGTTCATGCAACATAATATCATTGTTAATACTTTAAATGCACCTTTTAACAGGTCTCTTAAAAGAAATATTTGACTTATGCCCATACATATGAATCTATAGAAATAACTGATGTACAAGTAAATATACTGTGGATGGTTTTTGTAGCCTGTGAGCGCAATTTTCCATGACATACTATAGAACATCCATCACATCCAGAAGGGCTTTTCCAGGAAATGGTTAAATTTTAAGGATTATGCCCTTAACAGCAAGTGTAGCAAAAAAAGATCCCAGTGGTTAGGATTAGTATGAGAGGGAACTGCATGAGTGATTCTTAGCATACAGCAACTTAGTTGTGATAAATGTTGGTCTACATCATCTTTCATTAAAGTCTAGAAGACATCTGCTATGTATATGCAGATGTAACTCATACATAACTTCTTCAGCGGCTGCAGACGTGGCAGAACAGTTGGGACCACCCATCACACAAATAAGTCGCAGATGATGCTTAAACCGGTATTAGTTAAATTTCAAACCCCTGGGAATACAGAGGAATCTACACAAGTAATACAGAAGCTATTCCAATGAAAGAGTGGGGAAAAGTTTCAAAGAAACAATTTAGAGGGCTAAACTGAAATGAAGAAAATCCTATCAACTTTGGAAATTGAAACCATTTCTTTACAGTTGTACGTGAAAACAATATATGTATTTATCATAGAAGTGTACAGGCTGGATTTAACAGAATATTATCTGTAGGACTGTACAAGACTGCAGAGATGGAGGCCTGTTAGATTTAAGTGCTAAATTGCTGATTACAGGAATTCACTTTTTTTTGTTTAGAGTACAAAAGCAAAAGAAAGGCTGCAATACTAAATAAATTTTTGAAATCACATGTCATATAACTGCTTTTTTCCCCTCTCATTCTATCTACCATCTATGTGGTAGACCAAATTCAGTTTCGTGGGCTTGGCACAAGAACATGATTTTGCTTTAAGAGTTATCAAAATGTTTGCTTTAAAGACTTCTCTATTGCAATTCATCATTCTTTCTCTAAGATAACAAAAGGCAATTTGTTGTTGGGGAAATCCCTACTTATAATGTACATGAGATACTAATTCAAGTTCCTGAGGGAAAAGTAGATAGAACTACTTAGTTGTGGCATGATAACTAACAAAATCTTAATGGAATATTGTATTAAGATATCAGTACAAACACTCCTAATAGACAACTAGAGAGAAGGTAAAGAACATCTTTTCCTAAGTTGTCATTTAGTTCATAAATCACTGTACAGAGCTGACAATAAAGCTATTTACTTTCAGGTAAGATGTTCACTGCAGTCATCCTTCTCCATTTCAGAGGCACTGAAGGAGAGACAAAGAGCTAAATTTTTACTGTTGATGGCTTTTCGTTCTTCCTTTATTACTTTTTTTGCTAACTTGATGCTTTATTTTCAGCCTCAGTAAACAAAGCTGATAGTTTGCAAAGGAAAAGATTTTTCGGAAGCTGAGGTAAATAAAAATATATTTTTTTCAAATAACAAGTGAGAGAAAACTCCCAAATGCAATTGTTTGGTTGTGTTTCTTATGAGGATATACCTAGACAGGTATACTCTCTTACCAGCAGCTGATCAGAATCATTGATTTACAATTCATTGTTTAAAGGAATTGTTATTGGATATAGAGAACTGCTGTTCTCATTACATGTTGAGATAAAAGTTACTCTCTGGTCTTTATACTATTCTTCAAATAGACAGAAACATCTCTCTTAAAACTCCTTCCTTGTTAGGAATATCTCATACTTGGAAAGATGACTGAAACAGCTCTGTCATTATTTCATTTGTCACCCTCCCATATCATCTGAATTAGAGGAAAGGGCAGATCCTGAGGGAGAGCCAGAAAATAATAGCTCTTCTTATTTTGCAAATGAACAGAAAAAAAAATGATCAAAGTGTCAAGGCTTAATAGAAGAAAAAGTTTAATTGAGAGAAACGCTAACCTTCTCTCAGCTCTAATAATTTTGAAGGCATTTAGGCCTCCTTTAAATCTTTCTATGCTCTTAAATGTCTGAGTTCAGCATGAATAAGCAGGGTGCTGTGGTCTCTCTTTTTACATCAGTTTCATCAAAGCTGTACTTCAACAGAAAGCAGAATTTAAGAAAAAAAAAAAAGAAAAAAGACTTGCTTCCCTTCTCAGTTAGATGAAATGTCAGAGTCCTTCCCACTTGAAAAAAATAGATATTGTTCTAGAAATGTCATCTGTGCTATCTGAGTGCAGGTAAGGAACGTAAGAAATGTTATACATCTGACTTAGATTGACTTGGAATTTTTTGTCTGTACTTTTTCCCTTTTTCTGTGTCATACTGGGACTCTAACTTTTGGTATTATTCCTGCATCTGACATTACTAAAAAACAAAACATTACTATCAAAAACAGATCTATATGAACAGGCAAACATCACATAGAATCAGAGAATTCATAGTCACCAGGATTGACAAAGACAACCTCCAAAACTATTGAGTCCAACCATCCACCAATATTTTCCCGCTGAACTATGTCTCTGAGTACGCTGAAGGTTTCTTCAGCGCCTTCAGGGATGGAGAGGACATGTTTTGTCTTTTTTTTTTTTTTTTTTTTTTTTTTTTTTTCATAGAATCACAATTCTTAGAGTTGAAAGGGACCTTGAAAGGTCATCCAGTTCAACTCCCCTGCAACAAACAGGGACACCACAGCTACATCAGGTTGCCCAGAGCCTGATCCAGCCTCGCCTTCAAAGTCTCCAGTCACCACATCTTTAGGCAACCCGTTTCGTCCAATGCCTCAATCGCACTCACTGTAAAAGACTTTTTCCTTTATCTAACCTAGATCCACTTTTTTTTTAATTTCAGAACCATTTCCCCTTGTTTTATCACTACAAACCCTGCTAAAGTCTTTCCCCTTCATTCCTGTAGCTTCCCTTTAGATACTGAAAGGTCTTTCTGCTTGTGGAAACAAGAGGAATGAGAGTTATTAATTAGATTATCTTTATTTCTATTGCCTACTTTGGCTGTCACTAAGGGCATAACCACTACTCCCCTTGCTGCAAAACTCTAGCTCTTTCAGGATATTCTGAAGGCACATTACTAAGTTCTTATAGATACATTTCTACACGTACACTTCAATAGCGACAGAGCACAAAGCCGTTTCAGCATTCAGACATGAACATTTGTCAGCACTGAAAAGTTTTACTTGCTAGTGCATACATAGAACTTCTCAGAAATACTGTATCTACTACTGCATAATCAATGAATATACAGATGTTACTATTCTGAAATACACCAAAGAATTTGGCTAAGCAGGTTATTACATCAAAGAAAAAATAGATAGCGTACTTACCCTCGCCCTGAGCTCACTGCAAAACTCCAGAGATCTCCAGAAGAAATCCTTTCCTACTGGCAGTCAGCTCTTAAATGTGTCTAGGAGAGGTGCAGCCAGGCACCACCCCTTCCAGCAGCACAGGTGAATTGCCTTCACCTGTGCTCCCATAGCTGACTTATTGCTTGCCTCAGGTGATCAATCAGAGGTTCAGGCCTTGATTCAGCAGCTCCCATACAACTACTATAAACAATTTACTCTATAAATAATAACAGAAGAGCACTCACTCTCAAAATTGTGAAGAATATTATGTCAAAAAGCAAAATACTTAAACAAGAGGAAACATCAAGAAAATAGGGCAACAAAAGAGATTGAAGTCAAAATAAAGCTTTTTTCTAAGTAGAAAAAAATATCACTTACACTTTCTTGAAAATGTATGCTGTCTCTTCCACTGGGGATCAAGCTAGACTTACTCAGAATTCTAACCTGATTTTTCCTGCCATATTCCCAGTTGCTGGACAGTGTGAAGTTTCACTGTGTGTACATAGAAGGATATAGTTTTCAATATTTTGTTGTGTACTGTCAATTGGCACCAAAGTTTTGGCATAAGACCATCTCCTGTAGCGTAGCACAGACGTGTGACGCAAAAGAAATGGGACAGGAAACAGATCAGAAGAGAAAGCTGATCATAAATAACAGCAGAGCTCCTCCTGGGTTTACAAAAGTAAGTAAATTAAACTAAAACCTTGATTTAGTTATTAAAAGGCAGGTCCTCAATCTTTTCTCTGTTACCTAAAATTTGCCAAGCACTCAGAACAAAGCCGTTTACTTCATTCATTTGTTAAGCATGTATTTTATTTAATTACAAAATAATGTAACTGTGTGAATTTCTATGTAAAATAAATTTCTGTAACATCATTATCAAACATATATTTATGGATACAAAATCAGAGGCTACGAAACACAGAATGTCGGGGATTGGAAGGAATCCTCCCCCCTCCCCCCCCAGAACAGGAACATCTAGGCCAGGTCATATAAGAATAATTATAAAGAAAATAGATTAAAAAAAAAATAGAAAGTTGGATTTTACATATGAAGTTCACTTACATATGTGCATCACCAGAACTCATTTTCTTCACGCTACGTTTTCCTCAGTATTATACAAACTCCTATGTCATTCCCTGGAAAAAATCAAAGTGCTTTGAAGAAAAATGAAACTTTTACTTTTTCTCCCCCTACAAACTTAGAAGAATGCAAGCATTATGTTCCTGCTTTCTTTGAGCATGCAAAAGGCAACCACCCACGTTTTCCTGTGCCCCAGGTCATTTGTTCCCATTGGTGGGATCTCTGAAGATATTGCTATATCTGTTGCCTACAGTGAGTTAAGCCCACCTAACAATCCACACTCATATCCATAGATGTTGAGGAGACTCCTCCGCTTTTCACAGAGATTATTATCAAACTATCACTCAGTGAAACTATTTGCAAAGCCAGATGTGAAGTGAATACACAAGTGCTAGCATCCAGCACTGTGTAAACACTAATTTCTACTTTCGCTTATTCAGTATACTTAGCTGCTTTATGTTACATTTAGTTTCTGCAGTACACTAATATACTGAAGAATTTTATCATGCCATGCCACATGGCTGTAGTCCTAGTAATATTTCACTGAAATTACCCTAATGTTAAGTTTGTGAAATTTTAATTACTTCAGTTCTCTACGAAATCTGGATCTTATGCAGCCATAGCAGAAGCCTGTTGTTCCTATAAAAGCAAAAACACACTATGAAGACTAGCGAGAGCTTACCATAAACTTTTTCTGAACTGCAAGTTCAGAGAGAACTATAAAGGCCAGAGGTGATGAGAGCTGGGCCAGGAAAAGTATTTCTTTAAGCAGCAGACTTCTCAGCTAGTAAAAGAACAGCTGAGAATCAGTATAAAGCATGTCACGATAAAGCAACATCCCTGTCCTGTTGTCTCTAATTTTGCAACTTATATACCTGTATGTATACTTAGCTTCAAAGCCCACCATTATCTTAGGGGAGCCAATCCTAAGTGTCAGTTTTCCACGGTGCTGTCTTCCATGAACAATGAATTTCCTTTCAGAATGACATATGCACAAGAGATTTTGTTTTTTCTGTTGTTGGTTTATTTTTTTTGCGTCTTTTGTTCCCCCCCCCCCCCCCGTTTGCAGATATTACTGACACCTGTAAGAATTTTGTTGATTTAATTTACCATATTTAATGAAGAGATATATTAATTTAAGATCTAAAGATAATTAAGTATATTTATAATACTGGAAACTATTCAGCCATGGCCAATACCTGTCATCATGTCTATGTCTTCATTTTTCTAAATTCCCCCGAAACCTCCCAAATTCATTTCTTTTAATACCATCATAAATAATCAGTAGTTTGCTCATTTCATCTCTCTTCCAGATCAGTAATGCAAACAGTACATTAAACCACAATGGTTCTCTTTCAGTATTCAAAAACACCACTACTTAATATTTCACCCTTTTCAAAGATGATGAGTCAGTGATTCAGACTTTACTTTCCATGTTTCATTCTGCTTCTGACCTGTGACATGATTTTAGCTCTCCCCTTACAACTAGTCATTTTTAATGGCTTCTTGTGAAAGATTTGCCAAAGGCTTTTTGAAGGCTTACGCATGTCTACCTACCTCTTTCTCTCACCATTTTATTGACGCCCTCAAGCAACCCTACTACATTAAATTAGAAGCAAATATTTTTCCATTATAAAAACCAGTTTCCTTGTCATATCATAATCCATTAAGTGTTCCATAATTTTATTTTTAAATTCTTACTTTACTTCAACTAAATTATTTACTAAAGATATATTTTTTCAAAGATCTCTACATCCCTATTTCAAGGGCAGATTAAGTATTCTCTACCACTGAACCTTAATTAATCAGTCTCTAGGATTAGGTTTGTTGGTTTTAGAAAAGTTCAAGTCCCTGCAATGAGTTCCTCTAGAACTTTTGTACGCATCCTGGAAATTGCTACTGCTTATCTCATCATTTGGTTGCAGAACTTTTTGTAACTGCTTTTGTTACTTCACTCTCCAGTAGTGTCTCATCTTAAACAGCTGAAAAAATAGTACTGTTTTTCTCAAAACCAAACATGAATATTTCCAGAGGATGTGCTTAATAGGCATGCATTTAAAAGTAGCACCATTGTTCTCTTTGATCACATAAAGATATTTTTAGTTGCTTGGGAAAAGAAAGGACACTATTATTTTCCTCCTTATCTATTTCTCTGACAAGAAATCCTCCAGTATCTTTTATATTGTGCACCATAAATGAAGACAGACAGTTACAAGACTTCTGTTGACAAGTAGTGGTAGTACTCCCATTTGCTCTGATATGCTGCATGTATTATTAGATTAATATTGCACAAATCACATATGTCACTAAATACCCGTTTTATTCATTAGGAAAATAGAATTGTAAAAAATTCAGTATTTCATCTGTGTGAGCACATTCATTTTCCTAAAATATCTTTAAAAAGCCTTTTTTTTTTTTTTTCTTTTTTTTTTTTTCTTTTTTCTTTTTCTTTTTTTTTTTTTTTTCCATTAGCTCTGGTGAAATCAGTTGTGGAGGGGAAGAGACACACTTCTACTGGAAGAAATTTAAGAAGCCAATTACTGGAGTGACATCACATAACTACCTTTCAAAGTATTTCTTATCACTTACTTAATATTTCATAACATTTAACCCAAACCAAGAACATGCATATTTATTTCAAAATGGTTTAAGAATATTTTATCCAGTTCAAATTGTATTGATTCTATCAATAATGATATTGTATATCACCTAAAGAATATCCTTCAAAATAAAAAGCACATTCTGAACATGAAAAAATCTTATTAAAGGCTTACACTTCCCCAGCACAACCATGCAAATTATTTTAAAATAAATGCATTATTTATCACTTCTATCCAGAATGTATTGGAACAGCGATCTAACCTATAAGCAATATAGGTTAATTTAATAACTTATTTTGGAAATGACATAATTAAAAATGTTTTGTAAATTTCACATCTGCAGTACCTTAGGAAAGATTTTGCAACACAGAATAGCCAACAGACATTATTTCTGACTTGCCTACAGCTGCTACTACGACACAAAGTAGTATTGCACTCAAAATGTTACTGATGATGGAAATTACAATAATACATTTTCAACCAAAAAAAATCAATCCTAATAAGAAATACATATGTCCCCCCTTTCTACTGTCATGCAGAAACTGTTGATAGAAGCAACACCTTCTTATGGACACTTAAAGCAAAGAAACAAATATTTTCCAGTAGATAAAATACATCACCATGATCCACGCTTCTGTATGTTTCTCTTAAAAACAATATTTTATACAATTTTGGTACTCAGTATTAAAAATTATTCTGATTTTTCACACAGTGTATTTCATTACATCATTTGTGTATATGTTGTAGAGCATTTCTATGGCTATGTTTAAAATTTTAATAAGCTACTAATACTTTATTAGTGTCTAATTTGAATTACCATAGGAGAAGTAACACAACTGAAGTGACTGTAGGTACTATCTGGAAGAAACACATCAAGGGCTCCCAGCAGTTCTCTAGAACTGGAAACAAGCTAAACACCAAAATTCAAATCCTATTTCAGCTTTTAGTTCTCCTCAGATTTATTGATATCTGAAACAAAAACTTTGTTGCCAGCTCTGGTAACCAGGAAAAGAACATGACAAGGATTTCTGTCAGAACAGTAGACTGAGAGATTTGCCTCACTGAAGGGCTATAACTAGAAGAACCATGTCAAATGGCACGCATCCAGAGAAGCTATTACATGAAATGCTTCAATCAAATTCTGTATCATCTCAATCAATATCTTAAACCTATTGCTTTTTCCTCACCTTTCTGTCACTGTAGGCATATTTGCAGCAGTTTGCTAGCCTTTATGGTTTGGCTGTCTAAACTCTGAAAAAAGAAAAACACTAAAAAAAGTTAGAAACACAAATAAAACACCACCTCTTTATGAGTTGAGAAACAAAACAGTAAATTACACTGTACCTATGAATATGGAGCTGTCGGAGTAGGTTCAGAGAAAGGCCATGAAGGTGATCAGAACACAGGAGCACCTCCCCTCCGAGGACAGCATGAGGGAGCTGAGGCTCTTCAGCCTGGAGAAGAGAAGGCACCTTATTATAGCCTTTCAGTATCTGAAGGGGACATACAGGAAAGCTGGGAAGGGACTTTTTAGAAGGGCAGGTAGCAACAGGACAAGGGCTTTAAACCGGAAGGGGATAGTGAATCATGAGAACAGCTTTTCTGTATTGTAAGAACAGCCCATCACATAACTTGAGCAAATCAAGCTGAAGGACAGAGACTCAAGAACAAGAGGCTGCAAAACTTGTTGTCAAGTGAAGATAAGAAAGTAGAATAGATGTCCCATCATTGAAGATAAGATGGCAAAACAGATGCCCCAGCTCAACGTAACATCAGCGGGAGCTGGTTTGGGCTACCATCCCTTAAAAGGTTGAAAACAGTGAGAATGCATCCCACGACCACCAGAGATGTTACTTCTGCCCACGTCCTTAGAATGTAATGAATATATAGATATATGCTTTGTCTTTAGATATCTAGTCATTTCTCTATTTGGCGTGCAAGTTTGGTGGGAGCAATCACCCATGCACCCAGTGCTGTAATAAAGGGAATATCTGCTTGATATAACTCTTGTCATATCAAGTTACTCTGTTGGTTTTTTTGGCTTCAGTAGATTTAGGCTAGATATTGGGAAAACATTCTTTATTGGGAAGGTGGTGACACACTGGAACTGGTTGCCCAGCGATGCTGTTGATGCCCCCTCCCTGGAAGCATTCAATGCCAGGCTGGATGGGGCTGTGAGCAACCTGGTCTAGAGGGAGGTGTCCCTGTCTATAGCAGGAGTTTACAACTAGGTGATCTTAAAGGTCCTTTGCAACCCAAACCATTCTACGATATGTATTACACAGAATATCAATGTAGCTTCACTGGTTTTAAAATAAAATTCAATTAATAAAAATACAAAACTGTGTTTTTAAATACTGCTTGCATTATGCACATCTATTCCCTGAAAAATGGTTCCTGAACGCTGGCTCCAGAATTCATCCAATTAATTAATTTTATTGTTTACATGGCCTAAATTTTACTTGTACTTCATTCGTTCAGAACTTAGTTATGCACTTCTGTTTCAGCTCACTTCTCCCGCCAACCTTTCCTACAAATGATGCCTACACAGATAACTTTTATATGCTTCTGGTAAAATTGTTAAGGATGCATTGTACTACACCAAATTATAAAGTATAGCAGAGCAAGAAACTCTTCACATTCTGATTTAGCACAAACACAAGAGTAGAAATCTACAAAATAATAACATTCTCTTTTTCCTCTGCATTTGATTTCATTGAGTAAACAATATTTCAGATGAAAAACAAAAATAGAAAACTGATATATGTTATTCAAATGCACATTTTCTTTCTCATTTACTTGAAAAATCTTTTTCCTTTTCTTCTTCCCCAAACCTTAAGAGTACCAGTGAGTCACCTGCAAAACTAGAAGGCCATAGCAGTTTAGCTTCTTCATGCATTTCATATAAGGTACTTGTGAGATCAGGAAACAAATTAAGCCTATTCAGCAAATGATCCAAGCCACAAAAACAAAGGTTTTGGGTAGATTCAAGCAGAATTCAATCTAGCAATGAGTAGTGAACAAAAACCACACAGATTTAAAAGCTCAGAGTGCAACCTATCATTTGCTTACACTGGTCCAAACCATCCTCGGATGTATCCTTTTCATGTGTTGAGGCAGAGTGTGCCTTTTTCTAACGCTTGATGAATACTTCACGATACTTAATCTTTGTTTTCTGGAGAAAGTAGCATTAAAAATATCTTCAGAGATTTGGTTGGTCATTCACGTTCATATACGGCCCTCAGAGACCCACTTTGTCAGAGTCTGCTGCGTGACCTCTCTGGGGAAGAATAGAAGGTATCTGGTTTGCTATCAAAGAGAGCAAGACAAAGAACTATCTTTATCTACTCTGATCTGCCATCTTTACTGACCTAGCTGAAGAAATACCCTACAAGCAGATGCATCTACCCAGGAAATTCATTACGAGATATTCTTTACCAAGAACGGTGTGGTCCAACAGAAACAAATAGCACTGGAGGCTATAAGAGACTCAGTCCAGTGATCATCACATTTATGTATGTTACATCTGATATCATTTTATGTTGGGTCTGGAACCTAATTGTTCCCTTCTACATGCTCAAATCTAACAGATATGTTATAACAGATATTAGATATGTTATTATGATTATGATATGTTATGTTATTATGATATATATGATATGTTATGATATTAGATATAACAGATATTAGATATGTTCCTATGACATACATCAGTTTTGTAGGCTGAACTATCTCCAGCACAAAATATCTTCTTCTTGAGCATCTGCAAAATTTCTAATACATAAATAAGATCTAGTAGGAAATAAATAAATTTATTTTGTAAGGTGTAAGAGGAGATGGAAAGTAATGAGTAGCTGAAAAGAGGAATTATAGGGAATATAGGGAACAAGGAAATAAGAGAACAAGAGAAAAATCCTGCAAGATAATGGCAGAAGAAATTGAAATGCTACCATTTTCTCCTGGGCTGTCAGAAGAAAACAGGCAATAAGGATATTTTATTCAGCTTCCTATATTTCCTCAAAACATCAGAATGGTATGACTTAAATTATGGAAGAAAAAAAAATCTGAAAAAAGTCCTGAGGACGATTAGCCAGAAAATCTTATTCCCCTCCAAGAAGTGGAAGCCCTGTTGCTTGTGATTTAAGAAAGTTCTGGACAAAACACTTCAAAATGCACAATAAGGAACACTTGTGAAATAGCAGGAGATAAACACAATGATCCAATAGGTGTCTTCCTCCTCTGGCTTCAATCATTCTGTTTAAACTGTTCTTTAGATTTCAGGAGTTGTAATTGAATAAAGTCAAGCTACTGCACAAGGATAAGCTTTTGAAAAATGAATTCATTCATCCATCCTACAACTCTCTCCACGGGCCAAATTTATTTCTGCAGGGTATCGAAATCAATACAAGATCTTTGAGTAGCTGCTGTTTGTGTATTCATTTTCAGAAAGAGATATCAGTTCTTTGGGAATCAACTACCCAGAGGGCTTTAAAGCTCCCAAAACACCTGAGCACCTATTGTCCATTAGCCTCCACTGCAATCACGTAACACAGTATAGACTACAGTACTATATGGGCCAAGTACTGCTTTCAACTGCAGCAACACAAATTAGAACAGAATTTACTTCCAGCTCCTATTGCCATTAAGTGATAAAAACCTTGGAAGACGACTAGAGTCCTCCATAGGAAAATGAGCATTTTAATGTTTGTGATATCTCTATAATCTCTGACAAAGGAGTGCTATCAGGACTTAAATTTGTTTCAAGCTTCCTCTTTTCCCTTACTGTTTCTATATTTTTTCAAGAGTTGATTGAAAAAAGCTCAAGAAGTAACCACTTGGAACAAATGAGAGCCTTTTATTTCTCAGCTTAAAACTGCAGTAACGTAAATTATATCCCAGAGGGACATATTATTAATCACAAAAGAGAACTCTGCATCTAAGTTATGAACTAAGCCATAATAAGAGTGTTATAAAAAAATCACCATGGCAGAAAGTTAAGCCATTTTAGTGAGTGGCATGGTAACTCAGTATGGGGACCATTTCTAATACAGGATTACTGCTGCCAGTTTTTAATACATCCACCAGGATTAGAAAGTATAGCAGCAAGTTTTCTTTAATAATTACTCTGGTGCTATGAAAAAAGAGTTCTTTACATGACAAGCAAGAAACCATTGTTTATCCTCAGTGTAAGGTCCAACAACACAATCCAGGAAGGTCCTTAATTAAGACTCTAACCCTAAATACATAAGCGATCTCACTGCACTGAAAAGTCAGCCCGCAGATAATCTTATAAAAGAGTTGATGTATTGGCTTCTTTACATGAAATCAAGACATTTTCTCTCCATCTGTTGTAAAGTGTGAAGGATAACTGATTATATATAAAATAGCATGGTAAGGTCCTGGTACCAAATCATGCTGTCTGCTTTAGCAGCAAAGGAGCCTGGTGCTCTCTCCCCTCATTCTTCCAGCCAGTAACAATTTGTCAGTCAGAATGTGCTGATAGAAAGACTCTAACTGCTCCCAGATTAAGTCATTTTTGCTCTTAAATACAACACATCCCACCAGACCACATGGAAAAATGCCATATTTATTTAAAAGTACTGAAACTTTACTGCAAAGCTCATTTAGTTTTTGCTCTGTTTGACTGTTAGTCTGCTGTTACAGGTACATCAAGCTATGCCATCCTGGCTAACAACCCTGCATTCCAGCCCCACAAGTACAAATGTGCCTCTGGCATCCATAATTAATCTTCTATCACAGATGCACTGGGCACTGAATTAACATTAAAGACAATATAAGCATTAAGATTTGATTTTGCAGTGCATGGTATAGGTCACAATATGATTGAATTTGCAAATGTGAAGGAAAAGACATGCTAAACGAATGTTTTGCATGAGCCCATACATTGCAGAGAATGCCTCATAAAAATCATAGAATATCTGAGTTAGCAGAGGCTCTTAAAGGCCATCTAGTTCAGCTCCCCTGCAACGGACAAGAATATGTACAGCAGGTGCTCAGAGCCCCATTCAGCCTGACCTTGGATGCCCTCAGGGACAGGGCATCCACCACCTCTCTGGACAGCTTGTTACAGTGGCCCAGTACCATCCAACCTAAATCTTCCCTCTTTGAACTTAAAACTGCTTCCCCTTGTCCTGACATTTCAACCATTTCAAAAATACCATTTCAAAAAGTTGACTCCCCTCCTGTTTGTAGGCTCCCTTTAGGTACTGAAGGCTGCAATGAGGTCAGCCCACAGCCTTCTTTTCTCCATGCTGAACAAGCCCAGCTCCCTCAGCCTGTCTTCGCAGGGGAGGTGCTCCAGCCCCTGATCATCTTTGTGGCTCTCCTCTGGATCCTCTCCAACAGCTCCACGTCTTTCTTGTACTGGGACCCCAGATCTAGACACAGTACTTCAGATGGGGTCTCACGAGGGCAGAGTAGAGGGGGTCACATCCTGCCGAACTGAATATTATGAATGATCTTTCCAAGCTGGAGCCAAGAAGGGAACCTGCTCACTATGGTAGGACTCAATACCTCCAGTTTACAAATCAAGTAACTGGTCAAGGGGACACTAAGAAGGAAAGGCAAGTAAGAAAATTTTAGAGCAGATCCATTTTAAAGGTGAAAGAGAAAAAAATAAGAAGAACAGCTAATATAGGATGATTTTATTGGTTCAATTATTAGCCAGAGTGTTTGAAAGCCAGATATTGGTCACGTTTTTGCCTCTTATATACACATTCTATACCTTGGCCTTATTGTCACATGTTTTCATAATCCAGAAACATACTATTATACCCAGTCTGTTGTAATATACTAAACTACTAAAACTGTTCATGCAAATTAGAATGCAGTAAGCAAAAAAAAAATCTCTGGTGAACAATTCCAGGTCATTACAAGTGAAAGAATCTTTCAAAAAGGCAACTGCAAAAGGAAGACTTCCAGATTCTTTTCTTATTTGTAATGCTGCTCCATTTGTAAAACATTAAATATGGAATGATAGTGAACCTATTATTGCTGCCATTGACAGTCTGAAAAAACATACTAATCACAGACGATTAAGAGAGTATTCAAAACATACTTACTGTTTCTCCACGAGTTTTTCTTCTCAGTGTTATCACATCATAGTTAATAATTTTCAGTGGGTTTTTTACTTTAACGAGCTTCTTTAATGAAGAAACCTATTAACATTCACACTTGGGAAGTAAAATATCACCCCAGTCTATGAGCAAATGAATCTTATTCCCTTTGGAAACTATTAGAAAATCTGTATACGCCTTTGTTTGATAATCACTGCATCATGAGAGGATCAGAAAGTTTGATGTTACTATGCAAACAAGATGCTTGCCACACCTTGTGATTTACCTCCTAATTAGTCTCCTTTGTTTTACCACAGGATGCTGCTGTTTCACCACCTGCACTGAAAGACCGTAACTCCAAGGCAATGCATTTAGCTTTACCCTTCAAACAGGATTTCAGTGAAAAAATTGTAGTTGTGTGAATTTGTGCAAGAACACACGTCTGCAATGCAACAGAAGTTCAAGAGAAATGGATCACACAAAATTCAGTCTCAACTGTTATCATGGTAACACAAACAAGATGAAAAAACTCCTTATATATAGTGGAAAAGAGGAAATACCCACTAATTGGTAGAAGATCTTCTAACGTGGCTTGCTCTTCCACCCATAATTTTGAGTAATAAATGCTGATGAAGCATCAAACAACCTTGTGTAAGTTATCCATTCAATGTTTTTATTTAAACACAATCTAGACGTCCAGCACTCCAGAAAGCATTCATGAGTAAAGAGTGGCTGAAGTGATAATATAACCAATTCAGAGAGTAAATACAGAAAGAGTAGGACAGTAAGTTGGCAGCAAAACAAAAGAAAAACAAACATCAAGATGAATATGCTGACCCTTACTCGAGTTTCAAAAAGGAATACAGGTTTGATGGAAGAATATACAGGAAGGTCAGGAGCATAATAATCAGAATACGTCAGGAAACTTGCCACATTTTTCTACTTTATCCTAAAAATCAATTTAGAGATAACTTCACTATGATATCCAAACATTTCATAATATTCTTTTCAGTGGGTCACAGCAACCTAAGTCTCTGAGGTTAATTTTATTTTCCTCTCTACCTTATTTAAGAGGTTTCTCTTCCAAGTAATCCAGTTTTCCTTTTTTTTTTTTCCCCCACTCCTAGTTTTGTGCTTTGACTTCTCTACTTAAACTTCCCTTCCTAGTATGTGCAGCCAAACACACTTCTTCCTCTAAGAGGACTTGCCACTTTCATTTAAGCTTCAGGTTGACAGGCATGAAAACACAGGCTTAAAGTTGAAACATCAGGGAGATTAAATGTACTTTGAGTGGTTGCTTTGGATTGGGACATCAGATTCACAATTACAACCCCAGGCTCTTTCAAGTTGTTCAGACAATAATTAATATATTTATAAGAATAGTATGTATATATATGCATGTGTATATATATATAGATATATATATACACACATACATACACACACTATTTATATATAGAGAGAGAAAGTTTATTCCATACCTCCAATTCCTTCTCACTAAATTCCTAAAAAGCATTAGTAGTTAACAATTTATTTTCAAGAACCATCTCAGCAGATGATTGAAGATGTGGACTGAATGCATAAGATAGAGATAGCTTACTTTATTTGCTTTTACTAGTATTTGTTAAATGGAAAATATAACTAATATTAGTAATCATTCAGATGAAACATACAACTAAGCCCAATAGCTGCTCTTAAAATTTCATTTTAAGTAATAAAATAATGACTTTTTTTCTTGAACTTTGTACATAGCTGTTTTCCAGGCCATTGAACATATCACCAAACAAAGCATGCATTTACTTTGCATTTGCATATAGTGCATAATCTCATATTCACACATGACACCATGTGGCAAAAAAAATCACACAGAATCACAGAATCACCCGGGTTGGAAGGGACCTCAAGGATCATGCAGTTCCAACCCCCCTGCCTGGCAGGGCCACCAAACATACACATTTAGATCAGGTTGCCCACGACCCCGTCCAACCTGGCCTTGAACACATCCAAGGACGTGACATCCACAACCTCCCTGGGCAGCCCGCTCCAGGGCCTAACTACTCTCCTTGTAAAGAAAAAAATATATATATATAATTTGAGTCACAAAAATCTCGAACTATAAATCTTAGTCTTGTTATATTCACTAGATTTCTCTTCCAGAACAGATTTTTTTTTTTTTCCCACCATTGTGTCTTGACGTTCTTGTTTTGCTTCCAAAACACCATATATGAATTGGTGGATTAGTTATTTACCCCTCATAGCTAATACATGAAGACATGAGCAGCAAAATTAAAAGCCTTTTGAAGGTGTACGTTGTTTACCCATTTTACAGAGTAAAATGAATCTAGGACTTAATCACAGAATATCCTGATTTTGAAGGGACCTACAAGAATCATGAAGTTCACCTCCTAGCTCCACACAAGACCATAAAAAAGCCAGACCCTATCCCTGAGATGGCTGTCCAAATCATGTGTCCAATATAACATTAAGCGTTGCTCAAGTTGCACAGTGTACAATTGCATTAGAAACATTTTTCAAAAGATTTTACCTGCTAGAAAGAGAACTCTTGCATTTTTCAAGGCATATTATGTAGCAGCTAAAGGAAATCTGACTAGAGTTAAAAAAAAAAAAAAAAAAAAAAAAAAAAGATAAATATCATAATTCTCATTTAAAAAAAAAATAAAATAAAAGGAACTCCATATAAGCATTTTGAGAGCTTTGGGGAAAAAAAAAAATTCACGTTCCTCTAAACTCCTTCTTTTCCTAGTTTATTCTAGTTAAACTTTTCCATCAAAAAAGTATAAAGTAACTTCTATTCTAATGCCAGTGGGCTGTTCAGCATCTCGAAGCAAGGAGTAGAAGATGAACACCAGCTGTGCCAGAAAGTTCTCTCTTGCATGTGAATTTTCACATGAAATAGGAAAACAAGCCTAGTTATATATATATATATAAAACAATCCCCAGACGTAAAAGTAAGCTGTGCTATTGTATTAGAAAAACTGAATGTAATAGCACAAAAAATTAGTGAAAAAATCCCATTCAAAATAATAAATACATGTGAAAAAATTCTAAGTTATAATCTCTATCAATAAATCTATTGCACATGTTAATATTTGCAGATGTAAATTTGTCTCATGCAATAAATGTTCATCGCACTGATAAATCACTAAACTGCAAAAATATGTCACATTTATGGAATATATTCTATTACCTTTCAATTCTGGAAATAAAATGAGAAAGAAGATCAAATATAATGCAGACCACTGGAAGATATTGCATAAAAGCATGAATACATAGCTAAGATTACAAATTATATTAAATCCAGGACACAACTTCATCAATGCTCTTCAGAAGCATTGTGAATGACTAACATGCTCGAGGAAGCAGAACTTACAACGCCACATCTTTCTCTTTATTGGACATCACTCAATAGTCCCACAAAGAGACAGCATGGAGTAATTCATTCAATTAGCAGATTTCTGGTGCAACTATACCAATATTCAGCAGTTTTCAAATGTTTTACACTATGTAATATGTAGTAATAGTAGAAAATAACAGATGGTATTGGATTGAATACAAACAAGTAATTCATTGTGGCATTCAGGCATATTTATAAAACTATCAATAGAATCAACTCTGAAGTTGCAAAGAAATGAGTAAAATTTTGTAAGTAAACAGTTTCTACTATGGAACCATATCCAGTGTTTTATCCTTTGTGAAGCCAGAAGTTGGACTCAATGATCCCTGCGGATACCTTCCAAAACTATAGGATAGACTATGATTCTATGATTTTGATGTTTATTATCTGTTACAACCCAGAACAACGAACTTGTTTTTCACGTTTTCCCCACTTCGAAACTAAAATATTTCCATTAGAAATAAGAATACATTGTTGACTGTAAAGATAAATAAATTAATTATAAACTTGCAGTCAAGGCTGAAGGTGATTTAAAACCCGCATGATTCTATATATTAATATATTGTTTCCCAGTGTGAAGTGAAATTACAACTTTGTGCCATACTGCAAAATTGATCAAATGGACCAGTGTGGACTTTCAGTTTCCATTTTTTTTTCAGAGAAAGTTTTTCAGCCTTTGCCTAACATGAGATAACTACTCTACATAGGATTGCCTCAACTATAGTTTTATTAGGTTTTTGATCCTAGTAATCTCTAAGAGAAATAGATAGCACATTAAGAACACCACCAGAACACACTTTTGCACTGATACTCCAAGCATATATACTTCAGTATTTGGCACCAGTTTAGAGTAGATATAACACAAGGCAATCAGAAACCCACATTTACTTCCCAGCAACTTTCATAGTTACACTTATATAGGAACAGAAAACTGACTCATTTTCTATTAAGAAGAAGAAGAAAAAAAAAAAAAAAAGACTTCATTTTGTTTTAGGAAGAAAAATACAAGAGGAGAAAGAAATAACCTCTGGCAGATATCAGTGAAAATGCATGCATCAACCGTGACCATTCTGACAAGGAACAGGAGCTGTAGGTAGGACAGACTCTCTCCAGTTATGCATAATCAAAAATGTCATCTGAAGGCTTGCTCTCACAGACTCTGTTTCTAGGAGAAAATAAGCACTCAGATGGGAAAGAAGTTCTTTTTCAAAAAGATTTATATTGTCAGATGTATAAATCTTTTATTCTTTAAAAATCACTACTTCATTTATCCAAGAAGCATTCAGAGAATTGGATGGGAAAATCTGCATGACTCAAAAATTACCAGAAATAGAGACAATTTCTTAGAAATTGAATAGTCTCTTGAATAAATAAAAGGAAATCCTGAACTCACCGAATCATAGGGTTAGAATGGTCCTTTGGGGATCACTGAATCCAACCCCCTGCTAGAGTATTACAGGAAAGCATCCAAGTTTTTAATGTCTCCAGTGGAAGAGATTCTAGAGATACTCTGGATAGTCTGTTCTAGTGCTCTGTCAGCCTCAAGGTAAACAAGTTTATCACGTTCAGATGGAACTTCCTGTATTCTAGTTTGTGCCCACAGCCCCTTGGTCTGTCTCTGGGCACCACCAAAAAGAACATGGCCTCATCCACTCGACATCTACCCTTTACATATTTACTTTGATAAGATCCCTCTCAGCCTTTCGTTCTCCAAGCTGTACAATCCCACGTCCCTCAGCCATTCCTCATAAGGGAGATGTTCTGGGATTGCAATCATCCACACAGCCCAGTGCTGGATTATCTAGAAGCTCCCCATCATTCTTGAACTGGAAAGCCAAGAACTGGACACAGGACTCCAGATGCAGCCTCATAAGTGCACAGCATATGAGGAAAATCACCTTCCCCCTTCTGATACACCCCAACTACTGAGCAGACTGTGGACATATTCTAGCACGGTATTTTTACTTGAAAAAAATACACTTGCAATATGTACAAAATACCTACATCTGTCACTACGAAGAATTAATTATGTCTCCAGCATAGCTGGTTATGGCAGCCCTCTGGACAAAGGAAGAAGGAACATTTTTAGGCTTTTTCCTTGTCCTCAGTTTTCTGAATTTAGTTTTATTTACTTTTTTCCCCTAAAGAAGTCTGAAATATTCTGAAAGGAAGACACCAAGCATTCCGTTCTACAAAATCACTAGTTCATTTCGATGAGAAATGACAAACATCCCTCAAGCTCCCAGCTGTATTTCTTCATTTGTCATCAGCTGCTCAAACTTATTCTGATCTGCACAGACTTAACAATGCTGCCAGTCAGGAAGGTGTTTGGTAATGCATGATCTTTTAGTAAACAGAAAGTGACTCTCAAAGTCCATGCCAGAGGCGCACACACACAGTTATTGATTTGCATTCAGACCATTATTCCCTCTATTTATCTTATCAACAGAAAGGAGCCTGATATCTATCTGTTAAGCAGGTATACAGGGAGAAGTTTCTGGCTGTAGACTGTTTTTTATCTAGTTTTGAGTCACATAAGGAGACTGCAAATTCAAGATTAAGAAGTTTACAAATGAGGAATCTGAACTTTTTAATTTTTTAGCTGTAAGATTTGATCCAAAAAGTGTTCTATATGATAGCTTTAGAATAAAAAATCTGGGCTTTCAGCTTCCTCTGAATGTTTAAAAACAAAACAAAACCAAAAACAGCTATGAATCCAGGCTAGAACTAGCAACCAGGGATAGAGACAGATTTTGTTGCCGTAACTTACAAATGTCCTTTTTTTATTATTATTATTCTTGAAAGTATACTTTAGACTTACTGGATGTCAATGTCATTTACACTTGGAAATGATTCTTGACCCCAAACCTGAATTGACAAACCTTAAAGACAGAAATATTTAAGGTTAGTATGGTCGATAGTACAAACTTGCTATTACTAAGGAAATTAACATTAATTACAATACAGCATCACGTGTTACACCTCACATTCTTCTCTCGGATTTCCTCTTAAACACCCTTAAAAGAATTCATTTACTTAAGATCTACAGTAAACGTTAAGAATGTCAGACCCTCAAAGGTCATTGTAGCCTGGAAAAACAAGTGCATTTCTCTGGTGGAGGAGTAAACATTAATAAAGATTAGGGAGCAACAGTTAAGTAATCAAGGAAAGCAATGCAAAGCAGTCCCAGCAGAGACACATGCTGTCTTCTACACCCTTATCTGCATTAGCTATTGATTAATTGTTTATCTTGATTTCCTTCCTTCACAAACTTCTTTTATGAGACATATGAAATTACACAGGATATGAAGCAGACTATTAAAGGAAGATTTTGTCAATTTATTCTGTCTGATTAGCTAAAAACCTTCATTGCAATATAAAATTGAATTCATTATCCCTCTGCTAGAGTTTAACTCAAAAATAAAATGCGTGGAATAAACTGTTGATCTTGAAATTAGACTACTTTGCTTTTCTTCAACAGTTCAACTTTTCTTTCCCAATCAGTGCAAGTAAGAATAGGCTTACCTAAATATTTTTTTTAAATTGATAGAAACATTTTCCAGATAAAACCAACCCCAACCCCAACCAGAATAATGAGACAATACATTTTTATGAAATGCTTGTAGCTGTGGAATTTTTACATCAAATAAGTTCTTAGCCTTTTTTTTTCTAACTTAAATTTTTAAAATTATTATTCTAATAATTGATTTTCTAACAAGCTGCTAAATTCACTTTCTCAGAACAACGCAGTTATAAATAGTAGACAGTTTTCTCTTAAAAGAGAAAAATACACTTTTAATTAACACCTTAATCCTATAATGTATCTCTTCATTTTTATGTCTAATTCTATATAAAAATGATGTCAGTTATATTCTGGGCTGAGCTCTGAGTCTTTCTTGTCTTTGAATTTTCCAGGCTCTTAATATAGTAGAATATTGCATATTCACCAATATTTTGGACCAAAAATAAAGTCATCTCTCACCTCACCTCTAAAAATACCCTCATTACAATTTATAAAACATTACGTAAAAATCACACTAACCTAAATTGTGCATCTGTAAGGTTATAAGTAGTAAAGGAAGGGGGACAAGATCTCATTTTCATGAATTAAAAGTTTTCCTGTACCTCTAGGTACAAAACATCCTACAATTTAGCTTCATTTTTGGCAGTACCATACCACAATGACTACCACTGTTATGCATTCACATAATGAAAAATTTAAGAATCCTGGAATTAATCCTTAAGAAACCTGATTTTATTCGTCCTAGTACGATGCTAAATTTTAGCTTCAGGGCAAAAATGTTGATGACATCTTGATGTTTAAGTTGTTGCTGAGCCATGTTGTACAGAGCCAAGGATATTACAAGTATGCAGCTTCTTAAACTGCCCTGCCAGCAAGGGGACCGGGTGGAGGGGGGCTTGGAGGGTGGCACAAGTTCTTGGGATGGGACAGAGGCAGGATGGCTGACCTACACTGGCCAAAGGAATATTCCATATTGTACAGCATCATGAAAAAATATTTTTGAAAAACTGTGGAGAATTTACCAGAGGGGCTACTGCTGCTCAGGGACTGACTGCACATCAGCCAGCAGTTGGTGAGCAATTGCATTGCACATTACTTGTATTGTAAATACGTATTACTACAATTACTGTTACTATTTTCCTTTTCTGTTTTAGTAAATAGTTTTTATCCCAACCTATGAGTTCTACTGCTCTTTTTTTTTCCCCTAGTTCTCTCCCATCCCCCAGCAGAGGCTGCGAGAAGAGTGAATGAAAGGCTGTATGGCACTAAGCTTGTTGCTGAGTTAAACCACAGTAATTATTCACAGCCAAGTCAGACTGCAGAAGATAGAAAATTTTGATTAGACACTATACAAATCTAGGTTCTATTTGCCATGCTACCCCAGTAATTCATATATTTGAGGCAGTAGCAATCTATAGGAAGCAGCAAAACCAATCAGGAGTCTTGGAGTTTTGGAGAAAAGTGCCCATTGTTTCTCAGGAATTATCTCTGCCAGTTCAGATATTCCAGTGCAGTTTTTCTCTGGAGAAATATATCTTATGATGTAATATTTTCTGCACACTTGTAGCCACACAACTAATCAAATCAAACTTCTTAAGAATCACTTCATTACTGTACCACCAGGCCAAAATTAGATAAATTTCATTGTTCATTTTAATGTAATAATGTAATACACTTGCACATTTGGAACGCATGTCAGTTCAGTTTGATGAGATACTGGTTGTAAAACAACACCACACCTCTTTCCCCCAGTACTCCTGGTATGAAATGTGAAAGCAGCATAAAAAAATATTTCCAACTGGAATAGGGACAAAATCAAAGGAGAAGTAATTCTAGCCAATTGTTTAGAAACCAACCAAATCACATGCATATATGTTTTGTGTACTTTACTGATGCTTGACAGATGAGTGATATTTGATGACAAGCACAAGTGATACCTGACATGTATGTTCAAATACTACTGCTCTTAACTGAGTCTAAAGAGAAAAGTTCTGCACACACAGTCTACCTGTGATAAACTTCTTAAACTAGACTAAATAAAAATCAGGATAATTTGGAAGTATCAGAATTACAATCACAACTACATTTGTTTTACCAAGTACTTTAATGAAAAAAATCCCACATGTCAGTCAAGAAACACGTACTTTGGATCCATTTAAATATGAGGTTAGCTGTGACATTCTACAACTAATTTATGAACTGAACAGTTTTAAGCAAGCCTCAAACAACGCAATCAAAAAGAAATTCAGTAATTCTGTTTTGAATAAACCTGCTTTCCCTGAAATACTTGATTTCTCAAGAGTCATTGAGAACTTTCTCTTGCAGGTTAACTTCATGAATGTGATAAGGTCTTACATACTTACGAATAACATTAGCTCACGGTATTAGTATACTAACATTCATGCACACTCCAATTTCAATTTAGGAATTTTATATTACACAGGTCACCTTTATTCTCATGAGAGAAATTACTTCCAAGCTATTGGGATTAACTGTTGTTCTCCATGAAATATTTTTTTTTTTTTTTTTTTGAGATCCTTTGCATAAACAAGTCGCTGAATGAAGAACGAAAGTGTCCAACTAAAAAAAAGGCAAATTAAGAGCCCACTCAAAGAAACTTTGGCTGTGATTTTGAGGAAGGACACCAACAAGAGGACAGCTTGAGTAGCATAAAACTACAGCTAAATTAGAGGCTGGTGAAGACTGATGCGTTGGAACATACACTGCACTTTTCCAGCGAAACTCAATTCCTGAGTGTGTCTTTAACTGCTTAGATTTGGACAAGCTACTTATTTCACATCATCAACTTCAAGAAGGGCAAAAGCCTCCTGTTGTGTTTGTTTTTATTTTCCTGTTTGTTACTGTTGTTTAAGCATGCATTTATTTTTAAAAAATTAACTCCCTGTAGAACACATGACAAAACGCAGGAAAAAAAAGTTTTAGAACTACCTAGTTCAAGTAGACAAATGATATTTGTAATTCTTCCTTCATTCTAGACCCTACCAAATATTTCCAATTTCATTTACATTTTGCAATCTTTTTTAGATCTCATCATGCGATTCTACAAAGATTTGGGGTCAAGAATTAACTATCTTAAGATAGCACATTCTCTTACATGTTGTCTGATGTTAAGATTCTGCTATGATTGTTTCACTATTTTAAAATAAATGAAATTCTTCAAGGTGTTTTCCAATAAAGACTCAGACTTTATTGTTGTTGTCCATTTCATTCAGTCATAGGCATCTTAGGATAAAAGATGGAATTTGAATTGATTATCCAGAAGGCAACCTTCTTGCAATTCTCTGATTACCAGGACTAGAAAATAAACATTTAGGAACACGTAGAGTAAATGGCAATATAACTATTGGCTTTATAATTCACAAATAATATAACTCACATGAGGCTAATTCACAGATGTTTCTGTTGTACTACACAAACATATATCTAACCTACCTCTCATGTTACCTTTAGAGAGTGCATTAATTAGATGCTTGTCAATTCGCTTTGTTATAGCACTGTCACACAATGTAAGGAAAACAATTTTAAAAGAAATCTCAGTCAGTCAAGTATAGCTATTTTAAACTGGTTTTTTTTTCCCCTTCAAGGTCAAATTGCATCTATAGCCATTCATCTCCAAATCTGAAGATGCTTCTCACACATGAATTGTCACCTACAAGAAACTTTTCTCCTATTAGCACCCCATAGCATAAAATTGCCTAAAACTTTTTAATCTTCCTTCATCTTTATACATGATAGCATCTGTCTCAGAGCAAACAAACTACATTCTTTACCTTGTCATAAATTTCTTTTATTACTTATCTTTGTTAACTCCTTTTAGGGACTGATGACAGGAGAGAAACAAAACTGTACCAGCAGATGGTCATACTGGACGCCAGGAAATATTTCCGTACCATGAGGGTGATCAAACGCTTGAAGAGGTTTCCTAAAGAAGCAGCTGATGCCTCATGCCTGTCAGCGTTCAAGAGGCCCTGAAGCACTCAGGAGTTGGGCATGGTGATCTTTGTAGGTCCTTTCCAATTGAACTATAATAGTCTATCATAACATGCATCGTGTTTCTCTTGTTAATACCAACTATATATCTTGCAGGTCCATTCTTTTTCACTTTCTTCAGAAAGATTATGCTACCATCACCTTTAAGAATTAAATCATTCAGGCATGCAAGGATATTTTTACAATTGTTCAAACTGGAACTTTTAGCTTCAGCACACTGATGGGACTAAACATCCTCCTAGCTCCTCTTTTTCATTAAACTTCATTTGATTAATAACATAAAAAAAAAGTGTTTGTTTTCTATCACTGAAAAAAAAAAAAAAAAAAAAAATCACACCTGCTAAGACCTGCTTATTTTTCACCATTCTTCAGCATTTAGAATGTAATTCAGTTATGTAATTGTTCAGCACAGAAAGAAGTAAAATTGGTTCTGACATGCTCCTGACAATACCAAGCCAACTATTTAGAGACAGGCCAATAGCCACATACAAAAAGAAGAGTTGCGCTCATCCAACCAGTGAAGGGACTCTTTAGCTATACAACACCCATTTGCAAGAAACAGCCCAGATCAAAGTGCTTTCCTCTCTTCAGCAGGTTTGACCTAAATGAACCAAGGGTGGTCTAGCCCTACTGATCACACAAATATCACAGGTGTAAATTATTTGCCTGCACTCCTGGGGCCACCAAAAGCCCTTCACCAGGTGCTCATTCACCAGTTCAAGCCCTGACCTAACACTTCCCATATATATTTAGGACTTTTTTCTCTTGTCATGCTGAAATACATGTTCCACAGTTAATCATGCTCTTTGATGTAAGGGCTTTTAGAAAGATTTTTGAAATTATTTTCTAAGTCTGAAGTGTCTAATTACAGTTCCTTGTTACTCAGAACAGCAAAGCTGCTGAGAATGTAAATTTCATAGTTTCAAATACCCATGCATTTCCAATGCTTGCATTTACACTAAGGAGAAAAATCAGCCTTTTTTTGAGCTAGGCATAACATCATTTGCTTACCTTCGTGAGTGTTCAGGAACTTCATTGAGAATGCTGGGAAATGAATCTCGAGCCATTTTTAGCACTTGTACAGGAGAAGAAATAGGAATTGCATGAGCAGTCATTGCTCCTTTTATAACGGCTCAGTGCTTAGAAGTGTAGCATTACATTTCTTTTTATATAGATTTTCAAAGCAAAAATAGGATATAGCATTAGAAAAAAATTGTGATTTGTGTGATCCTCAGAAACCATGAAAACAGTAACACTCTTCTCCCTCAAACACCCTCTCAATCTTCCTGCGTGCAGGTTGTTGTTGTTGCTGTTGTTGTTTTGTTTTTACCCTACTGTAGGCTTGGTTATTTTTTACATCACTGCCACCAAACCTTAAGCAAAACAGTAAAAAAGACCTAATCAGTGTTTGCCTGCTTTTCTGAAAGTTATCACACTTATATAGAGCCTGCTTATACTGCAAAAACCCTATCTATGCATGTACTTCACAATATATCTTTTCAGTGTTACTTATAAGCATGAATTCTTTGCAGGTCTTCTTTAACCACATATTATGATAAAATTTGTGTTTCTGTTTACTCAGAGTAGAGCTCATTTAAATCTGCGGGAAGGCACCAGTATCCTGAAGAACTCACAAGTCACTGAAAAGAGCAAAGGTCAGTGGTGTACAAAGTCAAATACATGATCCCACTGTTCCCTCTTACTCTTCCAGAGCTGCTGCAAATCTGAAACAGCATAGCTATGAACAAGAGAAAGAGCAAGGAAGCAAGCTAAATGAGAGCAGGTTTTCTGATGGGCTGAGAAACCATGCCTGAACCAGTGGTTGAGCACCTGGTGGGAATGCAGGGCCAGCCCAGGGGAGCTGAGGTGCATACAATGCAGCTGAATGACTGGAAGGAGTGGAGCCAGGATCTACCCCTTCTCAGACTTGATTTAAGGGTTGGTAGTGGAGGTGAGGGCATCACTTGTTGGAGGTCCCTGCCTACCTGAGGTCTTCCAAAGGTAAGTAGCTCTTTTCCTTCATTTCTGTATCTGTGATTGCTGCACTTGGGCTTGTTCTCATTTGCTGTAGTAAAAAGCTTTGCTACCCTGTATTACTGTGGTACTTTCCATCCTGTTATAGCATTACACCAGGGTCTACAGATGTCTGCCAATGAAAAGGTGAAGAGAGAGATCAAGAAAGGTACTGGGACAGACAGCAAGTTCTCAGTCAAAGCTTTTCCCATGCAGCTCTTGCAGGCCAGGCTTGGAGCAGTAGCTTTATCCTGTGATTCCTACATTGCATTTGAAGTTCTTTTCACTGTTTTGGGTAATAGACATGGAAAAAGTTTCTTAGCATATTACAGCATGCTTTCAAGATACAAATTTTATTTAAACTAAGGCATTTCCTACAAATAGCTTTTGTTTCTATACTCCATTTAAAATTCTCATGTAACACTAGTGAAGATAATTAACGCAAACTATATTCATAGTCTTCTTTTAGGTCATGGTGGTATAGAGTTATGGTAAGTATGAATTTCTACAGCTACCTGAGAAAGCAAAATAGACTGTATTACCCTGCTGGATGACTTATGAACCCAACATATATATGAAGTGAGTTGGAACAAAAAATTGCTGAGACTGGTCTGGCTCCTCTGACATATCTTCTGCAGAGCCCTGGACTGGGTGAGTGGAAGGGGAAAAATGCTCAGATGGAAAAATCCTGTCTTTCCATAGTTGGAAGGAATAAAGTTTAAGGGGGAAAAAAGAATTCTCTACAGTATAAAGCCACTAATTTTTTTCCTAACCTTTCATTACCTGAACAAAAAGAGATTAGTAATATTTTAATATATGGAGTATAAAATACATTTTGTATAGATACGCACAACTTGTGTGTGAAGACGTTGTTACCTGTAAAGGGGTTTTCTCTATGGGCAGTTGCAATCATAACAAACTGGAGTAGGCTGACACTGCATCCAGAAAGTATGTGCAGAAGGAAGCTAGATAAACAGGGATGTCTCTTAATGAATTCTGCTTTCTTGATAAAAGGACAAGCTATGTGAATGCTGAATTCAGCTTGCTTACCTTGTTGCAAAAAATGTACTGTATGAAGTAGACAGATAAAAATATGGCACTCATTTCAAAACTGAATTTGAAGGTGTGAAGTCATTGCAAAATGTAGAACAGATTTCAAGAAGCTACAAATGCTTTGCTCAACCTTCCACCTGGTGAAACCCAGAAATGCTTTTACTACAAACCTACAGAATCTATGGCTCACTTAAGGTTTATGACTTTGACACTGATTTTTATAAATTTGCATTAAAAACATAAAAGAAAAGCTGACATATTTATCTTCGATATCTGGGCAGAGAACTAACCTGGAAAATTGTGAGCTTGCTTCTTGGGAAACAGATGCTTAAAGGAAACTTCTCATAATCAACATCATACAAGTATCCCCCATCTTACAGATTCACTGAAGCCCGAACCTAGAAGACAAAATAACAACAACAAAAAATAAGTAATTTGTCAGCTTAAACAACACAGATGAAGTCCATCAGAAGTAGATCTTTTTAGATCTTTCAGAAGACTTTGATACGCTAAATGGCAAGATATCTGAGGATACAGACATGAGCTCTACTCACTACATTCTCATCTTTTCTCTGAGCGAGATGAAGACCAGAATTATTCATCATCCTGGACTTAGTCATATAAAAAATTGAAGTGCTTTGCCTCTATTATGATGAGAATATAAATGTACATATACATCATACATATTAGACATTAGAAAAAATAACTTGACTTGCTAAGAATATATTAGAGAAAGCAAGGGTAGGTTTTCTTGATTCTGTTTGTTTTTCTTAGGTGTTTTTTTTTTTTTTCTCCCTGTATAATAGATGCAGAAACTGTAATCATTCAGTGTAGTAAGATTAGATTAATCCTGTTCTTTTCTACCCTTACTTCCTGTGCATATAAAACCGTTCACTGAGCACCTGAAATCCCTTCAGTCTTTCAGAACTCAGAAAAAAACACAGCTAGGACACGCTGTAAAAATTTCCTCTCTTCTATTAAGTAGGAGGAATGGCTGGAAAGTTTTCGATGACTAATTGAAAGTGAAAAGACAATGATTCTAGACCATTGGCTGTAATGGTTGTTTACCTTCAGGAGAAGTTTCACCTATAATGACCAAAGTTTACATTAGGAACATCATTAGACCAATAAGTAGTTCATCATGCTCACATCCAAGCTGCTGTTGTGAAATATTATTTCTTTGCACCAGCAATTGCATATATACATTAATATGCATTGCAGCTATCCCTTTCTATCCATATAACTTTCCAATTACCTGAAAATTAATTGAAATTTAGTTGTGTCTACTTGAGCTTGAGTTTACTATTTAGACAATTACTACAACCAATTTTGATATTTTCTCACCTGAGAAAATACTTGCTTCTATGTATTTTTCTGACAATTTTTAGTTTGGTGAGTATATGTCTTGACAAAAGGGCTGTATTGCTGTTGTGAAACACACTTTTGGTCAAAGTCAATATATTAGCACATATTTTGGTGTAAGAAACCAAGTGTAAGTATCCTAGAATTCTTTATCATTGTGATTAAAAATAACTCCTTTAATAAACCAGTAATTACTTGAATTACATTGCTGCATAAGCACAGTCGGCAAGAATTAGCAGCCATTGCCTTTGACTGAACTGACCCTCAATGCTCATTTTTATGCCTGAAATACAAATGTGTACTCTCTCATCCATGTATCCATATTTCTCTATCTCAATACCAGGTAATATTTGGGTCTAGCTTCAAGACTTGTCTCACAGTCTATTTCAGTTTCTTGTTTGTTTCCCCAGTTGCACACATCTTTTCCAAAGAAACCTATTACATTATCCTCAGTGGTGACTTTCCCACTCATCTATCCTTCTTCCTTCACATTTGATTCTCCTTCCTCAGAACAGACCTCATGAAAAACACCACCTGTTCTTGTCTAAAGCTAGATTAAAAAAAATTACTATTTATTTCTCCTGGAAAATCTGTTCTATCACTTACATTTTAAAATGGATTATTAATATATGTAAAGAGAAATATTTGTTGTACTAATGAAGAACTCAATGCTTGAAAAAGCAAACAGCTTGATTAAAAGCTTCCAAAGCTGTTAATGGACAACTACTTAAGAACTGCATGTTTACCAGTGGCATAGCTACTCACAGTAGGCAGATTTTTTTTCTTTTAGGAATGAGACACTACAGATTACCCTGTGGTTGGGATTTTTTTTCCTGGTCTTACTTAGAAAAGACTTACTTGTCTAACAGGCCTGATTATCCTATTGCCATTCCACGAGATCTGTCATAATTACGTAACTTAAGCAGTTTGAGAAACTCCAGCCAACCAAGGCCTACTCATCAACTAACTCCAGCACGTATCAGAATGTTTTGTGTCATTACAGTTTAGGTCAGAGTCACGAATTTTCACTACAGTGAAATAAATTCCAATCTGTGAGTTTGATGCATGTTAGACAGTAAAACTATAACAGCAGTTCAGCAAGGGACATTAAAAACATTGATGAACAAACATAATGGTCTCAAAATGAAACTTTTAGGAATGCAGAGCAGTTCTCCATAATAGTAAAACAAGGAAGCCAGAACCATTTAAAATAAAAGTTTCCTCAAAAGGCAGGGAATGCATCTGTAAGTGGAAATTCTTCTATTAGAGTAGTTAATTTGGAGCATAAGTGGATCCTGCAGAAGTAATGCTAAAGAAACACTAACGAGAGCATACAGTTAACTGAAGACAAAGCTAGGAATAAATCTCAAAGTGAACTTTTAGTACTATTCTATGGATTATGAATTAAGAGACTGTAGCTGAATATAAGAGCTGCTGCATCGTTCTGGAGCTTCTCATAGCGGAAACAATTTTGCAAAGTGAATTACTGCTTCAGCCAAAAAAAAAGCCACAGTGGTTTTGTGACTTCTGTCCCCAGCGCTCCCTTCAATATCAGCCTGCAAGTTTCTTTGATGTCCAGACACAGAAAAATTAAATGTCAGATCATTCTGTCTATGGTCTGAAGCCATATTATGATGGTAGTACTCCCAAGTACTAAGCCAGATGGCAGGCAATGTATGCCAGGCTGATATTTTTAGCACTGTATGTTATATACGACCATTTGACGATTCTTGCATTAAGGAATAACAGAAACAATTTCTGGAAGTGTTTAAAATGTATGAAAGCTTTATCACTGAAATGTTGAGTGGCAGCAGGTCGAGAATAAAACTTTCAAGGCCATCTTTGGCAAAAATTTGTTAGCATAACTTTTCCCAGGTAATAACAGAGAAGTAGACTCTTTTAGAAGATTTAATAATTGCTGCACTTTTTCCTTTAGGATTCATATTGTGCATGGTGTTCCAGGTTGAACATTTAAGAAACTAATGACATAATACTAAAAATGAAGTCCATTATTCCTGCAGAATAGCTTAATATAATAAGAATTATTCATTTATGAAGAGTGATTTTTTTTTTTTTTTTCCTCAAAATTAGAGCCAAAAGCACTTGATGTGCTTCTTGGTGCTTTCTTCACTGTTGACCTTATTATTTTTCTTCCTTATTTAACTTCATAACTTCATCCTCTTTTTGGAATTTACTTCTAGAAATCTCAGAAAATCTCACAAAAATTGAAATAGCATAAGTCTGAGATTAACAATGGCTAAGTAGCTACATGAGCAATTCTCTGTGATTAGCTTGGTTATTAACTAGACAAACTTTTAAAAAAGGTAAATCTAAAAAGACATCTGATGATGGCTACCACAGGAGGGTGAAAAGAGAGGAACTGCTTCTTTCTACCAATTGGTACCCCATGCCATTTTTAAACTGGCATTACAGTTTCTGCTAGGAATAATGCCAGCCTAACAGATGGCCGTAAGTGCTGCTATTCAGAGGAAACCAGAGTGTGCAAGAGCTTTGAGGATTTGGGTAATGTTCTTATCCAGGGGATGTCTGAACTGAAATTGCAGCCAGATTTTCTTCACAGTTATAAGACTGCAAAGGTATACAAATGAGAAGCTGAATTTCTTTTTTACAGTCCTGACATCAGACTACTGAAAGATCCAGTTTTAGATTCTGTCAGATTGGAATCTGCATGGATTGCTTTGCAAAGCCGATTATTTTAGGTTGTCAGCCTAATGAGTCTGGATACACACTTGTCTTGTGAGTGGCCCTAAAATGACTTCTTGGTTTGGATTACACACAGGCTGAAAACTCCTCAGGAACCCACACAATTTATGCAGTGTCAATATTTTTTCACCCTAGGTCACAATCCAGTTAGGTAAATGGAAGGAAAGCAGATGGATTGACAATAACTGAATTTTCGTCTAATAAGCGAGCTGTATCCAGATTGCTTAAGTGTCACTTTTGAATAAAAAATACCATTACAAAAAATAGGGGCATTTCTTTATCTGCTCTGACCAATCATAGCATAAGATGAGATCTACTGCACTCTACCTTAATACACGTCATAAAAGTAAGATTAGAATTGGATTTCTTGATTTCTTTTACTTCAAACATCTACAGTATTAACAATCTTAAAACATATTTTATATGATAACATTAAACATGTGCTGTCTCACTTGATTTTATATTTTAAAAGTGGAGCTTTTTTAGACAGTCTTTTCTCCAACCTCAAAAATTAATAAAAACAGCCAGTCCGCTAGCTCCATTTTTGTCTGTCTTCTGCTGGTTTGATGAACTTATTTTCCCTGAGAGAACAGTGAACCCTGAGAAAGAATTGTTGGTGTTATTTTAAACATTTTATCTTTGTGTCCTAGCAGTCTCTACAGAACACATAAGGGTTTTGTTATCTACTGTGCAATCTAGAAAAGAAAATCTATTTTTTCTACAGTACATTTTTTTATAGATAACCTAGAAATATGTATATAGAGAAGATCAAAATTATTATATTAGAGTCAACTAAATATATATTGCATATACATTTACATATGTCATAATCTCAGGAGTCATTCATCACTGTGGAAATCAGTAATTTTTCATATGAAATAGTTCTTTCATATACCTTATTGTAGATTAGTATTCAATCTAATAAATTAGCAATACCTTTAACATATGAGGTAGAAAGAAACAAATCAAACTACTCCTATGTAGCAGATTTATACATAATCATATTTCATAGAATCACAAGGTTTGAAACAACCTGCAAGATCATCTAATCCAACAGTCCTCCCATCACCATTGCTACCACGAGCACTAAACCATATTTCATAGCTCCTCATCCAGATGCTTCTTGAACACTGACAGGCTCGTCTTCCCCAGATCTTCCTTATGCCCCTTCTTGTAGATGAGAATCACACTGGCCATCCCCCAATCCTCTGGGACCTCTTCAGATAACCAGGAGCATTGGTAGATGGCTGAGTGCAGCTTGGCAATCACCCCTGCCAGCTCCCTCAGCACCCTAGAATGAAGCCCATCTGGTCCCACGGTGTTCTGATAGTCCAGATGGAGGAGAATTTCTTTCTATCATGAAAAGTATGCAACTACTCCCATACAGACTTTAAAAATCTTTTGATGTTATGAAGATAACATAATATTTCCTTCTAATCACAATAACCAAACAGAAAAAAAAAGAAGAAAAGCGAGCAGGAAAAAAAAAGAAAACATATGCAAGCAAATTTAATTACATCTAAAAAACACAGAAGTAGAGGTTAGATGAGATAACCTGGATGCCTCCAAGCAATGTTAGAGAAGAAAAAGAATTTGAAAATATTTTGAAAAAAAAAAAAAAAAAACCATAGCCTGTATATGGAACCAGGACAACATAATGTTTCCTTCTACTGTCACCAGTTTAAATCCTGTTGAATGCTGTAACTTACAAACATAGAATCTAAGCTCTTGCAGTCCAACCATCTACCTATCACCAATATTTCCCACTAAACCATGTCCCTTAGTACAACATCTAAAAGCTTCTTTAACTCCAGGAACAGTGACACAACCAGCTACCTGGACAGCCCATTCCAGTGCCAGACCGAAAGCTCTTTTGGTTGTGGAAACGAGGGGGATGAGAGTTATTGATTAGATTGTCTCTATTTCTATTGCTTGCTTTGGCTGTCACTAGGGGCATAACACTACTCTCCTTACTGCAAAACTCTAGCTCTTTACTAGCACATTACTAAATTCTTATAGATACGTTTCTACACATACACTTCAATAGCTGCAGAGCACAATGCCTCCTCAGCATTCAGACATGAACATTTGTCAATACTGAGAAGTTTTACTTGCTAATACATATACCTAGCATTCTCAGAAATAGCGTATCTACTACTGCATAATTAATGAATTTACAGATGTTATTATTATGAAACATAAGAGACTTTGGCTAAGCAGGTTATTACACCAAAGAAAGCACAGATAGAGTGCTTACCTTTACCCTGGGCAAGCTGTAAAACTCCAAAGAAGGGACCTCCAGAAAGAGATCCTTCCCCTCTGGTAGTCAGCTCTTAAATGGGTCTAGGAGAGGTGCAGCCAGGCACCCCTCCTTCCAGCAGCACAAGTGAATTGTCTTCACCTGTGTTCCCATGGTTGACTCATTGCTTGCCTCAGGTGGTCAGTCAGAGGTTCAGGCTGTGACGCAGCAGTTCCCATACAACTGCATCATCAACACATGCCTGTTAATTCAGACTTTGGTGATTATAAACAATTTACCCTTATTTTGAGGGATGTGGAACAATGAATATTTATTCAAATTGGTCTGAAGCACAGCCTGTATTGCAGGCTCAATTCTATGTTGGTGTAAGGTAGAGAGTCATTTAGCAGCTTATATTTCCCGTACCTGGCTCTTTGTGCATTAAAATACACAAATTTCTAATTGCTCAGAAGAGCACAAAATAAGATGATCTTCTAAATGTATATTTACCGTTATGCATAAAATTTTTATGCATAAAAATTGCTCTGTTGTACCAGAAAGACAAAAAAAAAAA
>NW_024962264.1:2668804-2686738 GCF_019238085.1 Lagopus leucura
AAAAAAAAAAAAAAAAAAAAAAAAAAAAAAAAGACAAAAAAGACAAAAAAGACAAAAAAGACAAAAAAGACAAAAACCTCTCAAGCTCACAAACCTTGCACAAAAGCTATGTTAAGGTTTGTATTCCTATGGCTTATAAACCTTGTGCCTCCAAAACTTTCCCTGAAGAAATGAGCAACTGGCATAAAAAGGAAGAACAGCAGCACATAGCTTCTATTTCCTCTCTCATTGTTTTTGGAACAATACAAATACTACTGCAATCTTCTACACATTATTGACATGATAAAAGTTCTGTGTGAGACGTACTGCTCATGATCTCATTTTTCCATACCAAAATCAATTTAGGAAACTACATCAAGTCACCTCCTAGTAACAATTAAGGGATGTTGACAAACCGAAGAAAACATTAGTAGTTAAACTGAGACTATTTTCAAATGATGTACTTTTTCACAGTTAGCTAACATGACTTGGTTGAAAGCAGACAATTTCAAAGGAATATGAATTTTTATCTAAAGTAAGTAGGAAAAAATTTTATGGTCAAGATGACATTTTAGACAACATAAAAGGCTGTAATAAAAGAGACTTATAAATCCCATTAAATGCACTCAGTTCCACGCAGTCAAATATCCTGGTCTTTGTCTTATAAATGAAAGGGGGGGCATGTTCTATTAATTTTTCTTTCCTACCAAAAGTTATGTTCGTTACTTTTTGTACTTAATTTTGAATGTAAAGTTTTCCTCACCTCCAATGACATAATGTGAAACTTCTTCAGTTTTTCTTCCTTAAAATAAAAAAAAAAATGCAATTGAATCAAGATGCTTACTGACACTGCCAATAAGCATTTCTTATTTCTTCTGTGACTGATAACATTTATCACATTTCTAGACATGAGTTCACTGAGAAACAGAGGAGTATTCAAAACCTGCTTGAATGTAAACACAGTCAACGTGGTCTAGTCAGACACTGCCTGACCAAAGGAGTGAGACCAAAATATCCTAGAAGATCCCTTCCAACCTATTCTATGTTTCTCTGAAAAGTGTGGCCTAATTCTGCTGTATGTGCAGAATGTATCGTTTAGTTTACTAAGCTCTGTCATAGTACAAAGCTCTGTGTCCTGAGGGACATTTTTAGGAAAAAATAAAATTCACGCAATTAAACATTCCATATCCCACTGTATTCCCTCTCCATTACAATAAAATGACAGATTTTTTCCCATATTAAAACTGTGCATGGTAAAAATAGTGCAGCTTAAGCTAAAAGGCAGATTCCTTTTCCTTTTACAATGCTTACCAACTCCCAAAGGACTGAGGAGAAATTCTTGCAGCGTCAAAAGTTTGCAGTTCACTTTTTTTCAACTAATTGA
The DNA here is from genome assembly GCF_019238085.1 of Lagopus leucura. NCBI lineage: Eukaryota > Metazoa > Chordata > Aves > Galliformes > Phasianidae > Lagopus > Lagopus leucura. The sequence goes on from NW_024962264.1 coordinate 2,670,168, forward strand.
CATTATGTCACATGAACCCAACTTGCAGTGGAATAATTAAAAAGAGAAAATGAAAATTAGTTGGCTCCTATTTAAAGCTCCCAGTGGGAAAGACACAGACAAGTCTGTACAACATAGTACCTTGTTAAGAAAGGTCAAGCCTTTGGGCTGCATTCAGAGTGAGGCACAGAATGTCATCAACCTCAAAGGCACAATGGCCTTTACTTCTGTAAATTTAAATGTTTGGATTATGTTTCAGTGGCTTTAAACAATAGGAAGCCTCAATGGAAAGTTAAACTTTGCATTATCATAAACAAGGTAATTGTGACTTGAAAACGGGCATCATAATTTTTGCCCTCCCCTGACTGAAGTGAGGATGAATGGAGAACTAAACTCAAAAAGAAATAAAGGTAGTCTATCTTTCTTGCTAGAGGAAGACTTTCTGGCAAGTATAGAAATAATACTGAGAAATCACTCCTAATATTCATTTTACCACCTTTTCTAAATGTCGCAATGCATATGATATCTAAAAACAGATTTGATTTATTGATTAGGAACTTAAGGTCAGGCTGTCTCATGGGTTTGTGCAGAAAGAGAGCATCTGAGAAATACTGTTAAACATGGAAGCTATTTATCATGGAAGAAGGCTGTCTTTTTTACTATAATCTAAAAGAAAAAAAATGTATCTTTTGAGTTTTTAAATAAGCCTGTGAAAATGACTGAACCAGAAAGATTCCTTTGAAACCTAGTCTTAGATCTTTTAAGCTTTTTTTTTTTTTTTATATACTATCTATACATAGATTAGTTACAGACAGGAATGGTCAAGTATTTAAGGGATTAGCAAGGCATATAAAAACCAACTGTACAAAATATTTTGCGTAGATATTATACAAGTTTGGATAACATTTTGTTTCAAATAGTTTTAAAGAGTAGTTTTAATGAGTCTCCCTTTTTCATATATGTGGAAAATCCGAATGCATAGAAAGCACTTAGCATGTAAACATGACTTGTCAAAAATGGATGTTTACATTTATTCTTATCACATAACTTGATTTAAAGCCCAAAACAAATATTCTCAAAGCAAGTCAGATTTTAAAATTTTTCAAAGCAATAATTAAACCTATATAATGAAATCTGTAGAACATTTAAAGCTCTTGTCCATTTTATTGCAAGTATTTCATACCACTAGATTTATCAGCCTTTTTGAAACAACTCCTTGGACTCTTAAGTTATTTGCTTCTCAGTGTTTAACCTTCAGTATCCACTTCTATCTTTGGGCCCAAACTCATCTCAGCGTTTAGAGGTGTTCATCTGTGCTGAACAGCTATATCGCCACTCACTGTCTCAGTATTTTATGCTGGCATAGCTATTTAGATAGGTAGGGGCATGGAGAGATGAGATATAGAAAAAGCTGGACATGGTCTTAGTTTAGACTGTTTTACTGCAATTCATCTCCCCCATGGAACAAGAAAGAGGAGAGAGTTAAGAGGATGAACTTGACAAACCATTGGTAACTATTAAAAGAGTTAGTATATTGAAAAATCTGTATTCTAGTACTAATTTATACATTATTGTTTGAGTTAATCTCTAACTCAAGGACGTAGTAATTGGCTTCCTTCTGTCTCCAGGTTTACTTCTTCAAAAAAGACTGAAAAATAAATTATAAGAAATTCCACACCACCTATGGGAAGTCTACTTCCAATTCAGCTAATACTTAAAAAATAAAATCTTCCCTCATCATTAATATAAACCTGGAGATAATACAACATTGGCTCATGAATTTCAATTAAGCTAACATCTGAAAACTGGTTGAAAATTTGTTAGTGTTAAACACTTAAGGCAGTAGAACAACCTTTAATCTCAGACTTGCAAAAAGTACAACTTCAGAAACATCACGGTGCTTTCACGGAGTCTGGTGAACACCATAGTCAACAAGTTAAACTAATAATTCTGGTAGCTACTATTTTGTCATACAAACAGAGTAAGAATTATAGATGTTATTGAAGATGGAAATGTTATAACATCAGATTTACAGCTGCATACCAGGGAACACAGAGGCTATATTTTCAGAAGCATGGTTTTCTTCAACTTCTGCCTTAAAGCTGTGATTTCACGCAATAATTCTAAATAATAGAAACAACAGTAGTGAAGTACAGATGGCAGTAAATAGAGAGAAGAGTAACGAGTAAGAAAAGCAAAAACCTTATGAAGTTCAGGGGATTGATGATAACTCATATTTGACTTCAAAAAAGAAGACAAATAACAGTTTCTTCATCAGTACGCTACATGTGAATAATATGTGCATATATTCAACCTAATCCCGTCTCCTACATATCATCCAGCTGAGACAGTAAATGAAAATACCAAGAAGAAAAAGAGAATGACTGTTCAGCATCAGCACACTGCCACTTCTGCATTTGAAATCTGTTTTAAAGAAATAAAAATAAATTAAAAAAAAAAAAAAAAAAAGCATGCAAGAAGAGAGGAGAAGGAAGAAGGAAGAGAAAAAAATATACAGCTTCGGTTGAAATAACAACAAAAATATGTCTCCCCTCTCCTTTTGTTTCTTGCACAAAAAGTCAGTCGCCTACTGAGCAAGAAAAAAAAGGATTCATTTGAGACATCACAAAATATGTCAAAACCTAAATAAATTAAAATGAGGTAGCTGTTACTCCACTTATAGACCACGAATGAGATGGAAGTAGTTAAAGCCCAGAGAAATAAGCTACACCAGAAGGAGAAAATAAAAGAGGCTTCCAAGGAGCCTACTCATTAAAAAGTGGCTGAAGTAAGATGAGATGTGACAAATCTACATGTGGGTAAATGGAAACAATATCAATGAGATGCGCAAAGCTATTTCAACCAGAAACTGAAATTATACATGAAAACTGTTCTGCATCAAAGCAGGAGAATAAATGGGGTGTAGAAAGACATTTTGTGTAAGATGTCATTTCAATAAGTAGAAAGAAAGAAACAGAAGTTCTAAAAAAAAAAAAAAAAAAAAATAAAAAAAAAAATTAAAAAAAAATAATGTCAGTACAGAGTCAGTACATTGTCATTCCAAGATGTACAAGACACTAAAATATGAAAATTTTTGCTCATCTTTGTACAGTGACTGTTATGCCTGGGTTCTAACAATAATCGGATTTATCACTAGGAACTGGAGTTAATGAGACATATTCCACATTTCCTTCAGCTAAATCAGAAGCATTCGTATTTCGACAGATAAGAATGAAGATCTATCAGGCTAGAAATAAAACGGAAATGAATGCAATTTCAGCCTTAAAGTAAAGGTAACTCCGTCCTAAGTGAAAGATGCATGTTATGGTTCCTGCCATAAGCTATGTTTGACCTTTAAAACAAATAATTACTTTATACTAGATGAACAAAAGATCCTAGAGGAGTAAGTTAACAGCTGCAAGTAATCCACCACTAAAGGCATGTAAAGTTACTCTTAAATATTTTTCTACATTAGACTTCAAAGGTCTGGGGAAGAGAAGTACAAGACCAGGCAAATTCATTTTGTTTTGATGATCAAAAGAGTCAGAGTACAAATCCACAAATAAAAACTACTTCAAGATGCAATTTATTCAATTTTTTTTTTTTCTGTAAATCATATGAACAATTTTTTGAATAATTTGCTGTTTTATTAAAATAGTTGCAAAGGATCCACTGGTGGCTAAATAACTTTGCAGTATGGATGACACTTGTAACAACCACTCTCAGCACCTGCTAAAACCTAGCCCATCAAGATGTTCAGTCTTGCTTTTGTAAATGAAAGAAAGAGGGAAAGAAAGAGAACTTTTACTGTGCATGTATGTTCATTCCTTCTTACTGTCTTGTTCAGACCTGGAAAACTAGCTATGGGTATATTGTACTGCACTAAGTACACAATATGTACATCTTCATATGCAAGTACTACAGCATTATCAGTAGTTGTTTCATTCATTTGAACAAAAGGGCAGATGATCAACGCACCAGCTTTGACAAGCTGTTTGACTTCCCCAAAAAGCTAACAGCAGCCTAGTCACCATCGTGGTTTGGAATTTAATATTGAGAAAATAGTCCTTTAAGGAATAAATAAATACATGTATTTTATAACATTTATCAATCTGTCCTTATTACTTTAACTCCCAACTACGTATGCACATCTCTTGTCTCTCACTAGAAACTTTCAGGGAAAGGGTCATCACTTTTTCACATGATCCAGACAACTTAGAACTATATGCTATTGTTCTGCATACTTCTTGTGATACTGTAAGGCAAAGAACTGTTATTAATAACTAAAACAAACAAAAAAATCCCAATCAATCCCTAATTAATATTTCGTACACTTTTATAGTACAAAATGATGTATCCTTCAAAATAAAACTGCCCCTGTCCCAACGCTGGGGAATCTTGCTGACAGTAGTCTGGCTTTTGACCCAGAGACACACTTCCATTTTGCAACTAGAGTCGTAATTAAATGCTGCTTCTGCTCTTCGGTGTCCTTAATTTGCTGAAGAAGGTCACGAAGTGCAAAAAGCAGGATTGAGCAATTTGTACATGGCTAACAGATAAATGCTCTTTGAGTTGCATGTGAATAAAAATCTTCCTTGGAGATTTTTTTGAGCTAAAATGCTGACTCCAATTATGTTTTTATACTGCCAAAAAATAAACATGCTCTGAACTCCATCCGAGTTTAAGAAAGGAAGTTCATTTTTCTTGTAGTCCTGTGCTTTCTTGTGGGTAGCATCTAATTTCCTCAAGAACTTCTAGTTCTGAAAACCAGCATGCAAAAAAGATTCCTCTGTATGTTGATAATACTGTTGGAAACAACTGAAGCAATGCATACATTTTTCACCTTAAGCCTTTTTGTATTTTTTTTTTTTTTAACTCTTCATCTAACAGATGTTTCTTGTCTCATGAAAAATCCTTTCTCCTCAATCCCCTTCCATTCCTATTTCCTTGGTCTTTTCTCACTCTGCTTTTTACTTGTTTCATTATGGTGGAACTGTGAGTCTTCTACAACCATAAAATCATTTTCTAATGAAAGAAAACTTCTTCCTCTAACTCTAGTGAATGAAATTTCCATTATGTAAGAAAATTCCATACTGATGGAGATCTATCATTCATTATTCTGTCCTCACTACCAAGAGCCTGCAACAGTAAAAAGCATGTGATGTAGAGACAAAGCCAGCATCAGGGATGGAGGATGATTTACAACTGAATGTTTAACATTAAGCTAGCTAACTGTACATTATCTAACTCATTTCATCAGAGCTTTCCTAAAGTCTGCTCTTTCCTTCCTGCATGTTTGCTCACTTTATTGATGGTGCTGATCTGACCACACTGTGAGTAGGTAAGAGTCGTGAAGATGCATTTTCTTCTTTGTTTTTAAAGAAAATATTGGTCTTCCTTCATTTTTTAATAAAAGGTCTGAAGCATCAAAGTTCAAAGAGTGGGAGGCTGTAAATGTCTGTGGAGCAAAGCACCTGACTGGTCACTGTTGAAATAAAAAATCTAGTACGAAAAGCAAACATCAGAGAACCTGATATATCCACTTGCCTATTTTTGTGAATTCCTTTTAACAGTTATTCTCAGACAACACAAAGGAAATCCTGAATGCCACAGATTTCTTCAAGTGGTTTAAATTCAAAACATTATGTTGAGAACAATTTCAATACTCTGTTATCGTAGCATCATATACATTTATTTTATTAAAAAAACAAACAAAAAAACCCACAAGAACACTCAAAAGGTTACATGCATGTTTAAGATCCACAGGTTTTTTTGTTTGTTTTGTTTTTTGCATAACAACAAATGTATTTTCCTTCTTGGAGACTTTCTGTTAAGCACAAGCCTCAGAACTATGCCAACATAGTCAGGATTCTAACAGAAACTCTATTCCCATTTTGAAATTAGATCATGAATTGTGCTATTTGCTCAACGAATTATCAGTGCTTTGTAACTTTTTAATGTATAAATAGTATATACTTAATATATAAAAGCAAAATGTGAGTCCTCACCTGGAATACTGCATGCAGACTGTGGAAGGAGAGGTGAGGACCTATGGGAGGGCATCCAGAGGAGAGCCACAGAAATGAACAGATGTCCCTGTTTATTATGGGGGAATTGGATTAGATGGCTTTTAAGGGCCCCTTCCAACTCAAGCCATTCAATGGTTCTATGATTATCTATATATAATAGATAGACAGACAGACAGATTTTCCCTGTGGTTAAGGAGTGAAGTATGATCTCTGCTTCTCTCTTACCTACGCGCTTGACATTTGAGATCAGTGACTCCACAGCTTATCACCTCTGCAACCTACCTCTGATCTATTACAAATGCAGTGTCTATAATTCTGCAAAGAACCCTACAGTCCCTCTTGCAAAGCACATCAAACATTCACATTTTTCTCGTTTAGTATCAGCAATTTGACTGACAGAAGCTGCAGCTGCATGTCTTTTTTAAAAATTCCATGTATTTCACTTTTTATTTTTATCTGAAGACACATTTAACAAGCTGAGAACTGCTATGTGTTTGTGAAATGCATGGTAAAACCTCTAGTATTTATAAATGCATGGTAAATGATTAATATAATATTGGAGATGAAGGGTTTGTGCTATGATTACAAAGCTTGCTTGCACAGATGTAAGATATCCAAGCTAACATAATAAAAAATAACAGTAGATGTTCAGTTTTTTAGAAGCATCTGCTTCTCTCAGACAATCCATGGACATGGAGATAAACTGTTGTTTCTTACCTGCAGACCTTCCCATCTGCAATGCACGTACAAAAGCAAAGCAAACATAGAAAGGAAAAGACACAAAAAAGATTGCTTCCATTAGAAAAGGTTAAAAACCCTACCCAAGCACAACAAAAGCAATGACTGAATCACTCCAGCACAGGGAGAACTTCCATCATGTTTCCATCTAAGCTTTTTTAGCTTCTGCATTTAATGGTTCACAGCTAATTCTTTTCTACTTGTGGAATACAGCATTTCAAGTTTCATGAGGAAGAACCAACACAAACAATCTATTCTAACATTTGTTTCAATACATGGGATTTAATGAGGTGAGATTGAGTGTAAGGGTAATAAGTGTAAGGATACTGAATTAAATTTTTTTCTAATAATAGAAAAAGATCAGAGAACTATAACTCATACTTAGTTTAAGACACCTTTTTACTGTACATTTCTGAGGGAAAGACAAAATATGAGACATTTGACTCATTTTTTCCCCTTTATTCTTAACATATGGATGAGAATTCTCTGTTTTATGCTTGTTTTTCACAAATAAAATTCCAAGCAATTCCTCTAAAACCCAGAGATTCATTGGAGACCAAGTTCATCGGGACAGCTTCCACTTAGCAAATTTAACTACTTCAACTTAAATGTTAGTTGTAAATAGTCACCCAGGATATATTTTCCAAATTACTTGATTTTTGCTGGACATAGGAGGGCTTTGAAAACGCTTCTCACCTGAATACATAAGCTTACTCACAAGAACTATTACAGTTATGAGCTAAGGCAAAAAATTCCTTTTTTTTCCTACTCTGCAGTAGCCTGTCTGTTTGGGTATAGAGCAGCACAGGCTACACAGTATACATCAGGTTCTCAGAAAAAGAAGTAGAGACTTCTGCACAGAAATGGGGATAAGGTGTTTAGTTGTGAGTCAAACTCACATCTGCAGGTGGAAAAGTAATGCATAAATGAGACGAAAAGTAGAAAAGTACAAAATCCAAAAAAAGCTCATAAACATTTTCGATAAAGCCAGAACAGGATCAAAGACAAGAATACTCTTGACTGCTGTCAGTAGATTGGAAGAGCAACTTGATGATCAAAATATGGTTGAGAATAGTTTCCTTCTAAGATGGGCGATCCCTATTTGTGATGCTGGTGGAGGTATAGTGCATACCTCTCTTTCTCTTCCCAATATTCGCTTCTTCAAATAAACTTACTGAAGGCCTCTCAAAGCTTTCCCAGTGCATATATGCATACATTGTTCATTATAAATTTGATGTAACGATTTCTATTAAGTCATGCCTACCAATTATCTGAACACTCCAAATTTTCAGAGAAGACAAGTAGTCTTGAGTATGCTAAAATGACTTTTTCACAAAGGCTTTTAAAGCTAGGGAGCCAAGTTGCTTTAACAAGCTGTATTGAATTAAACTATTTAAAGCTTGTGACTGGTTCAAACCTAAATGAGCAGCTAGCTGTGCACATCTCCATAAAGGATAGAGCTCACAAAGTGGCTGAGGTAGTTCAACACAGTATTAAGATGCTGTGTTAAGTAGTTAGCATCTCCAGGACATTTGCAGCAGGTGAACTAAAGATATCACTGCTTGCTGCTCACAGCAGGGCTTGCCTGCTTTCCACCTCAGAAATGTTCTGAGGTGCAAACCTTGCTACAAATCAACTGCATGTTGTTTGCACTGTAGCAAGCATATAATCTTGCAAATGAGAATGGAATGCAAGTTTTCAAGTGCTGTTTATGGGTTTTTCTGCACTAGATGGGGATCATACATCATTCACAACACGTCACTTAGATTCTGTTAAAAACATAAATTAGTATTTGCCCATAAAACAAAAGAAGAAAATCTATTTTATTAGTCCCTTGGAGAAGCTAAACAAATTATGCAACATCACACTTCCACCTAGTAGAAAGTAATAAATAATGTATGCAGAAATGGGAAATAAAAGTGGAAGTACTGAAGAAAGACAGAATATATCATAAGAATGCTGTTCACTCTATGGGATACAAGGCTCCATCGCTTTTTCTGTTCTGAACCTGCATGCTCTGGGAATCATCTTCACCTTAGAGCAATTCTTTTCTCTCGATGCAGTACCCTGCAGTGAACGTGCTCTGCTTCTTTTATTTTTGTCCATCCATATAATCAGCAAGGAAATCCTAAATGCCACTTGTAGTGTTGATATCAAATGGGAAACTGCCTCACATAAAATGCCAGCATAAAAGACTATTTAAACTAAAGCACAAGTATCCTGTGTTAGTAGATACTTTAAGATTAATTTATACATCAGAGCATCAGAAATCCGGTTTTGTGTTTATTTTTTTCCCATAGGGCACAAAGATACTTTCTTCTTCACTTTTTTGAGAGAAAGTTCATATTCAGTGCCTCTATCTCTGGTGATTCTGGTACAATCTGCTAATGCACATTCCAAGCTATTTCCCACTGCTCCAGCAATACTCGTTAGCAGCACCAGTCACCCCAACAGTGATGTAAATGTCAGCTGAGAGCTCTGCAGCAGCTCACTACCACGGCTAACTTCTGCAGGACTGCCGTGGCAAATGACAGGGCATAAATTAGATCTGATGACATTTCTGCCTCTAAAGTGTTGGCTCCTGCATATTGCTGCAGCTGCTTTGATCTTCATAGACTCATTTGTTTCTTGCAATACATTCCAAAACTATTTGAGCTGAATTCTGTTTGCTATTAATCAAGTTAGGAGAAAACAGGAAAATATCACATTCACCTTTTCCTCCTGTATATTCGGCTTTTATGGCAAGGCAGAATATAGGCTGCCAATCATGTGGAGCACCTCTAAACAGAGTGCCTTGGCTAGCAAATGCAAGATGTCCTTTTGTCCTAATGATAAGCTACAGTTTGCTAGAAAGGATGCTGGAGGTTTTCAGCTCTGCACTACGAGCAATAAAGTTGCAGAACAGAAGGTATTTTCCAAATTACCTTTATATTTATGTTTGGTAGTTGTATGTGCATACAATACAGAAGATCCAATTACCCTTTTCTATAGATCAAACAGTTTCTTATCTAGAGTTTCAAAAAGCCAAATGTTTAAGCAAAGTAATGAAGAGAAGATACTGCTAGCCTTTACTTTGATGATTTACACTTAATTTCACCTGAAATTGAGATGATAAAAACTTTTGTTCACTGTTGCATTCATACAGGATAGACAAAGAGCATGAAGAAAGAAATCTTGAGAGAACTGCTAACCTTCTACTATAAAAAAATAGCAGTTTACCAAGCTGAAATATTTCATTAACTAGAATTTTCTTAGCTTACTATATTATTTACAATCTGGTTTTGCTTTTCTAGCTAGCTTGCAAAAATAGAAGTCAAAAAAAAAAAAACAACATTTTTCAGTAAATATTTCCAGAATGAAGCATGTTTGCACAGGGACAAAAAATTCATAGCTTGAAGCACACAAAAACAAACAGTCCAAACAGAACTAATATTGGATCTGATATTGGAACAGGCTCTTGTGAGTTGTTTGTGGTTATTTTGACATTTCACACTCAGCTTTACTATCTACCCTTTCTGTACTTCAAAGAAAGGCATGACTTAACTTATGTATAAAATCTGAATTACATAAGAAAAATTTAGTCAAAAATAGCCCAGTCTCACTTTTCTTTCTTCCTTTTTAAATACTGTAATATTTGTTTGTATCTTAAAATCATTAAAAGATAAATATCCTTACTTAGCCCTCTGAACTTCAAAACAAAACATACAGCAAAACAAACATACATACAGCAAAAATGGTTTGCTTGAAGAAAATTTTCAGGTTATTCTTAGTTTCTCTAGATTTAGAAAAGTCATAGATGAGGAGGATTACAGAATTATCTAAAGATTAGTTACAAAAAAAGAAATCAAAATCTTCATAGCAGTAACTACTATTTGACATACATCTATGTATGCTTCAATAAATTCAAATCACTTTTTCATCTCTCACATAAGCTCAAATTAACTACTAAAATGTAAAAAGTTAAGTGTTTACAGAAATAGAAGGCAAAACCCTATTACAAAAAGCACTGAAGAGCATTACAACTTTGGGTTTAGCCTCAGTAGTAACGTAATCAGTTTTGAGAAATGGATTCATAAACATACAAATCCTTATATGCATTGTTTCATTTGCTGTAACTGGTTCATGTGTGCACAAGTAATTTACAATTGCTTGAGGCAATCAGTTGATGTCACAAGATTGTTGATTACAATAAATTACTGCATAGAGAAGGCAAACAATATTTTATATGAATGTAGTACATGAAGGGGTATCAACTGGCATAAATAACGATGCAAAAAATTAATTGCAACAGTTCTCATAGCAGTTTTCTTTTTCAAGAGTCCATTTTCGGGAGCTAGCAAATCCCACCATCATTTTAAATAACTCGGTGGAAGAAAGTAGGCTATAACGGACAGTGCAGGTTTTCTGACCTTGTGACTGAAATAACTAGCATTCCAAATGGCTACACGCAGTCACACTGGAACATGTAGTGAAAGCCTGATTTTTGCTCGCAGATACTGCAGAGGAATAGCCTGTACTCATCATAAATGTTGCTAATATTCCACCCATTCTTTCTAGCCAGAGTAGATCTCAGTTTCTGAGAGCAGATAGAATAAGGAAGACTGGTGTCTTCATAGCATATTCATTTGCTACAAGTTGCCAGAAATTATGATCTGTAACACCCTGCAAACACCATCAGCTAGGTATGAACATAAACACATAAGTGCTGCTGAAATTCAAGGCCGGGGGGAATTCATCATTAGGGGACATTTTTTCGTGAAATCTGAAAGCTGCTCTGATTCACACCACTGGTGTCTATAAGCTGACATAAGTGAATCTATGCTACATTGCATGACAAGTACACACAGACAAAATAAATTTTGACAAAATAGCTCTCATAAATCACTTCATGAAAATAAGTAAAAACTGAGATAGTTCTGTATTTTCAATATGAGAGGGAAAATACCTTCATCAAATCCTTTCCTGAATTGGATTGTATCTCTTCATATTTTATTAAGAATTTAAGATGAAAAGGAAGCCAAAGTTACTACTTTTTAACATATTAATTATCGCTCTTTTTTTTTTCTGTTTCATTGTAATGTCATGTTTCTGTGGCCAAAAACATTGACAAGTATTGTTAAGACTTGACAAGATGCAACTGAGCTCTGTGTTGAAGTAAACACTGATAATTTTCAGGTGTATTAAGGGATCATAAAAACTTTTAAAAATTATGCAAGCTGAATTTGGAACAAGTTGTGCAGGGTTTAGCATATGCTCATAGATGCTCTTTTGAGGCCTCCTACTAACATTCATTCATTTTTCATGAATAAGGCACTGTCAAGAACATCTACTCCTTAATAGGTCAAATGCCATAAATTCCCTCTGTTCCTACGGTTAGGAATAGAGAGCTGCTGGCTTACCTTGACAACCAAAGTTATTTGCGTGAGAACAATCACTGATAGACTGTACTGTGGTTTTGTACTTCTAAATGTATCATCAGTATGTCACATACCACTCCTGCATACCTCAGTCTTGGTCAAAGGGTACCAGCAATCTCCCTCTCAAGGGTGTAATATCTTCTCGTGCTCCAAACTGTCCTGCATATCCATGTTATCAGTATTCATTACAAAACAGAAGAAATAGGATTGGATTTACCCCTGAGTACTCCTACATTTTTCTCATCAAAACACACATTTTTTGTTTATAACTCAAAAAACAATTTTGTCTTCAGGAAGAAACAATAAATTTACCTGGTTTACACCATGGGAAAAAAACAAGTTGCAATTCTTTGGAATTTTGATTTATATTGCCAGTTGTATCTTTCCCATTAGCACATTTTTAAAAGGATATTTTTTTTTTGAAAGCTCAGTTTAACAGGATGAAAGAAAATTCCTCTTCTGTTCTAATCTCTTTCTACATGTAAGATCAACAACCTACCACCCTTCTGCCCTCCAGGTTGTCATTTCTTACACTCGATATCTTTTTCAGCAGTTCCTCCTAATCATAACCTAAGTAAAAATACTAGAGATCACATAATCATAGTGAAACTTTTGGAAGGGACTCTGGCTGTAACTCAGTAAAGGATTCCTCTGCAAGTAAGAATGTCACAGGCAGACCAGGTTTCTCAGAACCTCAAAGAGAAGTTTTGAAACCCTCCATAGCATCTCTGAGCAGCTTGTCCAAAAGGTTCTATCTCAACAAGGAATCTTTTACTTTTTTCTGTAGCATTCTATTGCAGATTGTGACTGTCACTTCCTGCACTTTAACTGTGGATGTCTGAGAAGAACGTGGCTCTGTCTTTCCTGTAACATCGCCTGTGTCACAGCAGAATACAATTCATTTTCTCACTTTCTAACAACTTTCCTTGTTCCAAGCTAAAGGATCAAAGTCCCTTTGAGTTTTCTTTGCATGTTGTGTGTTCCAACTCCAAAAACCATCTTAGTGGCCCTTCCTCTCATTTAACTTCTCTTTTTCACTGAGTAGCCTCAAACTGGACACAGTGATCTGCAGCTTGCTGTCAGCCCCATGAAGCAAGAATATAGACTTAGGAAATTAATTGGAAAGAGGAACCAGGTCAGAATCTGAAGTTACCAAAATGGCAACATAAAATAGTTCCAGCAAGGACCAACATCAGCTGCTACCTGTACCTTCTGAACCTTCCCCACTGCACTTTGGTTCATTGCTGCAATTCTTCTCTGCCCTTTCTCACACAGAAATCTTCAGCTACCTTTGTGCCTGCATGCAGTCCTTAAACTTACTACCTACGAGGCTGCTTTTTCTGAAATTCCTTTAACTTCAAAATAAATCCTTGACCTATGGGATCGAATAGAAAGCTGGAAATCACTGATTGCATCCTTTGTGCCTAAAAGTTACACAAAGATGTGAAATTAAAAGCCACGTGTCCTTCCCAGCAGAGTACTCTGCTGTTAAAGAATGAAGTCTGACAACCCTCTTTATCCCTTTCTTCTTCATCTCAGTCACTCCAGTTTTCCCACAGATTAAATGCACATGCCTTCATTCCCCACAATTCATTTTCCTTGTACCACCTAAGATTTAAGCATAAGTTCATTCTGCCATTCACACAAAAAGCCAATCCTCATTAAATCTAGCTATGCGACATCTGCGATCACGTGCAACCCTCAACCCAAAGCAATATGTCAAAATTCACAACCTGGCATCCCTTGTTTCCCCCCAAGGTCTGAGAATGAAATAGTTTTCCCATTACCTGCACTTGCATATTGTCATATATACTTAACTTACAGAAGCCAAACTTGCCAAACTACTTTTCACCTCCTTGATCCCCCAGAATCAAGGCCTCACACTGAAGACAGCATATGTGGTGTAACTCATCACCATAGTGAATAATCTGCTTTTCTATCACCTTTTTCTTTTTAGTGTTATTTTTTCTCTATTTTGATTAACAACTTTTCTAAGCAGGAATTTATTTGCTCATCTATTTTAAAATGCTAATTCTTTCTTATTTCTTCACTTATAAAGTGCCTAGCATAATTTAATTTTATGCACAACCAAGCTAAGTCTAAATAGGTAATAATGATAGTAAATGATGTAGAAAAATGTGTCATCCTATCCATGTCCAAAAGTAAATCTATTGTGTGATATTTATGTGGTGCTAAGTATGATCCTTTTTTATCTTATCTTTTTTTTTTTTTTTTTATCTTTTTTTATCTTTTTTTTTCTTTTTTTTTATCTTTTCACTTGACAGCTAAGTCAAATAAGAAAATTCACTTTTACTTTGACTCATGAGATGCAAGATTACAGAAATTTCCTGAAGCTCTCACATGTTTATTTTAAGCTAATAGTGCAGATCTTTTCAAATTATTTCTTTTAGCTTTTTAAAATACAATTACGAAATAATAGGCACACCTAGTATATATACAGCCTAGTATTAATTTCATATTGGAAAAAAAATTACTACAATTCTAAGAAAAGTAAGCAAAATTGAGTGCTTTGGAGTGATCTGATAAAAATATGAAGACTAATGGGCACTGAAGAATTCTGCTTTCTAGACACGTCTTGTATTTTGAATCTTCCCCTTGTTACTTTCTGAAGGAAACTAGAGGAGATTGATGGCTGTCTTCATGTTTCTCTCCTATTTCACACCCGCTGTTAGCCATCATCGTTTCTGATTATTGCAATAAAATGTTAAGAAACACTCAGCTCAGATACAGTCAAATATATGGCTATCAGATTCTGAACTCATTTACAGTAAAGAGAATCTTTAAAGAACCACATTTTATTAAGATAAAAAACTTACCCTCTGTAATATTCCTAGGGAAATTAAGCCCTGTTTGGAAATCACTATCATCTTTCAAGGAAGAAATTTCTGTGAGGTTCCTAACTTGGAGTTTGAAATGGCGCAGATTTTAAATGCTGATCTGATACAATATGTTCTTAGTACTTGAGATTGTTAGCGGTAGCAACACCATGCTGTGAAAGGATGAGTTGAATTGCCAATAGGAAACTATTGAAATCCTAACAATATAACTTTCTCCTAGAATATGTGATGTCTTTTTAATGCAACGTTCCTTTTTACACAAACAAAAAATTGCTTTAATTCTCTTGGCAACAGTTTTACTTGCCAACATAACTTTGTAGAACAAATTCTAGGAGTAAATTTGCTGCATCATTATATTTTACTGCTATACAGACACACTATTTTCTTGTTTGGAGTCAGCTAGCAGCCTTTTGCTGTCAAAAGAGTGAGGAGAAAAAAGATAAGAACAGCATTTTTTCTAGAGAAAGAGTAATACTCTGCTTGAGAACTTTACTTGTCAACAAAAAGCCTACTGAAAAACTGGTTTTAACTTTAATCTTGCTAATAACATGCTGAAAAGTCTTTATTAATAGACTGGATTTTAGTTCATCACTTATAACAAAACACAGAAACTGAATATTTTCATTCTTATCATCATGCACTGAAAAAACAATAACAACAACAAGAAAGATGCTTTGAAATAGAGTTCCTCAACTGTTGTTAATAATGAAATAGATTAAGTGAAGTTGCTAGTTGACTCTCATGCCCCAGGAGTCTCATCATTAATGCCAGTCACCAGGGTTTATGATATACAGCGTGTTGCCAAAGTGACAGTGCTACAGAAAGCTTTTAGAAAGAAGTAAAAACAGCATCCTACAGGCCATGCTAGAGGATAGTTTATCCAAGGCAAATCTGTATTTTTCAGTCAGGCTTGTTTTCAGACATTACAGAATTGGACTTGATGGTCCCTTCCAATGCCTGCAATCCTATGATTCTTTGATCCTTATGGGTCCTTTCCAACTTGGGATATTCTATGATTCTGTGATTATAAAAAGCATAAATTATATGAAAAATAAAAAGAAACTGAGAGATGTTGAATTATATTCATTCCTCTCACAGAGGACAGCAATCCAAAATGTAGATATTTGGACTGCAACTTCACTTTTCAATTATGATTTTTAGGCTATGCAACTGCAACATGTTGCCTTATAATCTCAGATCTGGGGACAAATGCAGTGAAAATTTTGAAACCTTTGCTAGATGCCCAATGGGATCACAATACAGTGAGTGAACCAAAGCACACTGCTCATTATCAGGAGCCAGAAGCCATCTATAATCAGTATCCTAAGGCATACAGCTCCTTACATCTTCAGGTGGCTATCAGCATTTTGGATAGAATGTGGAAGACACTGTTTGTCTGAGTTGAAGCAACTGCATCAGAATAGCATGAAATTTCATCTTGTTTTTTGGGATCAACATTCAGGAAATTGTTTCTTAAAATTACCATCTTTCATTCAAAAAACAAGGGAGAGGGAGAGGGAGAGGGAGAGGGAGAGGGAGAGGGAGAGGGA
>NW_024962264.1:2686748-2721881 GCF_019238085.1 Lagopus leucura
AGGGAGAGGGAGAGGGAGAGGGAGAGGGAGAGGGAGAGGGAGAGGGAACTACTGTGACATACCAACAGGGACAATAACTTAAATACTAGGTTTTCTAAGAATATTGAGTACTGTGGTAATACTGCATGTTTTATCCTCACGTTGTAACGTATTTGTCTAAACTTACAACAGTTCAGCAACAGATCAGTTAATAATTAAAATCATTTGTGAAAAATAACAACTTCAATAGATTAACTACACTCATGGTTATTTTTCACAGAAGGGAAAAGAGGTGAGGGAGAAGTAGATTTTTCAGTCTCTTATTTTTAGTCTCTACCAAGATTCAGAATGAATAATGACCTCTACATAAAGAATTGGAAAATGTGCCATATAAAGAAAGAATAAGGGAGAGGTGAAACTATTTAAATTCCCATGTAGAAGATTAAGAAATGAATCGATCTCAGTTTGGGAGTGCGTAGAGTAGGAACAAAGACTTGGTAACAAGTTCTCCAATCTAGCACAGAAAGATACATCAAAGATGTAAGAGCAGGAAAACAAAGTAACCATGCTTTTGTTTCTTCCTATTATTTACAGTAATCATAGGAAATACTTAAAAGAGATTGGAATTGATTCTTTGTCTCTGCCATTGATAATAGTATCTCATGAGATGGATTTCTCTTTTTTTTTTCCCCTCTCTTTGAGAGATATGATATCATTCAAGGAGACACAAGTTCTATTTTGGGTTATAGAACAGTTACAATCATACACATCCTTTTCCTCCTTACCTAATCATGTATGAATAGCACTAAAACACACATTAAGTCCTTTCATTAGAATATATATATATTACAAAACAGATTTATTGCTTTATGTACAAGCAATGGTATATTTTCCTTGACTTAACAATAACATTACCAGAAATCTTGAAATTAGATTGTCATTTGGAAAATATGGCCCTAAAGAGCATAAAGGTTATACACACATTCATTTTCCTTCTTTCTGTTCAGGGACTACTCTGCACGAAAAAAAAATCAGCTATCTATGGTGCTTCCCACAGCAAATATTCCGTGTTTCTGACCATTTGCCACCCACAGCTATCCTGTAACCATATACTGTTCCATGAAATGCCTACTTTAAATAGCAGAGCTTGATTCTCCCTTCACACATATACCAACTGCAAGCTATGAGCTGCAAATGGGAGTAGCAAGGTGAAATTCAGTACTCTAATCACTCTTTTCAAGCTGATAATATGATAGTGCAGAAGACAAAACAACAAATACAAACCATACCTACTCACTGAATATATAGATTTTATATATTGATAACTTATTTTTCCTCATTTCATGTTCTTTTCTCCTTCATCTACTTCCTTGAATTCCCCATGAGCTTCAAAATACATTATTATCCAAGGGAAATCAGTGCTGACAAAACAGTACAATGCTAAAACTCAAGTGCTTTTCAGCTTCAGTTCATCATAGTTTCATACTTGGCAGCATTTCAATATGAAGGTAAAGACAACTAAATCCCACTACCTAAGCACTTTACGCATTCATTTTCTGTCTTCAATCTCAGAATGAGCATAATTTCACATAAGCACAATTTTGAAGAAGATAAATGACAAAAAGAATGACAAAATTGAGAAAATGTTAATGTTGATATTTTGTACTGTGATCCTTCCAACAGATTTGCTCAGCTAAAAGCTTCATATTGTCAGAACTCAGTCTTCTAATATGGTTTTAAAACTTCTGTTGACTCAGCACCTCTCAAAGATTAGACCAGAAGGTATTCTTCTCACTACTGCTATTTCTCCTCTTCGCTTCCTGATTGTCACAAAGACATAAAAATGACTATTCTTTGAACTATATATGCTCAAGGAAAAGGTTTCTTAGGTTGTCTTAAATATTTGCACCATGCTAAATTGCCATAAGACCATCTGCTGTGATCAGAATTACTGATTCCTATTTAGAGTCTGAAAACTTTCATTACTTTGCTGTATAACAGTCAAACAAAAAATAAAACTAGGTTTTGGGGTTTTGTCTTTCTGATTGCTACTTTTAATTTAATAGATAACCCCTAGAGAATAATTTCTTCTAGCTAGGAAAATAAAACTGTACAGAATGATAGGGAGCAATATCCATGAGAAGTAGAAAAGATTACTTTGTCATCTCAAGGCTAGAATGGAGAAAAAAGTATCATATTTTATATAAATGCCCCCAAATGTTTTTGTTTGATTTTTTTTTTTTTTTTTTAATAGAATGAGATGTGGGAGAACAGATTGCGTTGTATTTACCCATAAGAAAAATGTCATTGAATGATGAAATCCAGTGTAGATTTTTACCTGCAGCACTCCCCACACAGCTGATGAAAGTACAGAAAGTGTCAATCAATGCTGATCGTAGCCCAAGAACACTGGTTAGAAAATAACTGCAGTCTAGGGCTGGATAAGGAGTGAACTGAAGATCAAGCATGAGAGATTTCTTGCAGACTGTGCTTGTACACTAGGCTGTGCTTTAACTCAAGAATTAGGCCATGTCCTTCAAAAATGAAAGGTTTCTCTTTCAGTCCCACAGAAAACATTTTTAATATAAATTACTTTTAATTGCCCATTTATTCTTGCATGGGACTGTAAGCAAGTATACGTGTGAACTAAGAAAAAAAAAGTTAGGTTAAAAGTTGTGTGCCTTGATGGGGTGGTAAATTGGCCGCTATAGCTCTGACCTTGCTGGTCAGGACAAGGTTTTGGCTTCTGATACCAGATGCTTTTCTACAGATTCAGACAGTACAGACAGCGGTCTCCTGTTTCTCCAAATAACACTGTTAGCTATCTTATCTCTGGAATGCAAAGTAGCAGGCCCGGACAGTGAAACCACAAATTAACAAAGAAGTAGCGGACTGCTGGACAGAGTTATACCTGATAAGATGACTGGCCAGAGCCAGTCAAACATCCTCCAACTTCACCCAGGTCAAAGAGTACACAGCGAGAAAGACATACACCATCAGAAGACAGCTAGGGACCACCGAGAGATACCACGCATGCGTAAAAGAACTGAGACTTGGGGCGGGGAAAAATATCAATCATTTTGGGGACTCATTGTAATAACCCAACCTTTTCTTGAAAATCTAGTGCATATGTAAGCAGCTTGTTTTTTAACTATGTGCCTTTCTTGACCTCTGGTATGCAGGGGCAGGGTAGGTGGGAATACCCCCTCTGCATCCAGTATGTGCGCAGCGCTGATGAAATATACTTGTTTTATAAACTAGTCCGTGGTTATAGAGTTTGATTTCCACACGTCACCTGGCAGCCTCTAGCTGTACTTACGAAACATTGCACTATAAATAATCTTTATTTCACAAGTGAGGAAAATCAATAATTCATGCATGGTGTAACCACAGGCCGCACTGACAGGTATTTCAAACAAAATCAACAAAAATCTATCTATGGCATGCATTGTATTTCTTAGGGAGTTTTATTCCATAGTTCATACTTATCTGCCTTTTTTTTTTTTTTTTTTTTTTTTTTTTTTTTAACTCTATTCTTTCTCTAGCCCTTTAGATTCCTAAGTCATTTGATAAGGCTTCATTTTCTGCTACCCATTCATTCTAGGTTACAAGTGATTTCAGTAGCAGAGAGGAAAGTAATTTTCTAGAGCAGGTAAGTACTGTGGTTATTTTGAAGTTCTGCTCTAAGAAACACAACAACAACAAGTGAAGGACAGAACTCAGTGTTTTAACATGTAATTTATGTCCATGGTCCTGCAAACATCATTATGATCAGTGACTGTCAAGCAACTTTCCTCTGACTGACTTCGGCTGTAGATTTGGAGAAATTGTTAAGATTTTCAATTTCTTGAAATACAATTGTACAGTGATGCCTATAGGAAAAGGGAAGTGCTTTTGATAAATCTAAGCAAATGAATGATAGTATTTTACACTGAGACACAGCTGTTACGTCTTGATACTTAAAAAAGGAAGAGGTGGGTCAGTTTTTCATACCACCTGAATCAATTTTGCTCCGCTACATAATAAAATATTTTAAAATTGTGGACTTTCATGTGTCAGTGAGCGATACTATCTCTAAAATATTTTCATCTTCAGTTACAATAATGTTTTCCATTTTACATTGTCAAGTTCTTTAGGTTTTGAAATGATGATTTGCTTTAGGGAGATAACTATTATGCAATAAAATCTGTAGGCAAACTGAGAATACGGATGAAAAAAATCACAAAAATATCATTAGAAAAAAAAAATGGTATTGAAAAGATCCCTGCAAACTCCACTGGAAATGTGGAACAGCTCATAGTTTCTGTTCCTATCTAAATCTTTGCTAATGTGCTCAATAGCATATATGCTCAAGACTTGGACTTTAGAATGCCACTGAATCTACATACCACAAAAACATATCAGAGAAAAGAAATCCTGTCAGACTTCATAATGCAAAATTATAGGAACAAGTAGTCATATCCAGGCAAGAATTAGGGACATGCCATTATGAGCATGAAAACGTTACCAACGATGTCTGGAGGACTGAGGATAAACTGATATCAAAGTAAAAAAAAAAAATACTGTACATTGAAAAATACCTGGAAGTAAAATCCTAAAAAAAAAACTTTGCACAACGACTATCTGATGTTTAGAAATTAACAAAAAAATAAAAGTTCAAATTCAGTACTTCTCCACAACCTGAAGACGGGGGATTGCAAACTCATATATACCTGACACAGATTCCTGATTCCTAGGTTTTTCAGTATTTATATTTTGCACCTTTCTATAGAGTGACAAATATATATCTTCAGATGACTGTAAAGGTGACCATAAGAGGTGCTGCTTATTACACCTGAATATCTCTGAATTTTTTCAACAATTAAAAAAAAAAAATCAAACGAACACAAAAATAGCTTACTGAAGGAACATATCAAAAGGGTAAACAATTGAATTTATATCCAAATGAGAAAAGAAACTTGCAAGTTAAATGGAGGACTAAAATGAAGCAAGACAGGTAATACTTTGGTATGAAACTTGCAGAAAGTACAAAAACTAATAATAAAAATGGTTTTCAAAGACAGAAGTAGGATGACTGAAAAGTCAGTGGATCCAGTAAACTACCAAGATACAAAAGGAACACTAAAGAAAGGTGAGATCACTGCAGAAAAGATAAGTGAATCTTTTCATCAGTGCTCAGTATGGAGAAGGTCAGAAAGGTTCACTACTTCACAAGGGATGAGATGGAGAAGCTATTCCAAAAGAAGGAAAGTGTCAATAGAAGAGGTTTTAGCACAGATTAATAAATCAAGCAGTAGCAATTGTCAGGATTAGGTAATTTGTGCAAGAGCAAAGGAAACTCCAGTATGAAGCTACTGAGTTTCAAACTGAGATATATAAACTATTGCTTGAATCGGACATTGTGACAAGAAAAATAAAAGAATGAAGAGATATAACTCTTGAGAAAGGATACCTATAATGAATAAAAGGGCTACAGACTATTATACTGGCTATCCTATCAGGAAAACAGGTAGGAATTATGACAGAGACCAGAATGCACTGATATGACATATTTACAAAAAATTCCACATGGATTTTATACCCAAAAATCCCACAAAAACTATCAGTTTATATATAAAAAGTTGATGAGCGTTAATTAATTGAGATCATTCACTCGGATTTAGAGAAGGCTACTGCCAAGGTTACTTCCCAAAGACTCTTGCAGAAGCTATGCTTACTCAAGATAAAACAAGAGTCTCTCCTACTAATAACTAATTAAAAGATAAGAAATCCAAGAGAATAAATGTCTGTTTATTTGTTGAGGTGTCTGTGCCATAGATGCTTTTCTGGCGACTATTGCTGCGCTTCAGCCATTCAGGAAGAGGTTTTGTTACCACTGAGCAGAAATGTTTGATTTCCTCAATTCATGCATGTAGGGCAAGAGATGGAGACGAGAGCCTCATGATGACTTCTTTTTCAGAAAGATGAATTATACTGGATTCAATTCAAAGGGATCTACTTGATGTTTTCAATCTATGGAATGAGGTACTACCTCCTTCATTACACTCCAGGAGTCACAGCTTTTAAATTCTCATAAGTTTCATGCCAATTTTTCCAATGTGTAAGCTATTTGAGAAAAAGTTAGAAGAGTTAAGTTTGCAGTTTTAGAGCGCACTAGTATTTCACATTAATTCTTCACGTAGACAGTTTTAGCTTACCATAAATTGAGTCAGTACAGCATTACCTTCACTATTTATGTCCTCTAGGTAAACAAAAAACACAAAACAAATGAAAAAAAAACAAAAATAAAAATAAACCTTGTCATTTTTCACCAAGAGAAAACAATCACTCAAAATTCTGTGAAACATGAAAGTATTTTGCCAATAGTAAACTAAAAGCCAAATGTGAATTTCAGAAATAAAATTGATTTGGAAAACATCACTTGCAGTATTATAAAACCATAGAACAGTTTGGGTTGGAAGAGACCTCTGAGATCATCGAGTTCAAATCCCTCTGCTATAGGCAAGGACACCTCCCTCTAGACCAGGTTGTCCACAGCCTCATCCAGCCTGGACTAGAATGCCTCCAGGGAGGGGCATCCACAACTTCCTAGGCAACCTGTTCCAGTGTCTCACCACTCTCACAGTAAAGTATTTCTTCCTGATATCTAGTCTAAATACCCTCTTCCAGTTTAAAGCCATTTCCCCTTGTCCTGTTGCTACATGCCCTTCTAAAATGTCCCTTCCCCAGCTTTCTTGTAGGCTCTCTTGAAAGCCACTGTAAGGTCCACTCAGAGCCTTCTCTTCTCCAAGCTGAAGAGTCTCAGATCTCTCAGCCAGTCCTCGTAGGTGCAGTGCTCCAGCCCCTCTGATCATCTTCATGGACCTCCTCTGGACCCAATCCAACATATCCATGTCCTTCTTGTGTTGGGGGCTTGAGAACTAGAAGCACTATTCCAACTGGGGTCTCATGAAAGCAGAGTAGAGGGATAGAATCACCTCCATTGACATGCTGGTCACACTTCTCTTGATGCAAACCAGGATATGGTTGGCATTTTTGGCTGCAAATGCACATTGCCAGCTCGCACTGAATCTGACTGACTGAAACTGAAACTGACACCCTGAATTCCTTCTCCTCGGGGCTCCTTTCAAGCCATTCTCTGCTCATCCTATGCCTGTGCTTGGGATCACCCTGACCCAGGTGCAGGACCTTGCACATGGCTTTATTGAACTTCATGAGGTTGGCATGGTCCCACCTCTCCAGCCTGTTCAGGTCTGTCTGCATGACATCCCTTCCCTCTGGTGTGTCAATTACATCACTCAGCTTGATGTCATCTGTAAACTTGCTGAGAGTGCACTCAATCCCCATATCCATGTCACCTACATAACACTGGTCCCAACACCAATCCCTGAGGAATGCCACTCATCACCAGTCTCCACTAAGACACTGAGCCATTAACTGCAACTCTGAGAGCTCCCATTCAGCCAATTCCTTATCAAGTGAATGGTTCATCCATTTTGCACAAGTCCGGGGAGATGACATCAGTTGCTCTTCCTTTAACCACTGACACTCTAACTACATCAGAAAAGGCCACCAAGTTTGTCAGGCATGAATTGCCCTTGCTGAAACTTTGCTGGTTATCACCAGTCACTGCATCTTTATTCTCCAATTGCCTTAGTAGGAAGATCCATGATCTTGCCAGGCACAGAGGTGAGACTAACTGACCTGTAGTTTCTTGGATCTTCCTTTTTCCCTTCTTGTTAATGGGGGTTATGTTTCCCCTTTTCCAAGATTCACTAGACTCCACGACCTTTCAAATACAATGGATAAGGGCTTGGCAACTTCATCTGCCAGTTCCCTCTGATTCTGAGGATCAATCTCATCAAATCCCATGGACTTGAGCTCCTTCAGGTTGTGGTAGCACATACTCTTCTGAAAATTATGTTTCTGATATTATAATCTCCAAATAACCTTCACAATGTCTCTTAGACATGACAGCAAAGTACTTCAAATTATATAGTATGTTTTCGGTGATAAAAGTTTGCAAATATGTTTCCAACTCTTTCACTCTCAGGTGATTCTGGAAAGCTTATAATTATGCAGAGCAAGCAAATGACAGTGGAATATTATTTCTAACAACATAATACTATTTCCATTATTTTTAATAGTAGAATTTTGAGCTTCTCTTCCTCATTGTTTGACCCAAACTGATCTTTCTTGATTCCATTTCTTTCATTTCTTGTTTTCCATTACATGCATCCTTTTTAGATCAGCTATATCAATATGAGTTCATACTCCTGCTCATTTCATTTGTTATTTTTAAGTTACTCCAGTAACAAAAGCAATATGGAAAAAGCTCTTATGCACACTGATAAAAAGCTACCATGGCTATTGATTGGTTAATTTCCAGAATTTTATAGGGTCCTTTTACAAAACAATCCTGTCAAGCCTTTCTGTTAATTTAATTATAAATGCATCTACTGGAATAATATATAGCGCTGTTTTCAACCCAGTGTTTATTCTGTTCAAATTGCAATTAGTATCAAGGTAACAAGCAGCACTGTCAAATCCCAAAGGTAAATACTCTGTACTGTACAGATAAATGTACTGAAGATGACAGTCAAATTTTATTGAAGCAGGGAAAAAAACACCCCTTGCATTCTCCTGACAAACAATTTTGACAGAATAAGAAAAATTTCTTCTAAAAAGCTTTGCAAAAATATAGATACATAAATTAAAGAGAAATACACCATCTCAACAAAGAGAAAAATATCCATGGTATCCTACTTCTATCCCTAAAGCCCTTATAGTCTAAACTTAGCAGAGAAATCAGCATGTACTATACAACTGTAGAAAAGATTACTATGATTCATAAACATGAAATACATCACAATAAACTCAATAGGCTTTTTTTTCAGAGTTTCTGTAATAAGTTGTTATGAACAATGATAGAGAGGTGATTAGAGACAGTAGATTTGTCTTAAATTTGAATTATCATATACTTGATTTATGTTGCTCAAGTGGCTTCTAACATTTATCAGGTTATAGCTTGTTTGCTTGATGGAATATAAACAAACTCCTGATCCCAAAACTTCAAAAATACTGTGCGCCATGTGGTGACCTAGATAACATCAGGCTGTAGTTCAAATGCAAATCTGAATTGTTCACTTGGGGTGATTTGAAGTGGATTAACTTCTCTAAGTGTAATAATTACTCTGTTATTTACACACCACAGAATGTGCCAGTGCAAGCTAGGGATGGTGACTTGATGTAGTTGGAGTGAAGGGAGCAAGGATTTCATAGGTAAGGAAGCATTTTCATTTTATGTATATATAAAATGATTAAAACAAGAATTTTCCACATATTAAGGCATCCTCAGGACCAAAGCCAACAAATAAATCATCTAGCTATTTGATCATGTCTTCACTGTATTTCTTAAGTGCCTTATTCCTACACGCAACTTAAAAGAAGGAAAAATAGGAATTTATGACCCTTTACATATGACTGATAACATGTTTACCAAAATCATTCAGAAATATTTGCATAATAGTAAGATTTTGCTGTAAGGAAAGTATAAAAAACACTGCAGCAAACAATGCAGCTCAAGTCTAATTAGGTAGAAGGCAAGCAGAAATGTCAATGAAGAGTTTTGTTTCTTTTTTGAGCAGGTTATTTTGCTGCCTATACTTCTATATTTTTCTGTTTATAGTTGGATTTCCTGGATCAATGTTTATTCTGCTCTGGGCTGTTTATGACACTGCTTTACAAGAATTTAAAAACATCTCATTTATAATAGAATATAAAAGAATACATAAAAATGATCATGTATCTTGGGGTGGGGTTTTCTATTTAAAATAAAAGCCTGCAAACAATAATAAAATCTAAAGCAACATTAAGAAAATGTCTCTTAAATATCATGTTCTACATTGCTGGAGCTCAGCTACATAATTTGGTTATGACTGCAGGATAGAGTTTCACAGAGTTTCAGCTGCAAAACTGATTCTTAGTCATGCAAAGGACTAATGCTACTCCCTCAAGAACAAAAGGAACAGGCTCATTTTAGTCCTCTATTAACTGTATTAGAGAATTTTATGTGGATTTTAAGTTTTATGCAAGCAAGCTCAATGAAACCTTCCCAAATTAATTACTACAGTTTTGTTAGAAGAGGACAGAAATTTGCCCTATGAGTGGCTTCCACAATATCAATATGAGATACAGCACATAACTATCCAGTCAATCACATATCTTGTTACTAAAACATGCCCTTTTATAAGTCCTTATTGATTTATTTACTTTTTGATTAGGAAGATGAAAAATGGATTACAGAGCATGAGTTTAATAAGGACTAAAAGGAAGTTTTCCAGCCCTAGGATAATTTCATTCTTATCTTTGTTATCTACTGCTTGCTATTTTGCTTTAGTAATTCCATATTTTATATTCACTTAATACCTTTGTTGTATATCTCTAGAAGACAATCACAACTAAATCACCAAAGAAAGAAGAAAACAATACATTCACCTCCCTCACATAATAATTATACCAAACCAAAACAAACAATTGAAAAATAAATACAACACAGCATACTATTCGGGCCACCTTTCAGGATACAAAAGACTCTATAGGACTGGAAGTATGAAACAACTTAAAATAATACCAGGAAGCCTATTTTCTATGGTAAAAAAAAAAAAAAAAAATCCTACCAGACATAAAGAGTTTGTAAAAAAATATTATCTTGGTCTTTGAAATTAAAGTTTTGTACATCCGAGCAATACTCGACATTAGTATTGCACTACACAAAACAGCCTTTGAAAGCAAAAGTAAATACAACAAGTTCTTGTTTTAACTGTGTCATTAGTCTGGAAAATATAAAGTGAAGATTATGCAGAAAATGAGTACTTGCTGTAGCCTGATGTTGCACAGAAGCAAGAGGTGAATAACTCTTACTGTTTCTTATCAATAAACATAAGCCCCTCACATGTAAAAAGATAATGTAAGTCTTCAATTTAAATAAAATTTTACTTAAATCAAACCCGTTCTAACACCAAACAGTTGTAGATCTCCAGTAGAAATACTCAAGTGTTTGCAATAAGCCACATGAGAAGGCCTCCACTCCAACTATTGATCATAGTAGTTTTGTTTAATCATAATACTGAGCTGAATATATTTATTCTTAATATGAATGTGAAAGCATTTAGTGAATTTAACAAAGCAGCAAACAACTCCTTTGCTTCCATCATTCTAGAGCAATAAAATTACAAATGATTTCAGATTTCTGAAAGATACCTTTCAATAAACTCGATCCACAAAGAGGACTACATAAAACTCAAAGCCACATGACAATGGGAATGCTTTAGAAAGTCCAAACATTACCTGCACTAACGGACACTAGATGGAAGAAGTTTAACCATGTCTTGGAAATGAGAGAAATATCTCAGAACAAGACAGGAAGCTAGCCAATAGCCAAGCCAAAAAGCTCTTTTTTATAAAGGTATGGTAGACTCAGCTTTTGCAAGAAAAGGACATAGCTGCAGTAGGGAAAGACTTGCAAATAAAGTGGTATACAATTACTTGAATAATTATTTTGTACCATGAGCACTTATTTTTTGTAAATGGAGTCAGTTCTTCCTTACTAGCAGATATACTTTCCTAACAGGAAGGAGCAAACGTTTGTCTGCTAGCCCGTTTGAACTCTGAAACGGGTACTTGCTTTTAAGATAACAGACAAGTTTAATCCTGCCTAGTTTAAAATGTCTTTGGAATCTCTACTGAGTCTCACTAGCAGGTGGTTTAGATGGAGCGGAGACCTGCCATTATTACTTCATAAAAAGCTACCAAAAAGAAATTCTTTTTTTTTTTTTTTTTTTCCTTAAAGATCTGAGGTCATTGTGACTTAGTATGGTGTTTAAATTCAAAGGTAGTTTAGTAAATCAGTGATGAATTTTAGAAGTTCTCACATAGTAAACATTATCACCTTAATGTAAGTCATAACACTGTATCAACCTACTTAATGAGAGTATGCTTGGAAACCCTTTATATTCTCTGGCAACATGAAAGAGGTTAAAAAGGTTAGAACCATCTACCTTCTAACTGATTAGAAGCAGAAATATTAGATACTGAGAAAAAGTAAATTCCAGTCAATTCATGTTAGAAATTTAGAAGTGGGGTAATCCTGACAAGTTGATTTCCAGAATATACTAAAATGTTTAGATAATTATTATGAATACAATTGCATTTACAATTTTACATTTACTCTGTAAATTACAAGACATAATTGAGACCTAATCTCAATCAAGCTATCTTTCAGCATGCCCTCTCTCTCAAAGTGTGGGTGGTCTCCTTCACCAGCACTGCTGGTTGTTTCCTTGAGACACTGGAAAACACTTGTGCAGAACATAAAAAACTTCCATTGAACCTTCCCTGCACAAGAAACCTTCCCAGCAAAAAAAACCTATGCAGTACTCACTTTATAGACTAATTCAATGTGATTTCTATGACAAATCACAAATATTAGGTCCCCAAATTATACCTTTTACTGTTCTACTATCTCTAACAATAGTTTCTAGCACTGAATGAATTCTTGTTTTCAGTTTTCTCTGGAGAAAATTATCAAGAGGTGGCAACTACACTTCACGCTCTTCAGTATCCCTTAAGCATAACTCTCAGTCCATTTCTAACTCAGCTTTAGCCTTTCAACTCCCTGGTCACTTTGCAGTCTAACACACACTTATTTTTTCTTTTTTCTCCAATAGACAAGACATTTATCTTTGGGAAAATGCCTGGTGGAAAAAGCATCCTTACATTATGAATTCTAGCCATATAAAACACAAAGAAGAATTACTGATTGACTCAGGTAAGCAGTAGGTGAAAAGATTTACAAAGAACTGTGTCAACAACCTTTCCATATTATCTTATCTCAGTTCAAAAAAAACAGTGCTGTTTGGTTGAATTTCCAATAGAGTAACGTTAGAAAACAGGCGACAAAAGAAAATGATATAAACGTTTCAGAAGTTTAGTAGCAGGTATAGTATTTGATAGTTACTTGACTTTCTTGGTCTGCCATCTACTTCTACCTCATCTAAATTTAAGTGATGATTGATTTCAAAAAAGGTAAGCAAAGAAAAAATGATGAAATATTTTCCCTACTGTCTTCCAGTATGTCATTCTTCTCAACAAGCAATCCAGTACAAACAACTGTTGTTACAAGACACCATTAATACTCCCTTGTATAATCTGGAAATGATGATCATATGAGATGAGACTCAATAAGCACCATCTGTGTTATAAGTTGAACAGAAATGAGAAAGTTTATGTACAAGTCAGATTGCTGCACAGATACAAAATTGTGTTTGAAGTAGTAAATCCTACTTGGAGCCATGATGTAGCACAACAGAGTATGGAAAAACACACACACAAAAAAAAATAAATAGATTGGAATTCTCTGTATGTTTAACAAGTCTGGATCTCCAAAATCATTAACCTGAATAGTGATGTTTACTTAGAGGATACAGATCGGTTTCTCAAAAGTACTACCTAACACATAGCAAGCCACCTGAATATGTTAAAATCTCAGCTTGAGGACTAGCAATCTCTAACGGAAAGGTCAGTTTACAAATGATTTTTTTCCCCCTTATATACCAATAATGAATGAGCAAATTGTATTTCACGATTGTAGCTCAACTGGAACATGGAAATTAATTGTGCCAATCAGTCAGCAAGTAGTAACCTGTCACAAATGCCTGCACATATTAACTATGAAATGAGTCAAAAGAACAAATATTCAGTAGGAAAACCTTAGTGCATTGCAGATAGTTATATCTGCTTCCAGCAGCAGTCAGAGCACAGCTGCATTTGCTGTGCAAAACAGAGATGCAAGTCCAAAGCCAAAGTGGAATTAATTAAGCAAGGGTTGTACGATCACCACAGGCTTATCCCAGCTTCACAAATGAGATGAAGCCTTCAATTCCTCCTGCTCACTGGCCAAAATAGATGTTCCTCAGCAGGCTGTGCTTGGAAAGATAGCTACGAAGGCATGTTATTTGGGTAACCTCTTACAATTAAACCACGGATTAATCTGCTTGTTAACTTTTGCCATCGAGAACAAACATTTTAAAATCCCACGTATATTATTGCTGCCCACTGTTACCAGCTACAATAACTAACTCTCTGGAAAAAATGTAAAAGTAGTCCTTTGTTTGAATTGACTATAAGGAATAGAATGGCTAGTGCAGCAGAACTTAAAAATTGGAAAATAGTTTTAGAGGAGGTAACTGAAGAAAAACTAGTCTTTACTTTTCTGTGACTCTTTTTTTTTTTTTTTTTTTTTTTTTTTTACTAAGAGAGGAGTATTTTGAAAAAGTTGTAATTTATATGCATTTTATTACATATGGTTACATGTAAATTATGTGTATCTTGTACATAAAATACTACTTTTCTGAAAGAATGGTCAGGCACTGGAATGGGCCGCCCAGGGAGGTGGTGGAGTCAGCCACCCTAGAGGTGTTCAAGGAACGTTTGGGTTTTGTGTTCAGGGATATGGTTTAGTGAGAACTATTGGCGATAGGTGGATAGTTGGACTGGATAATCTTGTAGGTCTCTTCCAACCTTGGTGTTTCTGTGATTCTGTGAAGTCATTTTTGTCTTAAAGATGTTCTAGCAAACTAACACCTCTCATATAAGCTCTGAATTCTGTATTGCTGTTAATGGAGCAGCTCACCATATGTACCATTACTGCTGTGAGAAGGGTGGGTTCAGAAGAACCACCAGAAATAAATTCCTACTATCTTGAATATTACAGACGCATTACATGAAATTAGCAGAAGAATAAATCCTTCTTGGAAAGGGGACAGGGAAAGAGAATGCAGACACCATGGGAAACACAAGTAGATAGGCTGAGGTTAAAGGCAGTCTACTCAATGACTGATGAATGGCAGCAAACATCTCTAAGCATAAAAAAAGTTTAGGACAGGCCTCAGGTAAGGGAGAGATCCATTTGAGCCAAGGATAATTCATCCTGTTAAATAACTATTATTTTGCTGCTTGTTTTTTTTTTATTTTTTCTACTCATAATCTATCTTCCAGTCACATAGCCAAGACTATTATCATGATTTGTTTATTCACTTCTTTTTTGCTAACTCTGAACAATAGATTGAACTTCAACAAACGCTGTGTAGTCTAAATCCAGAAGAACTTGGACAAAAACTTACCTACCTGGATAGTAAAAGGGAAGGCATTAAAAGTGTGAACAGTACAAATGGTGTAAGTAAGAAGAGGAATTTCATCAAGACATGTGGGACACAATGCCAAGTCATAGCAATCATTTCTGTAGGTAGGAAACATCTTTAACAAGGAAGCACAATAAATACTTTTACAAAAGGCCATCAGAAATCTATTAAAAAGAAGCAACTAACAAGGTGCAGTAAGTTATAAGATAAAAAGTCTGAAAGTTGAACTTTCTTTCTTTTATAGATTGATTTGAATGCTACAGTACCCCTGAAGAAGAAAAACAACAACAGAAAAAACACTTCTGTGATAACGATCTCATCTGGTTTCACAAGCATGGCTTTCTTCTGTGTTATAACACAGCATGGAATACATGAAATGCTTTGAGAGCAATCTGGTCTTATTCAAGTCAGGGGAAAATTTGAAAATATCTTTATTGGAGCCAAGATGAAAGCCTAAGTGCAGTTCCACCAATTTCAACAGGACCACTAATTGTCTGAAGCTATGCATGAGCATGAATCTTCAAAGAAGCAGGGCTTCGAAAAATTTGCTTCTGTGTATTTATTAGTTAAGAAGACAACAATGTTTTGAAGTGGGCTGCGATGCTGACAGGTGTTTGGAATGAAATTAAGAGCACTATTTCACTCTTGCTGAACATCACGTATGTGCAGTTTAACTGAAACGAGCCTTTTGGAACAGCAGGTATTGTTCCTCCTACTGTGAAGCAAATTAGACAACTAAAAGAAATGGCAGCATCCTGCAATAGAAACAGAGAACAATGAATGCTTGGGCTTTGTAACCTGGAACCTGAATGTGCAGAGAACCACCTCTCAAGATGAGGCTCTTACGCTTTCCAAACCTGTAGTACTCAAGGTTCTCAATTTTATAGAATGGAATTCTCTAGCCTGTGAGAAGTTTCAGAAGATTTTTCTCCACAGCATGAGATTTCCTCAAGCATTCACATCCTTCTCAGCTTGAAAAAGACAACTTAATTCCCTCTTTGCGCTGTTTATGAAGTCAAAGGCAGCATGGGAAGGCCCCACAGCCAAAATAGCAGGAATTTGAATATTCAGAAATGCAACCAGTTCTAAAATTCCCAAGGTTTTCTTTCAGAAATCTTGTGCCAGATTCACATGATTTATTTGAGAAGTGAGATTTGCTGAAGTCATAACACTTGAAAAAAAAAAAGATAACAAGAAAGAAACTACTGGATGTTATCACCTTGGTAAGAACTAGGTGATAAAGAAAACAATTATTTGTCATATACTAAGACCAAAATTTAATGTAGTTCAGGCTTAGGTCATATAAAATAAAAAGGCTCTTTTCTTATGTTGTCCCATAATTAGGCTGATGTTAGTGACACAACAGAGGAGACTGAACATACGCATCAGTGTTCTGTTACATTTTATTGCCATTCGACATAGGGCAGCAGAGGGGCAGTTCTGACACATTGGAAGCTGATGTGGAAGTCAATGTGAAGCAAAGGTGTGGAATTGAATTCCCCCATGGGAAAATAATGGCACCGATTGACACTGTTGAACATTGATGGAAATCAGACAGAGGATGTGAGCACAGTGAGTTGATGGGTGGGGCATTTCAGCAGTGGTGACAATGACAGCGGGTCACCTCCACTGGTGCAGGTTTTGGCGTTTTTTATTTACTAGTGGCACACTGCTTGTGAAATTACACAGCTAATGGTGGTGTCTACGTTGACAAATAGAGTTTCACAGCTGAGAATTTGCTCTCTCCAATAGCGTTATTGTGTTCTTTGTATCAGTTGTAATTTCCATGGAAATAAATAGAAGACATTATTTTCAGAGAGGCCTACATATTTCTTTTCCCTCCTTTAGATGGCCATTACTATCTTTAATCTCTTAGTTTTCATTTTTTTTTCCTCGTTAAATGCAGTGTCATTGCAGGCTAAGATTGTAGAAAAGTAACCATTTATTCACATTGTTTTTGTTCCTTTTCCGTTTTTCTTTTGTAGGGTTAGAAGAAATACAGGAAAATATTTCTTTATTACAGTCTATCCCATTCTATCTTTCTTTTCATTTATTTATCAATAACACCTTTTCCCTCCCCACTCTCTCCTCCTGCCCTCCTCACCCTTCCCCTCATCATCCCCCCAGAAAACCCTAAAAGATAAACATGAGCACCTTAGGCACAGGTGTAGATCTGTATCTACCAGCACGGCTACACGGGTAGCATAAAATCACCCCCAATGCAAAAAAATAACATAACAGTTCTTTTAACTAAAACAATCTGGTTTACAACTGTTAGCCTACAACTTCAACCCAATCTCTAATGAATATTATTTGAAACGCACTGACTTCCTCTATTGCTTCACTATAATTTATACTATGATTAGTTAAATTAAGTATCAGGTATACCAATATCTTAAATTGATACACACCATAAATACTTTTTTATAATAAAAGCAGACTCTTAACCCATCATTTAAATTACTGCAATTAAACATCTCGCATTAGATATTTCTTTTTTTTTTTTTTTTTTTTTTTTAAGAAAAAGGAGAAAGAAATAGTAAAATACATTTTTTTTATGTAGCTATTATTCAAGCATCTACAACTATTTCTTTGTTTAGACTGTTAAATTCAAATCTCAGAACTTAAATGCAAACCTAATATTCAGTCCATAACGTTCAGACAGGTAAAGTTTGTCTGGAAAAATTCCTTAATGAAATACATGGCAATGCGATCTACTCTTTCAATTTTCTGCTGCCTAAAGGGCAGTAGGAAAATAAGCAAAGTTTACCACATGTAAATATTCCCAAGTCTTACATTTCTAATTATTTCCTGAGAAGTAAAATCAATTGGGTTTTCATGATTAAAAGTTCAGTTTTCTAATAAAACTTTTTGACATTGTATAAACAGTGTTTCATTCTTTTAAGTGTTTTTACCTCCCTACATAGAAGGACATTTGAAGGACTGACTTCAATAATGGATAAGAAAATTAATGAAAACAGCATAGTTTAAATGAGCTTTGCAGAATACTTATGATAAATGAATCTCATTTTTGTAGCGATGAACACCTGAGACACCATTTGGATACTAAGATATAGTTGCTGGACAGCTGGATATATTTCATTATTTATGTAGTTGAACAAAACAATCAGAATTTCACGTCAGGAAAAAAAGACACTGGCTGAGCTGTTAAAGAATTAGATATTAATTGATATCTAATAATGAAGATTATTTCTATAGTCTATACATACTAGCAGTTACATTTACGATCTAGTGTGAAATTCAGGCTTGAGATATGGAAGCAAATAGCTCACCAAGTGGACTTGCATCCAAGCCCATTGAAAGCAGGTATAAACTGGAACTTGCTTCACTGCTTCATCTCACCATTTACCCTAACTAGAACATCTGCCTTGATTTGTACTTGATATTTTCCCCTTACGGGTTCCCAAGGATGAGGAAAATTTAAAGCACATCCTCCTATCCTAATACAAGATCAGGTCAGGAAAAGCCAGGGTCAGAAAACATCCTAACATTCTCTATGTTTTTCCAGCTAAATATTAGTGCTTGTGAAACACTGCATGAAGACTGTCTGCTGGTGGACTGCATTACTGTTAGCCGCTAAAATAACGTTATAAAGGTGTTCAGTGTTTCGGTTTTCAGAGCTCTAGTGTTCATCTCAACTATTTTCATGGTCAGAAATAAGTGAAGCGGTCCAGGATTTTCTTTGAGGAAGTTGATAGAAGCAGTGAATGACATGATTGCCTTGGTCTCCTGTGCTCTCTGAGATACCCAGTTTTAACAGCTCCTCGTGACAGGCAATAGGTAGGTTGACTTCTACTCTATCAAGTGATAGTACTCTACTGACTATTTTAGCCTAGAACATTTTTGCATTTGTACTTCGATTTTCTTACAGGGAAAACAGTGTGCAAATAGATAAATAGCAAAAGAGCATTAGATAATAGATTTAGAAGTCTTATAAACAAGGATTTTATCCCTTTAGAATGGAGAATTAATTTACTAGCTGGAAGGCACATGTTTTGTTATTCAGTGAAGTTGAGCATATGAGAAATAAATAACTTCCTCTAAAATAGAAAGTTTCCTCTATCTTTTCATGACTACAGATGTGCGTATACATACAAATACACACGGATTTCTGCACACTAATGCTGGGGACTGGGTTGTGACAAGGAGGAAATGTTATTTTCAAGGTCCAAAAGAAAATAAAAAAGAACAGATGACAGCATGGATACTGAAGTCATAGTGTATCAGAAATGAAATTGAACTCTGTACACAAGCTTTGGAAAATGCAATTGCAGTACTATGATTTGTACAGCTACTGGAACTACTGTTTTAGATAAAAAGCATCTCTATGATACCGGAAAATGCAAACTATAACTATGTGCTTTCACAAATCCTTCTCTTGAGGCATAGGTAACAAAACAAGCAACATTTTTATGTGAACGTGTGAACACTTGTACATAAAGTATTTGCACATATATTAGGGATACACATATATTCCTTTCATGTTCATTCAAAAATAAATATTGCATACTGCTCATAAAGAGCAAAAAATAAGCAAACACTTGACAAATACTACCTAACAGATAGAAAACAAAAATACTCACAAATATTCCAAGAATAGAGCATAGTAGTTTAAAGAACATATTCTAGTATTTTAAGTGTTTGTTTCATTGCATGTTTCTTCAAAGCAATATCACTGAGGATTTTTTTTTTTTTTTTCAAAACTAAATACATTACATTTTCTAGTAGCTCTAAGTACTACATTCAGTTTGCAATTTACTTCAGCAGCCAAATAAATTTTTTTGATGGCTCACAGAAATCTCTAGGCTAAGAATCAGTAGGCAACCTGGAGTATAGCATAAAGTCAGACTTTTGTATATTAAGAAACAGACCTTTACAAGGAACCTAATTACATTACACACAGCACAGAGGAACTAAATGGTCTGGAAAATGAGAAATCTTCAAAAATGTTGAGTTTTACCTGTACCACATGTGAGAGCACAGGTGCTATTTAACAATGCAACTTACTTCATTATCATGATCCATAAGAAACATTCATTACCCAAAATGTTTTTTTCCTTTTAACTCCTTGAAACAGGGTTCATAAAAGCTGCATGTCCAAGGAAAAACCCGAGACAGTTTTTCTGAATGTTTTTAAACTGCATTCAGAACTATTGCCACCTTTTTTCTCCCTCCAAATCATATGAAATGGTGATAAAAACTTGATTTTACATAAAAAACAATAATTATAACAAGAATATAGGGGAGATAGCCACCAAGTTAACATAGAAATTCATTGATAGTTCATATAATTTCATTCCAGCCTCCAAGGGCATTGATGGTTTAAGGGCTGGTTTGGCCCCGTTCTACAGCCAGTAGGGCAGAGGAACCCATGGATCCACGCCCTGGAAAAAGGAAACAGAGAGTTGGGCCCAAAGACAAAACAGCGGCAAAACTACCTGAAGAGAAACAAACCGATTTACTAAATAAGATATTAGAATGCAAGATACAGTATAATATAATTAGAATTGGAGCTTATAAATCAAATATAACGACAGAGTATCATAGAATCATAGAATCACCAAGGTTGGAAAAGACCTAAAAGATCATCCAGTCCAACCGTTCACCTATTCCCAATAGCTCCCACTAAACCATGACCCTCAACGCAACATCCAGCATTCAGCATCCAACATTTCAGGGTACCTGAAAACTGAAGGCCTTAGTCTAAAGCTGACACAAGACATGCAGTTGGGGTGAGCAGAAGGGAAGAGATCAAGGTCCCATGACTTTGCTCAGGATTTTATCTCCTCTCTGAACGCTAAGACCTCTGATGTATGTAGTTCCTCCCCTTTGAGACAGGTACCCAGAATTGAAACATGAACACTTAAACTCCCAGTACGCTACATGATGTTGTGATATGAAATAATGAATAATAGTCTAGAATAAGGAAATTAAACTTAGCTCACAACTAGTGCAAATTACCAGAAAAAAAGTGTTAGATTAGATGCCTTTCAAAATTTAATCAGTTTTATGGAAATTATAGTGCAAAGTGTACTTTGCAGAAGAGTATCTGACCTTTTATTTCTGTCTAAATTTTAACGGAATATTTGAATCAGTTGAAAAAGAACAATAGTCATTTCTGGTGCACATAAAATTAGCCAAATACTTCAGAAATTCCTTCTTAAAAAAAAAATTGAAGAGTTTTTCATACAGTAATTTGTTATCTGAAGAAAAAAATTACAACAGAAGATACATTCACTGCTGGTTATTAGTGCCTGTAGTTTTTTTCAGCTCAAGACAAACAGATGCTATTGCTACAAAAAAAGGATTACACACTATATTGAAAATAGAACAATCATTAAAATTGTTTATCTGTACCACAGACTATTAGCTTCTGTTATCATCCACCAGGAAACGTCTAGCACTGAGCAAAAATAAACAAAGATTCATCTGAAAAGAAGTGAACTCAAAACCAAGAACCATTATAAATATCAATAATGCTACACTACAAAGTTCCCAAAACACATCACTTAAAAAAAACAAAAACAACAAAAAAAAAAAAAAAACCAGTTAAAACTTCTTTTCTTATGAAAAAGCAATATGAACTATTATACGATAAATAAGCGTACAGAGGTGTAAAATCAACTGGCACAGAGAGTTCCAGACTAAGTAGGATTATGGAACAATGGAAAGAAAATAAATTGAAAACACTTACCAATGTGGGAGGCTTGCAATATCACCCACGAAGAATAATCTCCAGGAAGAAACCCTTGCTCAGGGACAGTCAGCACTTAAATGGGATCTGGGAGAGGTGGAGCCAGACTCCACCCCTTCCAATAGCACAGGTGAATTGCCTTCACCTGTGTTACCATAGCTATTACTCATTGCTCACCTCAGATGGTCAATCAGAGGTTCAAGCCATGATTCAGCAGTTCTCATACAACTATTTTGATTTTAACATTAAATTCAAAAAAAATCTGAAGCCAGGTAATCTAGTCTCTGTCACAGAATCAGAACAGTGCCAGTGCTGGAGTGGCACCTGGGGTCCTACCTAGGACATGGTCTTGCTCTAGATGCTACTTCTGGTGATTCTAGACCAAGGCTGAGCACTTAAAGAACATGCTTTCTGCTTGTTTTGTTCCTTTTTCATCAGTACACTTCAGTAAAAAAGATTTGTTCTGAAAATATATACGTATTTTTCAAGATATTCGACTTGTATTTGAGGAACTAATGGCCCTACAAGTCTGCTCATGGCTAGAGTTATTTATTATTATTATTATTATTATTATTATTATTTTACAGTCTGCGTTTAAAGCTTGTTCTGAACCTTGTAATGAGATTTCAGTTCTTACAAGCATTTTAATAAATATGGGTAAGCAAGGGAGCAAATGTGATGCCTTAATGAGAATGTTTGCCATCATAGCAATTAATACCAATAATGGATTATACCACCAACTGTTACTGGATTGGATCTGAAGTCTTGACTGTGTGAATAAAATAATAATCATAACTGATGGTATGACAGATCATGTAGATTTTTCATACAGTTTCTAAATAACATATAATTAATGCATTTTAGAGCTCAAAATTTTAGATGAAGCTAAAAAATATCTAGACATAACAGAGCAGTTTGAGGTTATAATTCTGGTACAAAAAAATGGAAAAGCCAAATTACTACTGTAAACTGGACAACAGTTGTAGCACTTCATGAAAAGCATACAACCATGTTATTCTATAATTCTCTTGAAAACAAGTATTCTAACTTAAATACTCACTTTCAGCAGTCATGCACACAAAGAGAAAGGAAATAAGATGATATCTTTTCCTTTTATCCAGGAAAAAATGGTCACTGACAGAAATTGTCAGTGTTACCTTTTGCCATAGACATACTTCTCCTTAATGGGTCGTTTTCTGTCCTTTAAAGGGAAAGGAGGCAAAAAGGGAGGTAGAACTGATTGAGTTCTGAACCCATTAGGCAAGCAAGCATAGCAGAGCTCTATCAGTATAATATGACAAATATTTGCATAAGCTTTTGTAAGGTTTTTTCATCCTTGAAGCTCATGAAAAAACTCAGAATAGGTTATCAAAAAAAACAAAAAACAAAAAACAAAGCTAGACTCTTCTATTTTCTAAAATATATTTCTTAAAAATCTTTCTAAAATTTTGCATTTCTTTCCACAGCCGCATGCAAATTTACTATGCAGCACAGAGCAATTTATCATGAGCAATGTAAGCCTGTAAGAACAGATGATGACCAACCTTTGCAAAACCTGTAAATAGTCACAGCACATATTTCTATGGAAACTGGAAAAGATTTCCTGGCACACAGGCCTGTTTCTAGTTACTGATTGTTTAACAAACTTCAGCTTAAAAAAAAACTATTTTCTTTTTACACATAATGTTTTACCATTGATCATAGCCTCTATTTTCAAAGTGTGATAATTATTTAAATCATAAAAAATAATTAAATAAGCACACCTGTAACAGCAAACAGAGAAAGAAGTAAACATCATGCCTCTAAAAGGAAATTCAACAAGAAGCATCACAACAATTCCGAAAGTTGTGTTGATTTAACTTTGTTATATTTCAAAACAAAATTTTAAATTGAATATCCAGACTTCTTCTCCTCTTATAACACTGAGATGGGGCGAGGTACAAGATTGATACAAATTTTGCTTGTTGTTAGAATTTTACTACTTTTGGAACGGCATAAAGATTTTCCTTTAGTATTCCGCAAGCATGCTTTTGTTTTATGTTTGCCTTTCTTCTTCTGTGACTGAAGTTTTCAGACAGAGTGAAAAATTAAACACTGGAAATTTATCTTGTGGTGCATTTTGAAGATTGATGAAACCCTATCCACCTTGAATGACATACTGAATACATGGAACTGCAGATGTGGGAGCTATGAAGTCAAACAGCTAAGTTATTTGTGATTTATAAGCTCGAGAAGGCCTTACATCAAAACAGCAGGAAAGGCTATCATATGGTCTAGAATGAATCCTGCTTCTTAGCAAACAGGAAAATGCC
Source organism: Lagopus leucura (assembly GCF_019238085.1). NCBI lineage: Eukaryota > Metazoa > Chordata > Aves > Galliformes > Phasianidae > Lagopus > Lagopus leucura. The sequence goes on from NW_024962264.1 coordinate 2,710,955, forward strand.
CCTAAGAGCTAAAGTTGATTTAAAGGACGTAATCTTCCTGCAGGTAAAAGCATCCCCCTATTGCTACTTATTCTAAATGAGGCCTTCAGTTTTCTTCCTAGCACCAAGTATTTCTTGGCTTCTGATGGATTTATTGCTCTCCTGCCTGTTTCCAGCAAACACTTCTCTTCCCCAAAGATGAGATTAGTCGCCTTAGACTTTTAAAGGTGTAGTATTCCATAATGTTGAAATCTTAAGTGACATGCTGGCAAATTACAGTAGGTACAGCTTGTCGTGATCTGAGCTTCAATTACAGCTTGTGTTTAGGCAGCTGCCCAAAAAGCTGACCTTGAGATAAAGAATTTCACTCATTACTCTATCTACGTGGACTCATGCAGCTATATGTCTACGTCTATTCTCCATTTTATCATAAATCTCTAAACACAGTTGACATCCTGTCAAGTGATGTGAAACAATGCCACAGCAACACCGCATTGGCTAGTACAAAGTTCTTCATGACACCAAAATGGGAAAAGACTTCTTCATTTTCCTTCTCCTGCTTTGTGTCCCACATCTTACTAAATGCACACATACACACCCTGTCCAGTTTGTAGTTGTTGTTATTTCAAAGAAAGGCGAATTTACCACCACTTGTGTGCACAGACACACTCCTTGAATCCCTGTAGTTCCACAGGGATAACTTCCCATGTCTATACTCCAGTTGTTGTGAAAGACTGCACTGATGTAGCTGAAGCACTCAAGTTTTGGTTGGACAACACTAGAGCAGAGTGACAAAGAACAAGTACAGAGGAAGCCTCTTTTTCTTCACCTGTCTAAAGCTATTCTGTACTTATTACAGTAGTATTTTCTGTAAAATTGAATCATGGAATCACCAAGCTTAGAAAAGACTTGCAAAATCATCCAGTCCAACTATCAACGTGTCACCAGTATTTCTCCACTAAATCGTATCCTTTAGTACAACACCTAAATGTTTCTTGGACGGAATGAGTTGCTTCTAGGATTTGTGAAGTATCTTGGCCTGTTACAACAGCTAGTGCTAAAAACAATAGCCAGCTGCAAAAGCAAACTAACAAACAAAAACCCTATAAAAACAACCCTCAAACAAAAATATAAAGGAAACTATACAACGGCTCAGCTCATATAACTAACACTATTTGTGTAACATTTTCCTGTACTGCCTCAGGTGTTTTAAAGGAGTCTCCTATCTCAGGGCATTCTCAGATAAATTAATAAAGAGGGACTGATGCTAGGCAAGAATGAAGACAGGAAACCATTGCAACAAAGTACATGCACACAAAAACATGGAACAAGGTATGTGCAGTTGCCACTATGCTGATAAGTATCTTATTTTCCTACAGCTTTTCAGCATTACTTCCAACTCCTTTTTTTCCAGTTACTTTTCTGGGGCTTTCTGGGGTTGGGTTTCTTGTTATCAGGCTTGGTGTGTTTTCTGGGGGCAGGCAGTAGCGTACCTTACCTCACGATCTGATGTTTGAGACAATTTTTCACATGATTCTACCATAAGGTTCTATTTAACAAGGTTATGATTATGTTGCCTGGGAGATTTAGAGAAGTCACAGATCCTTATTTAACTTTTCAGCTGTCATACTCAGTACAAAAACTGATTTGATAAAGACTCCAGGGAAAGCCTAAAGCTGTGTTACCTCCCGAGAGCACAGAAGCTAAGACTACTATAAACACTTGAACAGAGTCCCAACAACTTAAAAAGAGGTCACTGCCACAGATAAAAAGGTTGCCAGTATGAATGTTACTGTGATGGCAATTCCCAGAGAAAATGTTATTAATCATAAGCGAACAAGTTACTGTGCTGCTAATTTTAACTGAGTGAAGAATTGTGCAAAATTTTTCTTAAGATTTTTGGCTTTGTCTCACACCATAATTAGTGATTTTTTTTTCTTAAAACACTCTACATGTTTCTTACTGTAGGTTTTCTCACTTTACAGAAGAGGCAAATTGACTTTTTTATAATATATTGCTTTGATCTAATAGTAATAATTATTGAATGCCGTGAAATTACAAGGCTCTTAGGGCCATGACCTTATTCAACTAATCATATAAGTATAAAACAATCTGCTAAAAAAATTGAAAGTTCCATAATGATTTAGTAACATGGACATAGTAGAGAACAGAACTCTAGCAGTGACTGTAACTACACCACAAAAATCTCACTTGCTGAAAACTGTAGCAGCTCAGTCAGAGTTCACAGCTTCTAGGAAAATATTACCTGCCTGATCGGCAGGCCAACTTGTTGGGAGCATTTTTTTCTTATTCACCTTATTTCAATGAGACATTAAAGTTTTTGAAAACTATTAAGATTATTTCCCTTTGTTTTCTTTTATAAAGATGATTGCACAAATTCTTTCTATTCTACTAGAACAGCAGGATCTACAAGGGATAAATGTGACCAAGAAAACATGGTCATGGGAGACCTTACCTATTGTGTTGTTTTTTTTCCTTCATTCAGAGATGGAAGGTAAAATAAGCACATATGTATGTAATAGAATAGAATATCCAAAAATGTCTGAGACCTTCTGTCTCTAATTATTCTGGGGAATCCAAACCTTCAACAGGCAGGTTGGACTAGATGGCTGTCAGAGGTCCCTTCCAACTTCAAGGATTCTATGATTCTATTAAATTCACTTTGTTAATATAGTTCCAATGGGGAAGTATACTAGAACTCAAAACCACCAAATAATAATGCTTTTATAATCAGCAATCTTTGGATAAAATGCACTGTGCATAAACAAATTGTCCCATCGTCAATTTAATTAAAATGCATGACAAGGCTGTGGTTTAAACCACAAAAACATATATGTTTTCTGTCCAAACAGTAAGAAGGGCAGAGTTTCTGCATCTGAGCCCCTTCAGCTGGGTCCATCCAAGTATGCAAGCAAAAGCATGTTGTGACAGGCTTTCACAAATGCAGCAAAACTCTGGCAGATGAACCTCCATAGCTCCTCTTCGCAAAGTGTTAAAGCTTCACAGAAGTGGTAGAATAGAGGTGTGGAGTCACTCATTCCCCCTCAGAAGTCTCATCACTGCTGACATTTAAGACTGGTGGAAAGAAGGCTGGACTAACATACAATACAGATGTTTTGTTCAGGTGTCCAAAGCGATATCTTTTGGTTTATGATTACCTTTTCTGTTAATGAAATTGAACTGCAAGATCAGCTTAGGCATTCTGATCTTGAAAGCCAGGATTAAGCAAGTATCAGATTTGGAAATTACAACTACTTGCATATTGTTACTGAGCAACAGGAAAAAAGACTCTGGGGTAAACAGACAACCATGCAAATTCCTTGCGGTGATGTTTCACAGACTTTGCTACAATAACAACTGTTAATTAAATCCATTCAACTATAACATACTGAGGAATGACTGACTTAATTTACTGAGCATTTAACATTTTAAATTATTGGAGAACGAAAGCTACAAAAACAAACAAAAAAACATTAATCAAATGTGTTATGTTTCTGCCACTAACTTCTGTAGATTTCTTATAAGTAGCAATCTAATTCAGCTTTGCCACTATGGAAAAGAAATAAATTCATTCCAAAGTCAGAGGAACTTTTCATGCCTGGCAAAGTTCACACTAATAGCTGATAGCTAATAAGTAATAACTATTCTTCTTGGTGTTGTGAATTTATGCAGTAATGGATCAATACAGTCTCATCGTCACTAAGGATGTCTTTTATTTGAAGTCTTTTTTTTTTTTTTTTAGGTTCCTTTTAAATTCCTTTTCTTGCTTGTGAAGATGGTGCATTTCCCCATTGATGTGATATTCTATCTGTGACAGACCTTAGCATCCAGGATGCTGTACAACTACTGATCACATTAAATTCCACTGCTTGGAGTCAGGGAGCTCTATAAAACTCATGCATCCCTGTAGTAACCACTTACTTCACTGCCAGCATCTAGATGCAAAGTCTGAGGCAGGAAACAATGGCAATTACTTCCACTGGTGTTGGTAAAAGCTCATAAGAAATTTAGCCTAGTTTGATGTTGCCAACAGCACATTGTTTGGTAAAGCAACACAGCCCTGCAGTGTTGACTCACAACAGTAAGTCACCTGAATGTCAGTGGCCCTCTTCTGACATCTGAACATTGTTGGAAGAAGTTGGAACTTCATCACTAAGCTTTCAGATGTCAGATCAATCAAACATTTCAGCTTTTTTCATTGGTACATGTACATCCAGACTGCCCTGGTGAGGGAACAGCATGTCCATGAAGTCCCCAAAGCTCTGTCTTGAGAGCTGACTGGTCACCAACTGTGGAGAGGCACAGGTTTCTCTGGTGCTGTTTTTATAAACCACTTTGTGCAGTAACAACTAATTTTTCCAAATTTGTGTTTATACAATTTAGAAAAAAAAGTAAAATGCAGACCATTACATATGACATGATAGCTATCTAAGGACTATCCCCGTGTTGAATTACATACTTATCTGTCTTGATGGTGGAAGAAAACAGGAGGTTCTGAAAGCCTGTTGCGTCTGTTTGTCTTTCATATATTTGAGTATGCAGTTAATCTATGTAGCAGTCAACCTAATGAATTAAAGATCAAAGCATAATTAGACTGATTTCAAAGAATAAGAGAAAGGCTGCATAGCTTATTAGTATGATAGTGTAACATAGGTACCATGAAAAACAAAACAAAAAAAAAACAAAAAAATAAACCCAAACTGAAAAGTCACAGGGACTACTGTAAAAATGAAGAATAGAACCTCATTTAGAGTAGCACAGATAAAAATCACATTCCTGGAAATCTTATTTTTAATATTTCGTTACATCTTTGCATTCTTCCCAACATTCATGTCTTAAGCTACATGGAAAATGTACATGTAATGAATATTCACTCACCTTGAAATCAGGTAGAGCACAACAAATTTCATTGAAATTGATTAGTGTTTATAAAGATCATCACTGGTAAAACAAAGTGAAAACAATTTTTTTTTTTTTTTCCTGTAAAATGCAACTACCTTTTATATCCTCAGTGAAGATGTGAAAAAATTACCCAAGATACTGTTATCATTTTGTGGCTGTGACTGTGCAGCAATTGTTAAGTTCCTATTACAGTTAAGCTCATAAAAGGATTTAGTCCTAAAAGTGCATTTTGCAGCATGCCATGGATTTTTATTGAACTCTGAGAAGTAAATTACTACAGAAAGACTCTAATATTAGACAATTTTAAGTTGTCTGGGAACTATTGATTAGCTTTTCACTAACTGAAATAAAAATCATTAAATAGAGTACAACAAAAAATAAAGGAGGTAATATTGTTTTTAGTAGACAAGAATGTAAATATATTGCACACCTTTGTAAATGATTAGATCAAGTCCTTTGTTATTGATGGCAACTGATACCACAGCATAAAGTACAATAATCATGAGGGAACTAGGATGATGGCAAGGGAAGACTTTTGTAGTGGTGCTGGAGCAGGTCCAGAGAAGGGCAACAAGGCTGATGTAGGGCTTGGAGAATATGGCCTACAAGGAGAGACTGAAGGAACTGGGGCTGTTCAGTCTGGGGAAGAGGAGGCTGAGGGGAGACATTATTGCTCTCTTCCAATACCTGAAAGATGCTTACAGCGAGAGCGGAGTTGGTCTCTTCTCACTGGTGACAAGTGACAGGACAAGGGGAAATGGCCTCAAGTTGTGCCAGAGGAGGTTTAGGTTGGATATAAGGAAACACTTCTTTACAGAAAGGGTTGTGAAGCACCGGAATGGGCTCCCCAGGAAGGTGGTTGAGTCACCATCCCTGGATGTGTTTAAGAACCGTTTCGATGTGGTGCTCAGGGACATGATTTAACAGAGGGCTGTTAGAGTTAGGGTAGGATGGTCAGGTTGTGGTTGGACTTGATCTTTAAGGTCTTTTCCAACCTGTGTGATTCTATGATTCTATCATCCTTGCTACTTCCAACAGGTAAAGAAACAGTATCAGAAGGGAAAAAAGAAAAGAAAAAAAAAACATATCAAAACAAACAAACAAAAACCAAAACCAACAACAACAAAAAAACCCTGTATGAACACTTATATCAAGTTGTATCAGATTTCTTCAATTTCTTCACCTTGACTTGAGTGCAGAATACTGGGGAAAAATGCAGATAATCTTGTCTGCTAAGGCAAAGCTGTTCATGTAGAGCACAAATTCTGAGCTCTATTAAACCAATTTCAATAGACTTTTCCCAACATTGGTTTGTTTTGAGCATTGTGTCATGAAAAAATTTCTGCAATGTCAGTCAAAAAGCAGCTTAGAAATTGAGAGAGATGTAACTGAAGTCAGCTGCACGTTCTATCATCATGTCACTCCATCATATCTTTCTAGTCTACTCTTTCCTTTTTCAGGGTGAAAGCATATCTGCGCTTTTTCTGTATTACACAAGAATGCATATTTCAAGAATGTTTATATATACTAGTAAGCCAGTATAAAATAGAACAAAGAGTAGGAAATCCTACTCATTTCCCTGAACTAAATGAAATACTGAAGGAAAAGCACTGCTGCCTGCTAAGGTCAAAAGCCTTGAACATCAGAATTACCACTGTGGCAAAGAACACAGCACTTTCCTCTCCACAAATCTTGTAGAATCAGAGCCTAAATTCTACCTTTTTAACTCCTTTCTAATATAATGCATATGCTATTGTAATAGAATACACATTTGCTAACCAGTCATGTAGTTTTTCCAGGTCCTAACACATATTGGTTGTATTTGAGACATGTTCACACAAATATTCTCAACTGTTTTAAAAATGTATAAAAACACCTACACACACACACACACAGCCACTATCTACCAATCATCTCCATGTATACACTTCAGGTAAAAACAAAGTAAGTTCTCTCTTAATTTAATTTTTCAATCCCTAAAATATTAGCATCAGCATATCTGTTAGTATCTGATATCTGAAATATCTGTTGACATTTCAAAATATTTTCTTTCTACTGGATGAAAATTTTTTTAACAAGGAGCCATTTACTTCCTAATTCCTAACTATTGTAAAAAAATAATTTCCTTATTTCCTTGTCTCCTTATTTCCTTCCTTCCTTCCTTCTTTATTTCCTTCCTTCCTCCCTCCCTCCCACCCTTTCTTTCTCCCTTTCTTTCTCTCTCTCTTTCTTTCTTTGACTGGAAACAGCTTATTTCACAATCCGTATTGTTCAGCCATTTATTTTTCATCAACTTTTCACAATTATTAATAAATAATGAATTTAAGAAGATGATTATAGGCATGGCTGCTATTTCATAACAATCAAACTGACTCCCTTAACATGACAGAGCAGCTAATAAAGAACACTAGTATAAACTGAAGGCTTGTCCTAGGAACAGTGCACTGATAATGTAATAATTTATTGTTCCCATCAGGCTTCATTACTGTTCCTGAATTTATTCAATTCTCCTCATGACTAGCACAGCTCTGAAAAAGTACCATTAGGATATACCATCTGGCTTGCCACCATGAGAATTATAACCAGTTAACTTCAGTCTAAAAGTAAACTGAAAAAAGAAATCTAAATCACCTTCACCTACTATTTCAATGTGTTAGTTCTTTGTTACAGTTAAAGTTTGTGTCACTCATATAATAGTACTGCAGAGCAACACTGGGATTTTGGAAGTGACATAAAGATTTTTAAGGTGTACACTGTGATTTTTTCTCCAATACAGAGGCTGAAGAATGTAAGTTTTGGAAAACAAAATGAAGATTGAAAATAGCTAAGCACTTCTGGTGAATATTTCAGATTTATATCGGGATTGATTTCTTCTCTTACTACAGGTTTCAACATGAGAAAACCAAGCAAAACAGTAGTGTTGTAGGAAAAGAGCATTGTATTAATGTTCGTCCTTCTAAGTAATAACATAATCAGCAGATTATGAGCATTTTAGGAAAAAAAATAATTACAAGACCAACACTACAACTAACAAGTCAATATATAGCATCTTTGATGAGTGAAGATGAAAACATGCAATGGTAAATCTAACGATAATCTGTATTTTTACTGCATATTTCATCTTCCCTTGTCTAGCACAAATTAAGTTACAAAATATTTCAGTGACTGTGAGCATCTTCCCCTTTATTTTCTCCTGTAGTAGAAGAGTTTGTTTATATACAGACTGCATGAGAAAAAGAAATCACCATATGGCACTTAATTCTTAACAGCAAAGGCAAATATCTTTCTTGTTACATTCATTCACGTGTGTGATTGTGATCCCAGGGCAAAGATAGATGACAGACTCTTGTGGATCACCAAAGAGTTTTAATGGAAATTGTAAGTTCAGAGATTTCATTTTTACCAACTATGGCCTGCAGCAATAGCACATCATTTTCAAACAGTGCACTGAATAAAAGATAAGTACAAATATCACCAGGATCAATAGCCTGGGGTTTTATCATTGTACTGTAATTACTAACATAATTTAGCTTTAATGTTATCTAAAAATGAGTTTAATTACCTAAAGGGAGCTGAACAAGGAAATAGAGTACAAGTTTAAAACAAAAACAAAAATATTATTTTCTCCCTTAAAGAAAAAAAAAACAAAGACCTCCCAAATATTTAATATTTACCTGAAACTATTTGCTAACCAAATCAGACATTAACATTTCCATTTGATCCAACATGTTCAATTTCATGAGGCAAACTGGAAAAGACTAAGAAAATGTGTTTTTTATATACTAAGTATTTGCTAGAAAACATTTATGTTTTCCATTGATGTTATCTTCCTATCTGATAGTGAAACTAATATGTATTTTACTAAAAAAATTCCATAGATGAATTCCTTTTTGTTATTCCCTAAGTAAGTCTGCTTTATATTACACCATCACGCTTCAATCCTGACTAGTAAAAATGGTCTCTTCTAGAAACAAAAGTAAATGAGTCCACATCCTCAGAGGAGTGAAGACTGACAGTTGTCCTAATCATTCTAATTTTTTAAATTGTGTTATTAACTAAGCCAAGTTATTAACAACTAACCAAATCAACTGAGAACACTTTGTTTGTTTTTTTTTTTTGCAGAAGCTAGTAAAATAGAGTACTTGTTTGTTTCATGTAATATGCTTGGAAAACAAACACTGAAATTGCTCAAAGAACACTGAGGCAAATTTTCAATAATGTGATATAGCTCTTCACCACAGTCTGATATTCAAAGCAAGATTAACAAGATTTAGTCTATCTTCATTATTTAGAATTATACATGTGGCAATTAATGTTGCCTATCCCTACTAGAGCAAATACGTGATTTCTACTAAGTTCAGGAAAAAAAGATCCATAAAATAAAATCTTCAATAGAAAGTAATAAGCTAATTAACTAAACTCTGTACTACTCATGTAAACAAACCAGAACTATTAGAACAATTCATTAACAATTAATGTATGCTTATCTCCAGTCCTAGCTTTGAAGCTAAAAATTGTTGGCAATTCCAATATTCAATGTAAACCTAAAATAACCTTATCTAAATTACTTTTCCATAGCTTGCCTTTAAATACAAACATAAGAACTAAATACACTACTCTATTTCTAGCCATGAATGAAATGCCATAACCTCAATTTAAGAAAAAATGTTCTGAAAGAGCTCACCCCGAATCAAAATGCAATTCAGAATTACTGCAGTAGCAACAAGCAGGAAAAAAAAATATAATAACAGGTTGATGGAGCAAAATTCAGATAACAAAATTAAAGAAGATGACAGTGGGAGCTAAAGCAATATATTATCATTCAAAAAAGTGAAATACACTTCTGCATTTTTTAAAATACAGGGGCAGCTGGAATGATTGAGGGATAATAGCTTAGAGATTTCTGTTATCTCCAGACTTTCTTCTCCCACTGTAGCACAATAGGCAGCCATTTCCCAAATGTTTTTACACTGGGAACTAAGCCCTTGGCAACTGGGAGAACAAACTGCTTTGCTTCCCACACTAGTGTTTCAGCATCAGCATAGATAGATAGCTGTAGTATTACCTGTCAAGATGCATACACATTTGTTATTTGTGATTTAAATATGGAAATATTTAATAAATCTGGAAAATATCTGATATCATGGTGTTTCTGTTTTTATTTACTCTAGTTGTCTTTAATACTAAACACTGAACTGAATTCCTGACTTCAGTAACATTTTGTTGTTTTGACACGATAAGAACACTCTACATAATTTGCCATGAATGTAATGTTTCATATTTGTTTACTCAGAAGCAATAGCAGAAACTACAAACAGTAACACTGTTTGATAGAACAAATTCTTAGCTACAAAACAATTTTTTGTACAATTTTACAAAACACTCACCACTATTAGCTCTGGATTTTCACCACTGATGAAAAAGAGCTTGCAGCCTGTGCTTGTAAAAATCTGCATGGCTATCCAGAATATGGCTCATGTTTCATGTTGCTTTTCATAGAATCATGGATTCACAGAATGGCCTGGGTTGAAAAGGACCTCAAAGATCATCTAGTTTCAGCACTCCTGCCATAGTCAGGGTCACCAACCACCAGACCAGGTTGCTCAGAGCCACATCTAGCCTGGCCTTGAATGCCTCCAGAGATGGGGCATCGACAACCTCCTTGGGCAGCCTGTTCCAGTGAGTCACCACTTTCTGAGTGAAAAACTTCCTCCTAAACACCTCCTGACACCATTGAAACTCACCACCCACCTCCTCACTGTGCTCACATTCACTGTTTGCTCTCCATAAATCAATGAATATCAGCGGATGCCATTCTTTTCTTGTATGAAGGAATTCAGTGACACACTTTTGCTTCACCCACATTACTGTGTCAGACACCATTCTGTCAGACTGTCCCTGCGCTGCAATCTGTTGCATGGCAACAAAGTGTAATAGAATATTTGTGGGAAGGTTCGACCTCTACTGCCATATCACCACCATCTCCCTCTGATGTTGTGGACCAACATAATAAAACCAGAGAAAT
>NW_024962264.1:2721891-2760095 GCF_019238085.1 Lagopus leucura
CCATCTCCCTCTGATGTTGTGGACCAACATAATAAAACCAGAGAAATTACTTTTGGAGCAGTCCTTATAAATACCTCCAGTGACAAAGCACTGACAGAAGGAAGCCTTTGAGATAGCAGGTAATACGCATGAATCCACAAAAGCTGTGTGGCAGCTTAGTTGCTGTCACTTGTTTGGTTTTCTTTTTTTTGTTGTTGTTGTTGTTTTGTTTTTTGTTTTTTTTTTTTCGTTTTTTGTTTTTTTGTAGGTCAGTTTCTCAGTGCCTACATAAGATGATGATGCAGGATGCACAGTTCTAAGTTAAGAGCTGAAGATTCCTTAGCTCCTGAGTACTTCTGTATTTATAATCACAGAGACACATAAATGCAGCTATTTGTTCTCATTATGAAGAAAGCATATGCATTTCCTCTATCCCCTGAAAAACTTTCACCATTACATGAAGTTTTTGCTGTTTCAAAATAACGTTCTCCCTTTTATGTCTGAGAAAGTCAATCAATTAGTTTCTTTGATAGAAACTAAGAGTACTTCCATTAGCAGTGTAAGCACAAAACTAAAGATATTTATAACGTTTAGAATTAAAGACTTCATTTATCCAGTAATTTTTCAAATAATTATAAACGAGAGTCTCCAGAGACCTCACAAGTTAGAGCTACTGTCATTTATTTAGACAAGAAAATTAACAAATAATTGTCAACAAACCAGTCATCTTCCCCCCAAAAAAATTTATGTATATATTTCTCCGCAACAATTAAAGCCTCTGTGGGATCAAAACAATTTTTGAAAAACATGTTTCTGGAAGCAATTAGATATTAATTTAATTGACAGGATTTAAAATTCATATTGAACATTTAACATTTTCCACATGGTAATTGCAGTTATCATTCATGTCTATCCATGTACATTATTTGAATGGAAAGAAATAATCCATTATGTATAGTAAGAATGATAGCTCATAGACAAAATAGTGAAAAAGAAAGAGAGAAAGAATCCTCCTGCATCCCAAGAGAGCGTACAGCTTTAAATTTTTCATTTTATTTCACTTAGTTACTGAGAAAGATAAGCTAATACATTCCAGAGACAGCAGTCTATTCACACAGGTCCCTTATGAAAAATATTCATTTATTTTATAACTCGTGTTTGAACAGACGATTGTTCAAGTTGAAAGCTATTGGTATATCACTGAAATCTGCTAAATGATCTGTATTAGAAGACTGGAAGTTGCCACATGCTATGTTTTATGAAGATCTTTCAATTGTTACTTTTGAAAGGTTCTGTGTCTTTGACCCTTTCTTATCAGTTACACATTAGATCATCATGTTTGCACAAATCCTCTATCCCTTATACCACTGCTGTCAATGCTTTCATCCTAAGTTCTCAGCTGCATGCAAGTTGTATCCCGAGAGGAAAAAACCATCATCCTCTGAACTGTGAGAGTGAGGAATTCTTGCATGTAAGAACAATAGTTACACCTCTTCTAAGTACTGAGAGAAAATGTCTAACAATTACTACTAGATGGAGACTTAAGCAAGTGTGGATACACAAGACTACTTGATGACTATTTTTGTAGCATACCCATAGATAAACCCTACTTGTTGCATAATCCCCATAGTATGCCAATTTTGCATATTTTTAAATATTCCCTAGTCAAAGGTTGTCTTCTGTATAAAAGGCCAGGCATAAAAGCAAAAGCCAAGCTCCTACTCATTTCTACACATTTCTCTAAACTCTCAGTTACACATTAGAGAAAAACAATGTACAAAGGTAGTTCACAGTCCCAGTATAAATACTATTTTGATACCATCTTAATTCTGCAACAGAGTCATCTATGAGAAGAAAAGTCTGCTCTTTACTTTGGTTTTTGAGGAAAGTGTGTTAACAGAATTCACTGCAAACAATATAAGTCAAACCATACATTCACCAACATGATTAACTAATTTAGAATGCTGTAATGGAAGTTATATGAAGAACCGACACAATAGATGAGACAACTGAGTGGATGTGAAGAAACATAAGTACTTCAATTCCACCTCTTATTATTTTAATGGAAAATAGCAAGGGTTTCAATGGTTAATAATCTTCCTAGTGTTCTAGTTAGAAAACTTAATTTCAGTATTTTTGCTTTTCTTTTTCTTTTTCTTTCTTTCTTTCTTTGTTTTTTAAGAAACTATCACATTGAGGCTATGTGGAAAAGAAAATAACAAAATGGCCAATTAAGAAGAATACCTGTAAAGGTGCTAATAGAAGTATTTATATACTGTTGCAATACAAATTCAGCCTTTAAAATCACAATTAGCTTTAATTCATTCACAAATTAATGACTGCAAGGATTACAGCTATGTTGAAACAAGAGATGAAAACTAAGTTATTTGTACTTTCCTTTAGATTTCGTGTGAGTGAGAGGGGTGTTTTTTCTTACCGTCCTCAACTTCAAACCCTTAAGAACTACAGAGAAATATTTAAACAGTTACTCATTTATCACTTTCATCTACTTCTGAAACTAAAATAATATTGCTGAGTGCAAGTATTCCTAAAGAGTTCCCCTCAGGAATAGCTTCAGACAGGTTCACTTAAAAACTGTTTTAGCACTTTATATTATTTACTTATATATTTGAAGGGCACGTTTAACAGAGTCTATATGTTATTACCACAGTTTTTCTTCCCATAGGTCTAGCACGCTTGTAGAATAAACTACCACAAGTACAGTATGCCAAATTCTGCAGTTTTCTCCTTAAAAATACTGGTCTCTGTATAGATTGCCAATAAACATTCAAACATGATACTCCTTCCACAAATAAAAGCACAACTTTTTCAATGAAACAAGCAAACAAAAAAACCACTGAGATGGATATCCTCTGAGAGACCTTATTGGTCTACAGTATATCTGAGGAAATTATAGTTGCTATGGTTCATTCATTAGGCGGATACCAAGACAGAAAGCTAGATGACAGAGCATGTATTCTTAAACTGTGGCAGACAATTTACCTCAATATCATAACCTTCATTGAAAAGAAAAAGGATCATTAAAAAGGAAGATGTGACTTCTACTCTCTTCACAAATCATATTTTATTGTTATTCTTTTTTTTTTCCTACATGGGCATTTGAAAGGTATACATCATAAATTTTTATGATTACATGAAGTGGGTAATATTCCAAGAAGGTAATAACTTTATAAATTGTAGAGAAATGAATGGCAAGTAGATTGTTGCTGCCGACTTTTAGATAAAACCTCCAATGACATCAATCACTTTAAAAGACTTTTATTCAAATGCTTGTGCTCAAAAGTCTTCTTAAATACAGACCACTCATTGCTTAATGCCAAGTCCAGTGGACTCTTCTTTATTGCTGATAGCATTTTCAGTCTCTTACTGTAAATTTTTTGCAAGTTTTTTTCCATCAGAAAACTTAGAGGAACTACCCAAAGAATTCAATCACATGGACATGTGGAAGCACACTTAAGTAAATGGTTCTATCATTCTACTATAAAGAACCTCTCTCATTAATGTGAATGTCTGCTAGTGGCTATGTGAAATGTCATTGTTTTGGGTTTTCCTGGACAAATGAGTTACAAATCTGTACTACAATGATCATATTCAACTTTGGTGACATTTTGCACATAGCTGCGTGTACCACATGTTCAGTTAACATATAATGGTATCTTAAACAGAAACAGGATCAACCACGACACTCGTTAATATTTCTTCTGTTATAAGACCTCTTAACAACACATTTTACTTACTGATAATAAATGAAAGAATATGAAAAATAGTGTTCTCCATAATTTACATAAAAAATAGAGGTGATAAAAAACAACCCTGGACTGCTGTCTTCAATCCCTTACCTCCATGAAAACAAAAACATACAAATTCCTGCATGACTCTGAAATTTCTCTACCACTCCTCTCTTCCCTTCCAGAGGTCAGCTATCTAGTTTTGGGAGGACACAGCTGAAAGTTCAGAAAGTACATAGACTACAGCCAAACAGGCAAGAGTGAAAAAGGCAGAACAACTATCAGAGGTAAGTTTTGCAGCATCTAAGGAATTTGACAGGAAACCACCAATATGCAAGTGTACAAATTTAAAGAAAATATAAAGATTTTGAATATGGCAATCCAGCAGCAAGGATGATCAGTTCTAAGCAACAACACAAATTAACTCTTCCAGATCTTATTGACTAAAGCCTGACCAAATAGGATTTATTTGGTGTCAGAGCAAACGTACTAGTATTTAACAAGTAGCTAGCTTAGTTTCATCATCTCAGGCACATTTACCAGAAAGCAATTACTTTACAGTTTTACTCATGATAACTTACTTCATTCTCTCTGTCCACAAGACAAGAACTACCCCAAGTGACCTGGACAGTGAAACCTGCACTCGAGATGACTGTCATGGTCAGGATCAAGACAGGCCATTATATTTAACCAAAACCCACATCCCTGTTGACCTCAGTTTTTTCCACTGTTTGCTACACAATGCAAATCTTTGAAATCAGATGGAAATTAACCACCAGTAAATAACTTGCAGGAAATCTCTAAAATACTCTGAGCAAGATCCAGTGCTGAAATTAATAGTGATACTTGCTTAACACCTTATTTTTTGTGTTTGGTTTTTGTTGTTGTTGTTATTGTTTTCTTTTGTTTTTTGTTTTTTTTGTTTTGTTTTTTACGTCAGTATCTTGGCTTCCTTTAGTAGGATATGTTGAAGGTGTGTTAAGATTGCTGTAAGACCATCTCAGATGCCCTGCTCAGGTGCAAGAAGAAATACCATCTATGATGAATAGAAACAGGCAAACCATGGCTTTTCCTATCATTCACAAGTTTCAAGCCTCAGTTCTACATTAAACCACTCCCAGCAATAGGTAGTATAATGGTGTTGGTCAAATACACAACGGGTAGATAACTGTGCTGTTCTTATAGAAAACTATTCAATGAAGAAGAGACCAGAATATCAAACAAGAAGCTTGGAACATTTTTGCTCATTAGTGATTCAAAAAATGGTCTTTCCAAAAGAGTAAAGAAAAGAAGGGACACAAGGTATTTTTGTACCTAAAATAGACAGCTGAAGGGAATACTAACCAAGAGATACATAGGAATTAGAAGAGCTTCAAATTATCTAACAAAAAGCAAATGGATTTTACTTTGGGAATTTGAGAGAAGTCAGTGAGCTAGAGGATTAAAGAGAAGTCTGTTGGTAGATTCAGGACTGCTCCAGGCAGGCAGAGAAAAAGCATTTGCAGTCACATAATTATTACAGTTAGTCCTTCCACACTGAGCACTCCTTTCACTTTATGAAACACTGAAGTAAATTTATGAAGGTCTGGTTCCTGTTCTGCCCTGGCTTCTTTTCTTCAGGGAAAAAAATCTGTATGTGTAAGCCTCAGCTTTTGTGCTGATGAGCTAGAGAAGAAAAAAATGCTTGCAGTTCCTATGAAAATAATAAAAAAAAGAAAAAGCATTACAACTTTCATTATACAATTTATCTTTGTATGTAACCTGCAATAATATGTGAGACTGCAAAAAGTTGAAATGCCAAGCACTTCCTTACTCATTTCTCTATATCAGCTGTAGGATAATTTGCAGTGTCAGAAATATATTTTCAGTTTGAATAATGCTAGAATCTCTGCTACGACTATAAGGTTTGAAATCTGAACTCCACTGAGGTAATGAGTGATTTCAGCTCCTCTACCCAAATCCTGTGTATTTCCATGAAATGTACAAGATTACAGCTGTGAATTTTAACTATTTGCACACTACCAGTCTAGCAAATCATTCTATGCAGGATGTAAACTTAAAATGGACCCCTCCACAACCATATTTATAAAGAATGAAAATGCAATTAAGAAGTACCTCAAGGTACAAACTGTTCATGAAAATTACTAATCATCTTTCATTCATAGTATCTCCAACTCTCTTGTTAATTTTTGTTATTAAAAGTCGACTTGCACATAATTTTACAGTCATAGTATCTTCTGCCTGTGTGGATGCATTGAGCAGACCTTATGCATGGTAAAATAAGAAGAAGATAGAAGATTTGAAAGACAATTAAGAAATGTGGTCACTTTTAAAAATTATATATAGTTTCATAAATCTATTACCTTTCAGAATGCAGTTAGTTAACAACAAATAGGGTTGGTCTGTGACAAACATTTAATTGAAGCCCTAAGAAATTTGGCAACTTACTTGGATAGAGCAGTACTGGGAACTATCTCTCACAGAGTAGAATCTATTTTCTCATCCAGTTTGTAATGTTATAAAGCATAAATCACTGCAACTGTTGTTCTACTATGGAACACAGTGTTAGCTGGAGTTGTGTTCAGGAAGACAAAAAAAAATTAATGGATATGTCATACCTACAAAAGTGCATATGGAAGGGCTAGAGGAATCCTCCGATTCATTTACTATGTAAAACTCCTGTTGGATTGCAGATTTTTTCGTATTCTATATGGATCTTTGTATTTCCTGATAAGGAGATCAAGATGGTTGTACAAACGTAAAGTTAAAAAGAGTTGGTCATAACAAAGGGTTTCATTAACTAAAATATTTCTATGAGGTGGTATTTTTACATTTGAAATTTCATCTTCATATGAATTTCAACCAATTTAACTAACCAATCCGCTATGTTGAGGAAATCATACATTTAGAAGATTCATATTACCCCTGGGAACAGAGAGATGCCTTAATAGTAAGTTATAATTTTATGCTTCTTTACCAAGAAAATATCAACTAAGCGTATCTACATTTAGTTTCAAATGATATGAATAAGAAAAGCTAGAGGGCATGCACAGACACCAAATATTTAATTAGATATAGCCTTAAAAAACACCTTTAAAATCCCTGCAGTTGCATCACTACTTTTTCCATTAAAGATTTTCCTGCCGTGGAGCACTGTACCACAAACACTTGTTATTTCTTTTTTAATGCAGGAAAGTTGCTTCCAAGTGCTGTTGTCTGTTGATTCTCCCACCTCTCCAAAAGCACACTTTGTTTGATATCTTTCATAAATAAATCAACTAAAAAAAAACCACCAGATACCAACAATAGTAGAACCCCTGATTCACCATCCTTTCAGTCTATATGTGATTCAATTATTAACAGTGTTAAAAGTATCGCAAGTTTTTCAGCACATTCACCATATCTAGAGAATTGCAGACAACATGTCAAGTAGGACTCTCTGAAAACCAGGTTTCTCCCCAATATTATTTTTTTCCTTAAATTTTATTGTCTCAATTAAATATTTCAGAATCTGTCTTCAAATACAGAAACAAGTAGGATTGACTTTTTTTTTTTTTTTTGGTAAAAATTCTAGTCAACTTTTTTTATTTATTTATTAGTAACACGCATCTTTCAGTCTTCAGAACACTTCAGTTGGATAATTTTACATTAATATAAATATGGTGATTTTCTGCATTTTTTAAGCATACTGCTTAAATTTTAAATTAATGCTCTACTGCTAAGCTTCACAATGGTCTGGCATTGTTATGTCATTAGCTGTCATTAGTTGTGTTGCACCCCTCTAAAAGCTACAATTTATTCTGTAATTCTAAGTTATCTCAGTGGCCAAGTTCTACCAAATCTTATTCTACATACATAGTTTTAATATTAACGTCCCAAAAGAAAGCAGTCTATTTCAGCTGTTTAGAGTATTGTTAGGATTCAACATTCAGCAGCTGTTGAGTCAATTTGTATCACATCAGGGTTCTCTGCTCCTCTGCACTCCATGAAATCTGAGGCAGATTTGCTCTTCGCAAGAGCAGTGACTCTGCTGAGAGCTGAGGACAGGAGGAGTACACACAATGACCAAGTTGTAAATTTTATTTCTTGACTTTTGAAATAAAATCTAATAGAAATTAATTATCCGTTTCATTAAAAAAAAAAAAAAGGAATCTCTGACACTCAAAAATTTAATATTATATACTAGATATAGATATAATGCATACAATTTTCAGATATTCACTTAAAGCATAAAATATACTGAAGCAAAAAAAGGAAAACTTATGGTCCAAGATTAGTAGGATGAACTTTGCAGCACCGCGGCTTTCGTGGTAAGCAAATATAATGAAAGCGCAAGAGGCACACATGAGAAAGGCAGAACACTACAAAAGTTTATGTGAAAAGACCAGAACTGACCTGTGCCTATGGCAGCACTGGTTATCCACTGCACTTTCCACTTCCTTTCCTAAAACCAGACAAGGTTACTGAGAACCATCTTACACCATTCTACTGGCGATAGGAAAGTGATGATATCAGAAGAACTTAAAGAAGGGACAAAGAGAAATATATCTACTACAAAAAGAGAACAAAAGGAGATTCTGCCAAATTTGTCAATTTTTGCTTTACAAAGCAATCCTGCAACTATCCACAATTGAGAGTACTGATTGACATCAACTGGTAAAGGGATTTGGACAAAGCGTATTCTGCGTACATCATTGAATGCAAGTACTCATCATTAAGATCAAAACTTTCTGTTTGCCAGCAATTAATCAGCATAGCACTAAAAAATAAACTACTAAGGTAATTGTCAGGTTGGTATTTTGATTTATTTTTTTTTCCCACTTTCAAATGAAAGCCTGTAGATTATGTGTTAAACGCTATCATAGTAAGCAATAGGAAGATTGGCAGGGATTTAATGATTATTATACATCTAACAATTACATATATTCCACCAGACTTACATCCCTGATTTGTTATCCACATTCTTATTGCTAACATTTTTTATCCACTCATTTAGCTGCTTTTTCTTACTCAGAAGCATAATTTTAATGAGATTAATGGTTTTTAGCTTCAGCTATTTTCATTGAAATTTAAATTTTCATGACAGTAAAGATAGTCTTTTTACGGTAGACTTTCAATATCTTAGTGTGAAGTTTTCCCTCACTATCTTAATGATATCAGTAATTATTTAGTTCTGCCTACACCTCATGGGAAGAAATAAGGAAAGACGACAATCTTTAAAATATCTAGGACCACATAACAAAAGAAGTGTTTATCATTAGATAAAATGCAAAGCTCTTTTTAGCTTCAGCAGATAATTCAGAGGTCATAAAATAAATAAACATTCTGTATGGGAATACAGACAGCATACAATTTTAGAATGTTATTATTTTGGTAGATCTGAAGATCATGGCAAAGTTCTGAAGGGGCCTGCCTACCTGAGAAGGTAAAGTAAACAGCCAAGCAAATCCTAAAATCATTTTTTGCAAATTATTTGTAGTATACAGCTAGAGAGTGTATATTATTTTCTATCTACCCTATTCCTTTGCATAGCTCCTCTCCCTTGTTTTCCACACCCCTTGCATCCCCAGTACTTGTATGCTATCTTGCACTGCTTCTTTTTAAATCTGCTCTTTTTTTTTTAAACAAGATTAAGCAGGGTTCAGTCTGCACTTCAGCTTTTAAACATTTTATTATTATTATTATTGATTAAAGAAAGTAATATCTCACTGAATTTTCTAGAAATGAGTTAATTTTTCTTTCTATAGCTGACACATTACAGGAACATTGATTTAAGTGCATATATCACCATGTCTCACTGAAGAAATAAGACTATTCTATTTCAGTGAATATTTTCCCTCAGAAAGGTGTCGCAAGTCTGTCCTCCTTTTAAGGAATACAGAAGATTCACTTCTTTTGGAAATGCATTCTGACTGACTTCAAGACCATGTGCAGTGCAATGCAAAAAATCAATACTCGAATAATTTTCAAGATACTTGAAAGAAAAGCCAAATCAAAAATAATTCAAGCAAACAAAAAACCAATGTATGTTGGTAGGAATTTCAGAAGCAGTATTTTTAAACATAACAAATCATAACTATGTTACTTATGGATGTGTACAGAGTTGCATCTTTGCAACCACGCAGGATTTGTGTCCAACTACAACTACATCAGGAAAGAATTTTCCAGTGACTAACAGGATTTCTTCCAAGTAACGTCCCCTTGTTTGTGATCACCTTACACATGACTGTCTTTTATCCCTTCTTACCAAAGCTTTTGCAGCAAGGCACATAGAATCATAAAATCACTCAGATTGGAGAAGACATTAAAGATCATCGAATCCAACCATAACCTAACCACACTACCTTAATTCTAACTAGCCTCTGCTAAATCATGTCCCTGACCACATCCAAACAGTTTTTGGCATGGATAATGCTAACGGTTTAGTTAGTGGGTAGTAATGGTGATAGAAGGATGGTTGGACTAGATCCTTTCCAACCTTGTGATTGATTCTATGGGTCCATGATTCTTAACTTTTAATATTTAATTAACTTTTTAGCTGTAATATCAAACCACAATTAAATATATGTGGAAGGTATTTAGTTTAACAGAAATTATCATTTTCTTCAGTAGTTCTTACATTTTGCTCTTGCCTTTCAAAAACCCTCCAGTCCCAACCAATTTCATTGTACTTGAAGGTTTTATTCCCCCATTCTCCTTTAACTTTGTTTTTCCAAGTTATCACTACTGATGAATAAGGAAATTATACCAAACTTTTAAAGAACTGATTTACATCAAAATCCCTATAAATACTGAAACACTGACAACAGACAATTTGGTGTGCAGCTTTTCACACATACAGTATCTAAGTACATTTTTTCCTCATTGCATGGGAAAGATACAAAAGCAGTATGAAACACATTGTTTTTATGCAAAGATGGTAGTAGGTTACTGACAGCAAAGTAGGCTTTTCAGACTACATCCAAACAGCAATTAAAGAAGTACAAAACATAAAACATCAGATTATCTAATGCACTTGGGATAGGAGATCGGAGAAAAATTGTAGCTGTTCAAAATATCCTTCAGACTTTACTCAATCTGCTTTCTAACTTACCCTAGTGTAGGCCAATCGTGCCAGTATCTCTCCTTACCTACCCATACATCAAATTTCTGTGTCTCTCAAGCAATTCAAGTACTTCTTTGCTTCAGTAGTCTGATACTTGAAACACTGAATAAAGTGAGTTTCACAGAAGTCAGCTGAGCCAGGAGTCTACAATTCTATACCACAGGCAGCGTCCTCTTCAACTGCAAGAACAAGTCAGCCAGCTCTATGAATATGTTCGGCAGATCAGAAATTTAACTACTATACCCAATTCTGTATTCTGCTTGTATTACAAGTACCTTTTAGCTTTCAGTAAATAACATGCATCTTCTCTGCCCTCACACACACTCTAATGGGAACTCACAACTGATTGTTTTATGTTGTTGGTAAACTAGATCTACTTGTTAACACCCAGCAACGTACTCTATTGCAAGATAATTTGCAGTTCACGTGCTATATCATGCAAAGTCTCAGAATTTGTCTGCTTTAATAGAGATAGCAATATATGGTTGCATTTATTACTTCACTTGTATTTAACCAAAGAAGAGTAGTGGAAGTTAATTAAACTCATGCACCTACCCAGCGTCAACAGTTACAGTAAGAAAGTAGCTCTAGATACTAACATTTGCCTATCTAACAGAGGAGTTGAATAGAATAACTTCTCAACACATTTTCATACAAACTATACCACATCTAGCTTGTGACCAGCAGGTCGAGGGGAGTGATAACACAGGTTAAGTGACAGAAAAATGTACAGAAACACATAAAGAAATAATCCTATGGGTAACTTATAGTTATAAAAACAACCATGAAATGGCATGACTCTTTTTCCTCTTAGTTGTGACTTAAAGACATCCATTTGGGGGGGGCCGGGCCCCCTGAAAGATTGTAAGACATAAGAAAGTGTTTAATGCCTTTCAATATTCAAATCACACAGAAACACTCAGCAGACATTTAGAACTGCGAGTGGTCACAGCTCTCTATGTGTTCTTCTGTTACTACAGGCAGCTAGATACAATTTATAATTTTAGGCTGTTTAATTAGTCAATATGCATCATGAGATTGTTTCCCAGTGAAAATTATCTGAACAGACCATTTTTTAGAAACTAATAATCCCTAAATCTTCTTAGAATTTCAAGCTTACAGAGGTCCTAGAAGATGTTTTAATTAGCTTAAATTGAGGCAAAGTTGACAAGAGGTGAAATAGATGCAGAAAGAGGAAGCTGTCAGACGTGACACACTTCTGTGTTTTCTAAATGTTTATTTCTCACAGAGTTTTCTCTCAGGTAATTTTCCTCAATTTCATTAAATTCATCTTTCCCTTACACTGTTTTTCCATCCTAGCATACTTGTTTTCCCTCTTTATTAATAGCACACTTTGCAGAGAGCAGCTAAATAAAACAATGGCTTGGATGTTTCATGGGAAATGATAGAATATATTTTGAAAAATTAGGAAAACATATCAGTATATATAATAAGTTGAACACTGTAAAAAATTATGAACTTGCACAGATCTTGGAAAATATAGCTTCAGATTACATATTCCATTTTGTTCTGAAAAAGTTAAGTAAGTAATTTCCAGTTTTTCTCATGAAAAATAAGCAGAAAATGAAAATAGTAGACTGCATCATGCATGCATGATACAAATTGAATACACGGGGGAAAAAGAATGACATTTTTAAAATTTGTGGTCAACTGAGCTGCATAATGAACACACTGTTTAAAATCTTCTGATTAAAAAAAATAAGCAAATGCTCTAAGAGATTCAGCTAGTCATTCCAGGATAAAAGAAAACAACTGTGCAGTCAGATATCCACTGGGATATATACAACTCAGTCTCATCCCCTAAGAAAAAAATATATGTGCAATAGGCTACCATTAAGATAAGAACTGTATCAAGTATGGAAAAAGAAAGAAACTAGCATTACGATTCCCAGCTTGATTTTTTTCCTTGGAGATGTATATTTTTTGAAATAATTATTTTAAAAAAGCACATTGAAAAACTAATGGCATCTATTTGTTCCTTCACACTTCACATAACTTGCTGTTTCTGTTACTAGTTTGGACTAAGTTAAATGCTTCTCAGCACTGAAGAGCAAAGCACTGGAAAAGAAAAAGAATTGATTATCTTAATTCATCAGGTGGGAAAAATAAGGCACTGAGTGACAGAGGGCATTCCTGAAGCTTTTACACTTTAATTTGATACTTTGACAGCTTTGTGGCAAAGAAAATGCACAGCTGTATTTTTAATCAGTTTGGTTGCATCTCTCAAACATCTTCAGCTCAGGCTCTTTGTTTAAAAGTGTTTTTTCAAACACTGCAGAAATAAAAAGAAGGTTTCTCCCTCTCCTCTCCAACTTTTTCTCCATGCAACTTATATAAAGATCTTTCTGTTGCCTTACTTGCTTAAGTCCTTCAGAATATGTTTTAAGATATCTTCAGTATCTCCTGCAAGCAATGAAACGAACAATATATATGTGTGTGTGTGTGAGAGAGAGAAACATGCAAGATAGCAAAGCAACATTAAAAAAAAACAGAGAAACTAAACAGTTAAACCAAAATTTGTTTCTGAAGATTTATTCCATTGAAGTACTGAATTTCTTTAAAATGAGAGAACTCTTGGGTTTCATCTGAGTATTTTAATTAAGTGGAAGTGCCAAAATCCAAATCTTAAAATCATAGTTCCAGTCCTGAGTTTCCCCAGGTACTAAATGTGGTATGATAACATGTCACAATGGAAGGGAAAACAACAGGAAGCAATGAGCATATTGCTGAGCAGAAGCACTCAGGAGTGCTATGCATGCACTTCTTATCACATAACTTAAAATAGGACTAATTGAAAAGTGTGTAATGCAATTTGATCTGCCAAATATTCCTCAAGGATATTTTAGTGATAAAACCCTTTGCAGATATCTTATCCTTAATAAGGCAGTATATGAGATGGAGTGAACATTGAATTCCAATTTTTACTGTTAACGTCTTAGTATATTTACCTATAAAAGTTCACATCAGATAATCAAAGTGACAGTCAAAGTGAAAACACAAAGTTCCCAAAACATAAATAAGTCACAGAACTGTAGGGGATGGAAGAGACCTCTGGAGATCACCTAGTTCAACCCCACTGCTAATGCACATTCCCTAGAATAGGTTGTACAGGAAGGCATCCATGTGAAGTTTGGATAGTTCCAGAAAAGGAAACTCCACAACTTCCATATGTGGCCCATTCCCATGCTCTGCTTGCCATGCATGCTCTGTCGCCATCAAAGAAGTTCTTTCTCACATTCAGATGAAACTTCCTGTGCTTCATCTTATGCTCATCGCTCCTTGTTATGCCACTGGACATCACTGTAAAGAGCCTGGCTCCACCCTCTTGACACTTGCCATTTAGATGTTTATGAATAAATATTCACTCAAAGCTTTTCAAAACATATTCTTAAAACTGCAAGCTATGTAAGATTTTCTTGAATTAAAGTCACAAGCACACTCAAAACCAATGTGATCATGATTACATTTTTACCTCAAAAGCTCATAAAAATAGAAGTCATAATAATAATAACACAATATTGGTGAAATAGTTTCTTAGATTTGAATGTCAACTTCTTTCCTCCAGGTTTAGCTATTGTACTTGCTGCTAGAACATCCTCAGCATCCAGGAAGTGTAATTTTGTATCCTTCATTGTAATGCTGATGTAATTCCAGTTTGGCATTTTATCTTTACTATATATATTTTTCCACAGGTGAAATTCCATTGGTTCTGTCATAAGATATATTAGCCGATTATAGTACTTGAGTGCCCTTTGAGCAACAGGTGACTTAGTGGAAAATGCTTCCTCTTTCAACTTACAAATCCTTCCAAGTGGATTAACCTACCCAGCCAGTTTTACAGAGCATTCTGACTAAGAGGTCCCACATGCACACTCATGAGATCCACCTGATTAGCAGTTTGACCCTAAAATATTAATAGCATTTGAAAAGTTTAACCTGATGCAGCTTTGATTAGAGACTTACTTTTGCCCTTACTACACATCTTTTATTCTTCTCAGGAATAAACGTTTGACTGATATCAAAGGGTAGTAGAATGAATAAGATGTAAAGAATGCAAATGAAAAATCACTGATAAAGAAAAGGATTATGCCGGAGCTGCAGACAAAGGTTAAGATAAATATGCTATTAACTCTGATGTTAAGAAAAAGTGTTGCTCAGAAACAGATGGGCCATATTGCTAATGTTTAAAATCTTCAGTCTCAGGTTTCCACTATAGCATGCTAAAACAGCATGTTCTTCCCAGAGAAGATAATGACCTCCTTTTACTACAGAACCCTTACCCTATCTCTTGACAATATGGTCTTCCTCAAATATTCATATAACAAAAATTACTGCAGTAAACAAATTGGGAAAACTTTTCTCCCACCACAGGATTTGAATTTTAGAATCTTTCTCTTTATGAATAAGTTCTCACTGTGAACTACTGTATACTTTATTTTTTCTGTAACAAAAGAGGATAGGCTTATTATTTTTAAAGCTTGTGATCCTAACCCACATTAGCATAGCTGTATCTTTAATTTATCTATCCCTTTTAGGGAAAAAACTACGAAGTTTCATATTTTACTTTGTCTCTGTGAATTCAGGATCAGAAAATAGTTACTAAACTTTAGTGACTCCAGTCACATAAAGAACTACATTTTCTTTCACAGCATTTAAATTGAGTTACTTGCTGACAAAAAGATTCTATTTCCATTGTGCTTACTTTATTTCCTCATTTCTATGGTCATGCTTTCATCACTGCCTACCTTAACCTCATTAGCTAATCTGCTTGGAAATCATTTTGGATCATACTTGTCCAGAACAGATAAATTCCACTGCACGGATCTGATAAATCAAGGGGAACACAGACTTGATTACAACAGATTTTATATCAGATTCTCAGTAACAGTTTTCCTCAAGGACTGTCATGTCACATACATAAGCCTCCATCAGACAAACATGCTATTTGTAAGGAAGGTTATTCGTTAATCAGTTACTAGGTCATGCTTTTCTGATGGATTCCAGGTGTTCTAGAAGTATTAGTCCTTCTCTATTCCTAGGTCTTTATTTCTCATGACAACTCAAAGATAAACCAAATCACTAAAACATGAAGTACAAATAAAAGAACAACTCTAGACAGGAACTGAGAAATTATATCATGGAGATACTAGAATACCATTCAGCTGTTCTTAAACAGTATGCCACCATGCTCAGGAATCTGATCTAGGTGGTTGTCGTGTGCCACCAGTGAAGTCTTTATCCTATCAAGAACTTGAGCAAACATTTTAAACAGATCCACCCACTCACCTGCTGAATTCCCTTTTCATCAGCCCAGTGCAAAAATGAAATATACCTCTTCTTTCCAATAAGGTTATTAAAAAAAAAAAAGTCAGATTCCATTAGACAATGCACTGCTTTAGATAGATTCTTACATTTTTCAAAGCAGTAGTAAAAATACATTTCTTGAGTAACAAGTTGTTCCATGCATGTTTGCTGTAAACATTCTGTAGCATGCATAAGATTTATTTGTTCAGCATTCTGCATATAATTCCTTCACAGCTCTGCCAGCCATAAGCAATGTTACTTAATCCTCCCTTTCACAACAGCAATAAACCATAGTTTCCTTCCAGATTTGGTCGCCCATCATACACCAAAATACTTAGTCCGTTTCTAGTAACAAGTTTAGTTTTGGGTAAGATTTTCATGAAATAGCAAACTACGAAGCACTATGAAAGAGGAACTGTAGAGGACTAAGTGAATAATTCAAGAGGGGTGTGTGCAAGGGGGAACTGTTAATTCCACTGCCAAACTACCAAAACTTCCCAGAACCCTCAAACAACAAAGCCAAAAAATAATCTCTGCTCCCCATTCTCCCCCAACTTTTGGTCTGGGGAGGTAGGTGGGAACAGTGAATTTCAGATTTGGCTTACGCCATTGAAAAGTCTCGAACCAGCTTTCAGGAAAGGAACGCCTTAATTATTCTCTAGTGTCTAGACATATTAAGCCAGGTTGTACGGCAATGTCATTCTTAAGTGGGGACTCACATCTCTGAATCCTCTTCAGGATTTAAGCATCTAAATCCTTTCTTTCATTTCAAAAAAAGCTCCCAGAGGATGAACAGGTGATAGAGGTCATTCAGCTAACAAACAGAACAATAATTAAGCCAAGTATGCTTATTTTTAATAATAATAATAATAAAAAAAAGACTAAGATCTGACACAGTACACAGCAGGAATCTTGATGCAGAATTTTGGATTTCCATTGAAATTCTGAACAAAATAACCATGATAGATTTGTAAGCCAAGAAGCTTTGATGAATCTAATCCTCAGCACAATGTTCACTACAACCTAAAATGACATCTTGACTTTTTCTTTTTCCAGTAAATAAAAAGCGAAGAGCTTAAGCATTCATTTACTTCATAAAACAAAAATTACTATGATAATTGTGGAAGAGATCATACTTCTATTTTGTATAGCTGTTTTCTAGTCTTTGCAGGGTAAAATTTCTGAGGCAAGTAAATCCTGGTTTTGACTGA
Source organism: Lagopus leucura (assembly GCF_019238085.1). Lineage (NCBI taxonomy): Eukaryota > Metazoa > Chordata > Aves > Galliformes > Phasianidae > Lagopus > Lagopus leucura. Next base: position 2,739,261 of record NW_024962264.1, read on the forward strand.
CCTAACATGACAGAAGAAAAAGAAATCGTGACATAATTTTTCAGTCAGAATGACATATAAAGAGGACAGCAGTTTTGCGTTACTAAAAGCCAGTCCAAAAAGAAGCGTGACCCTTCATTTAGACTCTTCCAAGGTTTTTAACTTGGAACTAAATCCAAGCATGTCTCTTGATTATGCAAAGGAGGGCATTAAATCCCATGAATAGAACAAAGATCAAGTTCTTATGCACTGACAGCCGCAAGAGTGTGTGGTATGTTTCAGAAAAATATTTCTGTTCACTGCTGACTGTCAGAGAAGCCTGCCTTCCCTAGCTTTCTACTTCATCATCCAAAGAAAGCCTTGCAGCATAGATCATCACTACTGGAACAGCTGAGCAACTGACTATGACCTCCTAACAGAAGAAAGAGTTTAGTGTACATCATAAAGGCATGTTGTTCATTTTATTTGATGAAATAGTTGCCACCCTTCTGACAAACCTGAACAAGCACTCTGACTTTCATTTATACAAGTACTGCGAAAATACACGAGCTTCACACTACTCTTCAAAGGTATGAATTATATTCCCTCTTTCATGGATATCTATGAGCTTAGCCATCATGCAAACAGAAATCGATATTTTCAACTCTGCCTAATCCTGAAGGAAAGCCCTTTGCTGATTGAGGGTACAGCTCCTTTTCTCACCCTTCATATAACAAGGAGAGAAACCTTGGATCAGTATTATCAAAAAGCATTCCCTTAACAGTTTTCCTAGGCCTGATTATCAGCACTCTCAGTATACTCTTAAGCTACATGCATTCATCAAAGGCAAGCTGTGCCCCGAATGGTTTTTCCCTCACGCTAGCTTCATAACTAGAATACTTATCTAAAGAGTTGAAGATAAGACTGAGATCTCTTTTTCAGGAAAGCTCCCAGGTACTTCTACACTGCAATCAAGATTTAACAGTTGTTCACTTATTTGGATCTACAAGCCAGTTTTGAAAGCACAGAGGTAATCACTGTAGCAGTGTAACTACTCAGTACTTATCCCAGTACTGTTGAGGTTCAAAATGCTGAGTTGCATACTGCCAGAAGTTGCTTGGCAGTATCCAGGTGGCCAATTGTAAATGATTTGGTGTACAGACAAATAAGTTTTAAATGCATTCACTCTGTTTGGAGGAAGAAAAAAAAACAAACCATAATAAAACATTTACTTTTTTAAAAGGGGTTCCAGATAAAAATCTTATGAAATTACCATCTGTAAGATTGACGTACACCAGGAAAGGCAGCAGAAACTGCCATAAATGGGAAAGTGAGTAAAAACAATAAAGAAAGATCCCCAAACCGCATTAAAAGGAACATTGTTAAGTATGATATCAGACAAAGAAAAGCTGTCTTTACAAGGGTCAAAGAGCAATGTTAGGTTTGGGAAGTGTCTTTTAAAATAGTTCTCAAGGTCGTGGATAAGAGAGATCTCGCTGATAGAGTCAGCTACAAGTCTCTCAACAAGATTAGTTCCTAAAGCCTCTTAAAGAAACTAAGTAGTCATGGGATAAGAGAAAGATCCCAACATCATCATACAATTTGTTTGAAGATTGGATAAGGTGAATTTTCATAACAGAGATTTGCTGTGAACAGGATTTGACATGCTCTAGGTTACACGCTATTCAACATAACAGATGACTTGGAAAAGGAAAAAAAAAATAGTGTTGTGGCAGAAAGGATGAAATTATATTGTTCAAAATAGAAGAGCTGAAATTTTTACAAAACCGGATAATAAACTGGCAAATGAAAATGAACATAAGTATGAAGTGATTCAAGGTGAGGAATAGAAATTCTAGCTGGCTATGCATTGACAATGTGACTAAATTGGTTAATTAGGGACTAGCAGTAGTCCCTACAAATTAAAGCATTAGGAATTTGGTATATCCTTGATATTACGATATCAAAAATCAAAACAGATCTGAAAGGGCTCAGAAGCCATAGAATGAATTAAGAGCTCAGGAAAATCCACAGTTGAAAGGCACATTCTAAAAAGTATTTTCAGAACACATTAAAAACGAACTACAAGGAAACACTTTTCCCAGAAACTGTAATGTTAACTTACAAATGATTGGTGAAAGAAGTCTTCAAACATAGCGCAACAGCTTGCTCTGATCATAGAAACCTTCATGTATGCTCTGTGCAGCTCTTACACAGTAACAAGAAACTAAATTTAAATCAACACTAATCCTTTAGATGTTTAGATGTTGCAAGAATAATAAACAAAATAAGTAATAAAGAATAAAAATAGCAAAAGTGAGCACTGTTTGATTTCCAAAATAATTCTACACGTTCACAAATAATGCAACTCCTTGAATACTTCAAGTGAAACACTTAATGTTAGAACTACGTTTTAAAAGGCCTATCTGAAGGACTGTTGAATAACAGAATAGTGTCTATCACAGCAAAAAGTCTTACTGAAATCAGTTGGACCGTTTTGTTCTCAGACTGATAAAACATGAAAAAGGTTCCTTATTTCATTTCGCAGTCATACAGCATAGCAAAGAACACACAGGCAAGAAAAGCATTTGACGCCAACCCTCTCTAGAGAACAGAAAGTGGGATGGGGAAGGTCACACTTTGACATCTGCATATAGAGGCTTAGAAATAAGCAATACCTTCAAGTTCCTTAAATTACAGTTCTTCTGGATATCTGAACAAAACTCTGTCCCTTTCCACCAGATAATATATATTGCAATTTTCTTGTATCTTCTTGTAATGTAAAAAGATCCCTTACAGACTACCTAAAATTCCATAGAAACAGAGCTAGATGTGACCCCCAGTCACAGTACAAGCAGTCACCACAAGCAATAGTGTTTGCAAAGTATTGATAATTCTAAAGACTCGCAAAACAAATCTGTAAAAAGAATTAGGTATTTTACTGAACTTCAAAGGAACGAAGCAGAGAAGACAAGACTAGGTAGATTAAGGTATTATGCAGTCTGTTAACTCTATGACACATTTACTTCTGCTATTCTAGGTGCAGTAACCTCCACAATCACCCCAGGAGGATTTGGCTTACCTGGAAAAGCTTTTAATCAAACCTAAGAAGTGTGCAAACTTGCAATTTTTTTTTCCTGTCAGTTGTATTTTACAATAGAAGCACTTTTCCAAGGCTTATGATATGACAGGAGAGAATTCACCTTCCTCGCATTCAGGCGATGAAGAGTACCCACCTCAATGCATAGCAAGATCCTGTGATGCTGTCCTGTCTAGCACCAGAAAAAAACTACCAACAGGAAAAAAAATAACATGAGTTGTGATGATTAACACCAGTGAAAGAAGCCACCAACAAAATTAACCTGTGAGAAGCTGGAATCTAATGCTAGAATTGCACTGGGGAACACTAGGACTATAAGATTGCAAAAGGTCAGTAGCTGAGGCACACTTCAGCTCATCAAATGAGAGACCAACTCAGATAGAATTTTCATTTTAAATGAATGAAAACTCCAGAGAAATATAGAATTGCTTTTTCCTTTCTCACAAACTTGAGCAAGAGCAAATCCTGGGAAACCTTGTTTCTCAGTCTTGCATCTTTTGTTGTTGCTGTCATCCTTAATAGTAATCTATGACATGCTTAGCAATCAGTAGCTGTTGTTCAGTCATATGCTTTTACCAGAGGAGAATATTTTCTGTATAGCAGAACTATTCCAGTGCCTGCAAATGTTTTGACAGACACTTAGAAAGAGCCAGACAAGTATTTTCTTTTTTATTTATATGTCCTTTACACATTTTAAGAAATTCAAAAGTCTTGGCTAATCAAAAGACTGATTTAAATACTGTTTTTCCTTTTAAGTCACAACACATTTTTATTCATTCACTCCTAGCCAGAATTCAAAATTATAGAAGCATGATCATCTTTCTTGATAAGCAGTTATGTGTTACTATTGATAATGCACACTTGGTACCAAAAAGAAGACTTGAGTGTAAATGCCATACTTAGTGTTCAGACCTTGGTCAAACAGCAACTGAGTGATGCTTAAGTCAACACATAAACTGTAATGTTTGCGGGAAGATTTAGACAGAGTGGTGATGAAATCAACGGGGAAGAATTTCTCTTCCTTTAGAGCTCAAAGCTGTTCTTCAAATCAGTGTCTGAGATAGAAAAAAACAAAGCTGAAAATTTCACGGCATAAAGATCCTGTAGCAGTACACAGAACTGTTAGAGTGGGAAGGTACCCTTAAGGCGTATCTTGTCCAACTTCCCTGCAATGAACAGGGACATCTACAGCTAGAAGTGAGAATTTAAATCTTTGGTATTGTTAAATTGAAAATAAGTGTTTTTGATAAGAGTTAGACTTCACAGTATTTCTTATAATAAGTAATTGAAACTACTAAGTTCGGGATAGTTTTAGACGGTTCTCTACTTTCAAAGCATGCCTCAGATATTTATAAATCTCTCTCACAATTTCATCAGAGTGAAATAAATCCCAGGGAATAGTGCTAATCAATGCAGAAGTGTAACAGGGTGAGCTGTCTGCAGGACTGTAAAGGACTGTTTTGTGCTGTAGCACAACTGCATATGCATTTGTGTCATTACGCAGTGAAATGCCACAGATACCCTAATAGACTCAACAGATCACACAAATGTTGTCACTCCTAGCTGGGACAAGAAGTGATGCATATATTCCAGCTAATATTATTTTACAGAATTAAATCTATGGTACACCTCCAAAACCATCAGCAAAATAACTTGTTACTTTTGGTTTCCAATTTGCAAATATATAACTTTCATAACTGGTGAAACTTTCTACTACTTAAAAGCTTTGTGATATTTCTATTTCTCCAGAGTAATTAGTAATGCTGAGCTGTTGTTCTGATAGGTGCTGCTGTGAGACTCAAATATTACAGTCATACTCCGATTTTAGTCATAGTTTTTAAACAGGAAGTAGCACGTTGGCTGTTCAAAGTATTACAGATGATTTACTCTAACCACAGTTTAAAGTTTCGGGTCATTTCATCCTTTCACTATAAAATGTTTTTCTGAACACCAAAAATCACAGAATATATCTACTTCCCTAGCCAAAAGAAAAATCGTGACCTTAGCTGTGGTGTGTATTAAAATATCATGGCCAGAAGTTGAATAGATTTGCTTCAAGAGCTCATCAAGTTTGAAAACTATCATAGTTTTAAAAGTGCATTATTATAACCCAAGAAAATCCTATACCTTTAACTGGGTAAACATTATTTGTTAAGCTTACAGTAACTTCAGTATGCAGTAATCAAAATGTTTATCCTTACTTATATTTCAGTGATCTTTAAAACTAATCTATAGGTAAAAGGTTTTTGTTTTGTTTTTGTTTATAACTGGGAAAAGGTAATATAAAAATTGTCTGAAGAACTGTCTAAGTGTGGATGACAAAAATCAGGTCATGCACATATTCCCCAGTTACTTTACTGCTTCTCGAGATAAAACCTCTCAAGAGAAAGCAATTAAAGAAAAAGCTCATACTACTCAGTATAAACTAGTCATACATATTTTAGATTTAAGACAGACTGCATAAGATCATGAAATAGCCTGCCAGAGTCATCTGAACAGAGGTTAGTTGTTTCATGAAAAAGTTGGCATGATATCACTTCCTGCAGCAACGACACAACTGTGATGTCTTTTGTACCGATGGATGACCTGAAGTCATACCATGAAACGCAGCTGTTGAACTTCTCTTGTGTACATTATGACCAAGAAACCCAGTGCTATGTATAAGATTTCTTTCCTGACTGCATTCAGGTCTGAAATGAAATAAAACATCATTTCGAATTACCTTACCTCACATTTGAAACAGTTATGATTTTAGAGTTTCCTGAATTCATTTACACGGCAATTCCTAAGCAGCAGATACTCAGCTTTTCCTGGAAACACCATAAAATTTACAACTTTAAAAAAAAAAAAAAGAAATACTCACTTTTAGAATCCTCACTCTACACTTCACTCGTAGGTAAATCCCAGCACAATGGTGATGTTACTTAAATTTAACGTTAGCAAACACAAAAAAAAGAAGAAAAAAAATCTCTGAAAGAATAATAACCACTGAATATTGCAAGCTGTTCTAGGGGAAAAAAAGCCCTGACTTACTGAGCTGTAATGTTGCACATTTAACTTACAGTTATAGTCCTGAAATTACTATATTTAAAGATATCCATCTTCAACAAACTCAAGTGAGAATGGTCTGCATTTCAGCTGATCACTGTAATAAGAATAATTCCCAGTTAACACAAATTACTATCAAACCAAATAGTTAAGGTTTACTGTGTCATCAGAGAATTCCAGATATTTTAAGATATCTTCATGAAAACAGAATGTAAATAAATCCCACTGATACATGCAAGCATCCAGAAGAATTTCAGTTTAAGGGAAAAGCTCCAGTTTCTATGGTAGTTTGTTCTGAGTACTGTGACATTCTAGTGTCTTCCAGATGGAAAAGCATTAAAACATCCATACCGAGTGTAAGCCCTAAAGTAAAGGATTACAGTGATAAAGTCAAGTAGATGCCTCTACAGAGGAGTTCAGATAATCCACAGGAAAAAAAAAAAGACTTAAACACAAGGAAAAGGACCTCTCAAGTTAGATTTCACATTAGCTACTGAAAACCCCACAAAATATTAGACTGCTGCGTTCCTTCCTGGGATTCTTACCATGTTCCATTAGATGCCAAAGGATTACTTTGCTGGCAAAGAATACCCAGTAGGTTCTCCTAATTCTGTAGAACTTAGATGCCCACGTGCATGAAATGTAGAAATCTTAACCACAATGCTAAAAAAAAAAAAAATTACTGAGCAATACTCACAGTATAACAGTAGTAAACTCAGGGGAAAGATATTGCAGTAATTTCCCAGTGGCTGAGAAAGAATTGATTCCAGGTGTTGCAATTAGTTCACTGAAATAAGCAGATAACAGTAGAGAATACCGAATTCCAAGGCTGATTTATTCACCATTATTTGTATGCCTGAGCAGGTGTCTTGACAGCAACATCAGCAGCAGGTTTTACAACTCACAGGTGTAATGCCCCTTTCAGATCTCCAGCAAAGGCAGCTGTGTTTGAACAGCTTCAGCCTGCCAGCAAACAGCTCCTCATACTCCTGCTTTTCCCAAGACACTGTTCCCAAAACTGCTGCAAGCTTGTTCCACTCTCTTTACAAGTAAACTAGAGGCTCTTTGTGCTTACACACAACCACAACCTTGTTTAATGTATTCCTTTTTGGCTGCTGCAGAGGTAGCAGAATCAGCAGTTCCCTGGCATGTATGTAAGTATCCTATTTGCAGTCTGAATTTTCCTCAAATACAAACTGTTCCCAACTGCAGTGAAAAGTTTGGAGTTGAGCACAGAACTTATTAATCCGTTTTAGATGCTCATAAATGCCCATTACCTAACTGCACAATCAATAAGGTATCTACCTTCATGCCATCTCTGTGAAAGACTATTATCCTGATTTTATAGAGTGCGACATGGGAAATTAGAGTCCTGAATGTAGATTATACAACCATGACTTGAGTGACTGTTTCTTAAACAAAGGAAATAATTTACTGGTTTAAACAGTGTTAAAAGGTACCTCACAGCTCCACAGAACTACCTACTAAGTATAAAACAAATACAAAGTTTTCTCTGTGGTGAAGTTGCTTCATTTTAGCACATAACAGAACAGTCTCAAGTTTCAGTATGGAATCCTATCCTATTCTATTTCCTGTGGAATTGAAGAGCCATCAAACACAACTTACCTGTGTTCTCAAACCAACTGCTATACTTCAATTTCTTGTCATCTTTCAACACCATGAACCATGTTTAAAAGCCAGACTTTATATTTTAATCAAGTACTTGAACAGTGGAAAAGAAATTTAGAGGAGAAAAAGGTTGTTTATTATATCTCTAATTTAATTACCAAAGAAAAACAGTGCTGAAGCAAACTGAGAATCTATTAAGCCCACCACCACTGACTTACCAGTGAGTGTCAGTGCATCGATTCTGACCTCGCTCAGGTAAAGACATGCCACAGGTTTATCGTTTCACCAGTTTTCATGATCTATCCTTGCAAGGTCCCTCTAGTCTACATACAAAGGCTAAGTGCTTCTTGCTGTTGGATATGTGGCCCAGCTATCCCAAGGAGCGGTGGCACGAGGCCAGCGGAGAACAAAAATGACTGCTCACTGAAGGTAGAGATTCTAAGAAGAGCATTTTAGATCTAGTGAATTTCTTCCTAACACGTAAGTACATCAGAAGTGCAGCTTCCTCCCATCGTTGTGATCTCTGTTCCTCAGATTGGCAACTGACTTAACTTTACAGACAGAGAGACTACCCCTTGTCTCATGTAACTTAAAAGTGAGCCTTCTGGCTGGATAAGAGAGACAGATTCCAATGGGAGATCCATCTGTTCTTACTCAGCTAAAAGGAAGGTATCTCTGATGCCAAGATTCAAAGGCAGAATAATGAAAATAGGGTGATGTGGAGGAGCTTCTTTACACTGAATGATGCTTATTATCCCCTAGGGGATGTCTTCGATGTTAAGCTTCAAATTTTCTTCCCCTCAACAGCAGCAGGTTACATGTTCATTAAAATAACTCGATTTCATGATATAATGATATTTTACTATTAAATATGCTCAGTAATTACTATCCAGTTACAATTCATTCAGAAAAATATTGGAAAAACTAAATAGGACTTCATAAACTGACTCTCCCAACCTCCTCCAAATTCACCTCCATGGCATTTATATAAAGCATGTATTAGAAAATGTTGTAGAGATTGTTTAGCTCCCTAGTGGCTGAGGGGGGAAAAGTTAAATATATATTGGCAACTCTCATGTATCCATTTCTCATACAAAATAAGAGAAGATCAAAAGGAAAAGAAAGGATACAGTTCCATAGAAGCAAGTCTTTAGAAATTGCTCAGTCTGATATTTGCTATTGCTAAGTTCATGAACCGTCCAAGGCTGGCAACTACAATGAGCATACCTGAAATATGAATACTGTGCTCTGGCTCAAAGCAAGCCACAAAACTACTTCAGTATTAAACTGTAATACAGTTTCTGAGGCACAGTTCAGCTGAAGTCCTGAAAGGAAAACACCTGTTAATACTTAGAGCTTGAATAATTGGGTTAGATTGAAAGGATAAATGTTTTTATAAATCCTTAGCAAATTTCTCAGTGTGTGGTGTTGTTAGACTTAAAAACTTATTCAAGTCTGTTTTACTTACTTATTTTCCCTTCTTCTTCCCAGGGAGTCCATTTAGGATTGAATTACCCTTCTCTCTTTCTGCAATAGAATAGAACTGCTGATATATAGCAAATAAGCATAGTAATCTCTGCTCATCTATTGACCTAAGGCACTCTTGTAGTATTTACTGCTAAAACCGTGGGATAAAAAGATTTTTATTATTCAGAAACTTGTTCTTGCCAACATACACCACAATCAGAATGAAAGAATGGAATTTTATATTAAATCCTTCACCCTGATTGAGAAAAACAGCTTTCAAAACTCAAGCAGATTTTTGACCTACTAATAGTAACCAAATAAATATTTATTAGCAGCCACAAGTTGAAAAGCCGACTGATGAAATTTAACTGTTCTTGAATCAAGCAATTGTGCAAGAGTGACTAAGATAAAGCTGGGGAAACAATAAAAACACAAGAAAACTCCATTGGCTGGTCTGAGGGTTTGCAAGAAATTTTTGTTTACTTTTTGTATAAATGGGCAATTAGAACTGCATTATTGCTGGAACTTCAGTCTAACAGCAGCAGAGCCCATGCCCTCTGGAAGTGTCCATTTCATGATCTTGAAAACAACGAAGATGATTAACATGTTCACAGTAGGGGATCAGCTGGTCTGCTAACCTGTCCTTTGGGACTCAGCATTCTATTTCTCAGAGCTGTCAGCAACAACGTGGAGTATTTTGAAGGTTTTGAGGTATCTATCATTCAGTGTCCTCCAGGACTGCATAGAGAACAGGAACACAGTTTCATGAGAAAATATTGAAGTTATCATCCCACATCAGAACAAAAAAAAGACCTCAGCAGAAGACACAAGAAAAACAGTTATAAGACCAGACTGTCACCAAAACAGTGGGTTTGAACACCCATCTGAAGCATATCTTGCTGAAAAGCCAGACAGAATGAGAGTTTGGACCAGTTTTCTTACTGCTGACTTCTGCTCACCACATTCCATTGCACTACAGCCTCCAACAAGCAACAGTTTTTGTAAAATACAATACATTTCAACAAAATTGAATATTTTCCTGATAAGATTTTCAGTGTAGTTTCTCACCAATTAGCAAGTACATCTTTGGCCCACTCTATTTTGTTGAGGATAGATAAATGCTGTGAATGTCCTTCAGTTTTAAATTTGAAAAGCTTCATGATGGCTGCTACTGTTAAAGGCATTTGGCAACTGCTGCCTAAGATAGAGAATGCCTTGTGATGTTTACTGTGTTCTTCTGTACATATATTTAAAGAATAATTTAAGAACTCGGGATTTTTTACATATCTGTCGTAATCAAAGAGTATTTTAACATATAAGTTTACATAAAAGTTGACATAATTAGATTTTTGCCAGTGAAAAACATGCACACAAATACAAATTGACCTTTCAATCTTATCATCTACTTTCTGTTCCAACTTTTGTTGCTGTTTGCTTTGGGGAACTGATTTTTTTCACTTTCAATTGAAATATTACTTTGAAACATATCAATGTCAGAATAATATCATGGTTCTCTCATACTAAAAACTTTCAACGCATTCAGTAATATTTGAGCATAAATATTTTTAAATGATACTGTTAAATCCATGCTAAATCAGCTGTATCTACCAGCTTAAATCATTACCAGTCTCTTCAGTACTGCCTGTCAGGCAGAGATCCATTTGGAGATCACATCTCCCAAAATCAGGCATTTGAGCCACGTTTCTAAACTCTCATCACAATCAGTAGAGATATAGCCATGAAAGCTAATGGATTATGCAATTTGGCTGACTAGTCACCACCGTGCGGAACAGCTCCAGCTCAGTCTAGAAACAACTGGTAAATCACATTTTTCTGATACTGAAGGGGGAAGAAAAGCACAAACACAAAAACAGCAAACAAAAAACCTAACCACACGCAAGAAGGAACTGGAATCTTTGACAAACGACAAAAAAAAGCCTGAGTTGTTATTCCTTTATTCTTTTTTAGCCAATGAATACTTAAAACACTTTTTATGTACAATTTGAACCATAACCTTATCCATGGGAATCCTTGGGAACAGAAACCTCAAGCTTCTGCCTTTTTATTCCAAGAATATTCAAATTATATTCTGTTAACTACTCTTCAATGAATGCTGTCTCTTTTAAAAGATGCATTACACTTTAGTTCATTTAGTTTATTTCAGTTAGGCTGGTAAAACATGAGATGCTCATGAAGATTATCTCCAATTTCTTCAACTTTTAAAAATGAAGAGATGTTGGCCTAAAGTGCATTCTTTGTGAAAGCAACATCACCTGAGGCTCTCTTCTTTCTTACCTGGGAGCAAGAGAGTATTTCTACATAGAATATACTCTTTGTATACAGCAACCCTGCCATATGCGACTCCCTGCCATTTGAAAAGCATATTTTATATCTGTTTCTGGCCTCCTGCTTTTAAAGGACATTAATGGAAATTTTAAATGTTCATTATGTACTGAAGAGTGCTACAAGAGTCATTTGGAATTATGCATCTCATCTGTGGAATTGAAATATGTTTCTTAGAAATAAGAAACACTGTAGCTTCCTCTCATAAAAGGAAGAATATCAATACACCGTAAGGAGAGATCAGCTCCAGTACAAAATCCTCAGTGTTTTCAATAGATCATATTGTAATATGGTCTATTCAGAAAATTTCAAAGCAAGAAGCACAGGGAAAAGAATTCAATTCTCTTTCCTTCCTTGAATATGGTTAAAAGCAGTTGATTCTGGAATGGGGGGTTGGGAAAACAGTGGAGGAAAAAAAGAGTAATAGAAGAAAGAGAATTTTGACCCAGATTATCCCTGATATTGACCCCATCTTTCTTCATTCCCATTTTAGTTTTGTGAAGAACTCTTGTTTTCCTCCATTTTACTTATTTTTTTCCTTACCAGATTACGTACTGTATGGGAACTGTTGAGTCGCAGCCTGAACACCTGGAGAAAGGAGCCCCTCAGCCCTGGGAACACAGGTGAAGGCAATTCAGCTGTGTGACCAGAAGGGGTGGAGACTGGCTGCGCCTTTCTTAGACTCCATTTATGGGCTGACTGCCATATTCTGTAGTTTACTCAGGAAGAATAAATCTTATTTCTGCAGCTCTGATTATATACCGGTGCGTGATTTAACTGAGAGTTGAAAATTCCCCATCACGTGGAGCTTTTGAACAGGTTATCACTATACAAAATGTTTTCAGATATTACATGCTAAAAGAGCTCATTGCACCCCAAACCGTCTATACTGCTATGATTTAGTTCTTTCTTCCATCTCTGATTGCTTGCAGGAAGGTTGTCAGCTCCATTCTGAGGCTCTGCCCTGAAGCATCAAGCTGTCTTTGGAGGTAGTTTTCTATTTTTAAGAGGTTGCTGTACACTTTGAGTACTCAGACTTAAAGACTGCTAACCACAGGCTATTCAGAACACATTGCACCACTTCAAGTTATAAATAAAGAGAAACCACACTGAAATTCCTGAGAGACACATCAGTTCAAAGGCAAAAAGTTAGAAAAAACCCCTACTAATTCCACCTAACACTCTTCAGAACTATGATCCTTTACATCCTTAAAATCATCAGCTCATATCAAGCATACATTAAGATCTATTGCACACAACATACCTCTGAGTACAATTTAAAGACTAACCAATGAAAGTATTTCAAAAGTAAAGAGTTAAGATCCATTCCACAACTGTCTTTGCATCCTCCTGTGATAGAGTGCATCTTCATAGAGCAGCTGGAACTGTATACTTTGTTCCTTGCCTAACACGAAACAGAAAAATATCCCACCCTACATCAAGGCATGTCAAACTTAAAAGAAAGGAAGAAGTAGCCCTCCTTTCTTTATTTTAAAATCTCAAACACACAAAAAAAATCCACCTAAATTGCCTCAGCTGTGCAGACACTCCCTTTCAGGAAACTCATATCACATGAAGGGAGATTTGCAAAGAGTGGATTGTAGTTTCAGGTGATTCTTACATCCTTTCAAAGGTTTCCATAAAAATTATTTGTTCTATGAAGGGGAAAATAGAAGATAAAACAAAATGATTCCTTAATCCAAATATCTACGTAATCGTTAAACATAATGGACATAAGCTTGCTATACATGTCAGTTACAAGCAAGCTCTATAGTCACATGAAAATACAGTGTCTGCTGGAAAATGATTATAATGAAGAAAATTTTTGACTACAAAAAAAAAAAAAAGTATATTTTCAGAATCAAACTTTCAAAGGAAATGGATTGGTTTCTGTATAACAAATACATACTGGTTTTCTGGAGAGCAGAATAATGCCCAATAAAAATAGAAGAAACAGGCAAGGGTTTCAGTTTAGCTGGATAAGATTGTAGTTCAAATTTTTGCTTAGCTTATGTTCTGAGTAGAGTCAAGACCTGTTGTCCCAGGTAGTCCCAGTTGCAATCACTCATCTACCACCTTACCAGCTGTTCCATTCAGTAGTCAGCTGAACCAAAGAGAAGAATGACCTGTGTGGTCAGAACATGCCTGAGTCAAGGATAAAAATGAGCGTTCTCAATCCACAAGCACAAACACATGAAGCTGTAATAGAGAGAGTATTCTCAGGTGTTGTAGAAGATATTTTTAGCTGTGTTGTGCCCTAAGAACATTATCAAGGAAATTACTCCTAAGGATAATATAATTTGTATTAGGCTTAAAGGAAGAAAATGCCATTAACAATTGGCAATACTAATCGTAATGATGGGAAGGGGAATAATTAACAATATTTCTGAAACCTCTCACTGACAATGCAATAGGGCAATAAAGCTCTTATTAAATAGCAGTGGTCGGTAACTGAGATGGTATGTCTTTAATGACACAGTTGTTCTTCATATTTCAGTCATTCTGAATGGGGCTGCAACATGAGCCTCACTGTCTTGACATAATTTCTAGGTGACAGCCTAAGAAATGTGTTTCTCATAAGCAATCAGGGCTGATGCTTTCCTTTTCTGCTGCTCTGACCAAGGAGAGTAAGAAATGACTACCAAATACTTTTGTTACAAAACACTTTGTTAGCAAAAAATTCACCTTTTGTGTGCTCCAATATGCAATGACCTTGGTAACATATAGATAGGATATTCTCACTGCTGATACGATGGAGGTAATACATTTGGAGTACAAATCAATTTTGACTATCCGAACTAATGTTAAAAGACTGTAATCAGTTTATTTTTGTTCTAGAAATAGTAAAAACTTTTTCAGTAATACTAAAGATTCAACTGATCTCCAGCAGTGATTTAATAGAAGCCACGACTTGTACTTTCAGAAACACATTAGAAAGTGGGAAATAAGGAAATAATCTTGTCCATGTTCTGATAAGGATTTAGGGGTTTTCTGAATTGTAGATTCTAACCAGAGCTTTACTTTTAATAGTAATTGAAAAAACCAGGGCCCAAGAATACATACTTAACATCTGAATAAGAATAGAAGGGAACATTTTGCTGTTTCCATAAAAAGCCTTCTGGTTCTGAAGTTATCTATTAAAAATGTCATGAAAGGAGAATTAACAAGTGTGGCCAATTCCTTGGCTATTTTTTTAGGCAAGTCACATTTTCCAATGCATTTATTTTAGAGAAAATACTCTGGAAAATTCCTAGGGAAACAGAAGCCTCTGAAAGCAGCTGGGGAAAAAAATAATCAAGAATCATTAAGAATAGGGCTGTTACAAGTGTAACTCTCATACATACATTTTATTCTTTTTTTCTGAAGGAATCTGATGGACAGACTTGTCATTACAGCCAGAATTTGCAGCATGTTTCATCATCCAAATGCACTGACTTAATCTGTCTCTTTAATACTTCTCAAGTCCCAGAGGGTTTTTTAGAATGTAGGAAGCTTCTGTTAAACAAATTTCCCACTCATCATTTGTCCAAATGAACTGACTTTCTAGCTTGAATATATGTTTTTCTCCAGCAGGTAGCAGCTGCTAATACTGTATTAGAAGAAAACTCCCCTCAGCCAACAGTAGAATAGCAATCTAGTCCGCATTTCTAATTTGCTTATGCTGAAGCACTCCTAAAAGTTTAGGTATCATTCAAATGTTCTGCTATTCTTCATTGTAAATATCAAATGAATGAATGGTGGCATTACAGATCTCAAACAAAATGTTATGAGCTTTGTTCCAGCTGTTCAAAAACCAAAGACAATCAGTGCTTCTAAAATTTTCTTCCACTCTTTTGTGCTTTAATATGGATATGTAGTATTATAAATTTTAACTATTCTGAAGGGTGAAATTTAGTATTGACAATCCATTTTTTAGGAGGAATTGAAAGAATGCAGTGAAAGGAAAGGATAAAAAGTGAAATAGTTCTTCTCAATTCTGATCTGGAGGTGACAGTTTGAAAAAGAGATGGGTATGTTACAATCACGTAACACAGAAATGTTACAGCAAAAGTAGAAGACAGCATGATATACAGAGCCAGGAATTTATTTTAAAAATGATGTTAGCAGTCTAATTAAAATACAGCCAACTGATTAGCACAGTTACATTAATATTAACACATAGTCCAAATTCTTACTGAAAAGCCCCACTGGTAATGTCACTAAATTTGCTATAAGAAAAGCTTACTAATCTCTTCTGCTTTTCTTTCATGTTATACTTACCAATCACACATCTCTTTGGGTCACAAGGTTGGTGTACTAATCTCCATCAAGCAGAGGTAGGAGAAGAGTTGCAGTAAATCATCAGCATCCTGAGCGGGGTTTTTTTGTCCACTGAGATTTCCGTTTAGGTTTGGGACCCTCCTGCCTTGATACTCGTGTTCACTTCAGGCTGTTTTTGCATGCTTTCTTATTATAGTCTACTTTTTCCTGTGGTTCCCAACCCAAGTTGGAAAGTTGCACTGTAGCCTTTCTCAGATTTATTTGCTTTGAAAGGGTATTGCTCTTTAGACAACAAATGAATACCCAGGTCTACCAGACCTTTACAGCAAGGAGTATTCACAGCACCTATACTAAAAGAAGCTAGGCAGTAATCACTAAAGCACCAAAGGACTATTAAAATGAACTAAAATCAGCTCAGGCTGAGGCAAGTTCAGACAAGACCAGAGATACTGTACTTATCAGATCAATATGAAACCTTCAGCCTTTTCCTGGTAATGTCAATGGTCATAAATGATGGGCTACAGATAAGGAAAATATTGCAATAATGGTCAGGAAAAGAAAACTGTGAGGTCCAAGAGACAGGTAAAAATATATTACGACACTTAAAGCACTTTGTAGGCGAAAAAAGATGAAGGATTTATGGATCCCTGTACATGAAACTGATAGATATAAGATTTGCTTTCAAAACAGTCACTTCCAATATCCTAAACCTGAAGATGCATTCTCTGCTACGTTACATAATGCCCAGCCAGAAAAAAATAGGTCAAGTAACAGCTTCACCACTAGATGGCTGCATTGTTTATTAGAGCATGTCCTCTAAGAGATTTTTCTGTGGGAAAGCTTCTGTAGAAATAAATTTCTCTCTTACTGAGCAATAACACATCTTTGTGTTCATGGCTAAATAGAAATGAACATCTAGAGAGAAAAAAAAACAGTAAAAAAGAAAAAAAAAAAAAAGAAAAAAAAAAAAAGGATTTAACTTGCTATGATATATGATAAAACTTTGAGAAGGGAAACAGATCAGCTGTTAAACTCCTCTTCCTTTGGTGAACCTTTCAAAATGAAAGGCTTATTCCTTCTCTGGTCTAGAACGGATGAAGTGTGTAGGTACTAATTGTTATTTACTGCTTGATCTCCCCAGAGTAGCTCGTACTGAGCTCTAGCTTTGCACTTATATACACAGCTTTAGATTCAAGGAAGGAATTCTACAAAGAATGATCAAAGGAGGAAATGTCCACGTAACTTAAATAGTCTATGGTAGTAGATGAGCTAGCAGACAGACCTGGCTAACGAAAGATATCTTAGTCCTCATGGAAATAAGGCATAATCTGGCATTCTCAGATGCAATAGCAAAGTAAGAAAATAAGGATATGATTCCAAATCCTGCAGGAGCTGAGAGCAGGTGCCTCTACAGAAGCAGGATAGCAGACGTTTGGCAGTGTCTGTGCAGGCAGAACTCCTGGTTCTTGACAAATTCTGCAGTCATCCAGTCCCCTGCATCAGCACAAGACTTAGTTTCCAATGAGGCAATACCTTCCACTCAGTAGGGGAGTGGGGAGAAAAGAGGAAAAGGAGGGGAAAAAAAATACCTGGAAATATCCTGCTGATGGTTGTCACCTTACTTGCCTGAGACAGTGACAAAAGCTGCTGCCAAATGCAGATGCCCTTTGGTATCTTGTGCTGAGCATGACCGTAGATCCCACTGAGTCTTTAGAAGGTTCCAGGATAAAGATGCTTTCTTCAAAATGTCACACTGTGTTTTCGCTTAGCAGAAAAACATGATCCTATGGCACACAGCACTGGGATTAGAGAATATTAAGGGGGGGAAATACTTTATCTTTCAGATGTTATAAAACAATGGAAAGCTACCAGGGAATTGCCACTACTGTGACTGAGGATTCCAATAAGCTGATTAAAGCCTTCTTTTGTCCAAGTAATACCAAAGTTTTAACTGGAGCCTAACAGTAAGAATGTGCCAAATCCAGGAAGCCTCATTTCCCCTGCCCACAGGGTCTTTTGTCTGTTTTTCCAGAGATAAGAGACAAGTCACAAGAGTTACTTTGTGTAGCAGAGGAGAAATTTTAGCTCTTGCTAATTATCTCCATGAGAGTGGCTGCTATTTCAAGGAAAGAGTGCAAATATCCTTCTGATTTTTGCATTGTCATTTATTTATACTGCTTAATAAGACGAAAACAAAAAGTGACATCATTTCCTGGTATAGGTTTGTTTCTACCCATACTCCTTTTTTCATATGATGTTTTTAAACCTCATGGGTCTGAAGCAGTCAGTATTTGCTCAAGCTGCCCTTAGACCAGCCCTGACAGCCATCCCTGCAATCTGCAGGCACTGGCTGGGGATAGCTGTGATTCCAAAGGAGTTCCTCCCCTAAACAGATATCCCTTTCCTCCCCAGTAAAATGGTTGCCCAGATTGTACTTATTCTAGTAATGTATGAGTGATGTTGTCTAGATGTTGTACATGATTTTTTTTATTTTTATTTTTTTTATTTTTTTGGAAAAAATTCTGTGTGACTGGATTCTGGGTTAGCAGGGCACAAGAGACTTTAGCGCTTAAAGCATTTACATTTTCTCAGAAAACTCTCATTTTTGTGCTGTCACTTCCACATGGTGTCTTATGTGCTAGATGTACAATATATAACAATCCCAAGTCCAAAATTCGGATCCATAAAACCTGTGTTTATCTACCACCAGAAGTTCAGCCCCTAAATTATCCTCCGCATGTTGGCTTCCTCCTGTACATCTTCTGGAAGACAAAGAGCCTGTTTCAGGGCATATCAAGATCTCACTATATTTTAACAGTGTTAAGCAATTTGAGGATTTATTTCAGGCTTAAGTGTCTACAGAGCAGGCCCTTTTTGTCAGAGGAGGGTCCAATTCTTCAGTGTTCTTACCCTGGCTTGACACCATCCTAATAAAAAGTTTTCCAGTCTCGCACACAGATCAAATGAGCAAATAGCTGTCTAAAACATCCACTACACAGAAGTCCAAAAGGTGCCTTCTGGAAGCTCAGAAACTGCTGCCTTGCTTTTTTCATTATTTAGTTATTAATTTATTTGTTTGATTTTATGTTGGGAGGGTAAAATGAGAAAGGCCATCCAACTGATGGCCTCTATGACTCTTCCTTGAGACACCAACTCTCCCCATGCTGTATTAGAGGAGCCATACTTCCAGCTGGGAATGCCACTTCTCCCTCCAGTTTAGTGTTGGGACACTAAGTTTTGTTTCAGTATAGCCTCTCATCATCTATGCTTCGTTAGAGAAATGCCTTGAACTGTGTTAAGCATGTGCAAATACTGAGATGACAGATAAACCTGCTGATGAATTCTACCTTTTAGCAAGCTAGGACACATATGTGCCTGTTTCAATTTATTTGGAGAGAACTCTCTAATTTAGCATAACAGACATTCTTTAGTTGTATCTACTTTGGATGAAGCCACCATTTCTTCTTTGTACTGCCTCTGAAACATGTGGCTGAGCTGCACTGAGACATGTTTTCATCTGTTTTCAATCTTTCAATTAAAAGTCTATCTCGGATCAAATACACTTGAAAAACAAAGTAAAGGTAAAAGTTTCCTTTTGATTCAAGGTGCCCTGGCTTTTTTTACAAGTAGGTAAAGCAAACATAAGGATTTTTAACTCCTTTGAGAAAATTTCCTCAGCTTAAACATCAGCGCCCTTTGGAATTCAGTTAGACCACATGGATGGAAGAACCGCATATGATATTTGGTTTGAGATCTGAAACAGATGTTTACTTTCACCACTTAACTGAGCTCAGAAACACTGAAGTTTTCTGTGCTGAACTGAAGTTAGTGTTGCAACTGCTTGCCTCTAGCCTCAGTCAAGATGCACTGAGCAACGTGTGTTACTGTTTCCTTGTAATTCTTAGCATCTCAAGAATACAAAATAGAAGGAGGCAAACAAGGGATGGAAGCATTGCAGAGCTTGTTACTTGTTTGCTACTATGCAGATCTTGCCTGATGTGCTGATGTCTCACTTTTACAGAGGTAGGAAAGTGCTTCTTCAGCACAAGACTGAGGTTAGCCAAAGCAATATAGCTTAACACAGCAAAGAAATTAAAAGCAGTAATCTGTGGAAGTACCATTATGGAAGAAATTGGGGTATAACATAATAATGTTTGAGAGAAAATAATACGTCCTTTCAGCTAAAACTAGTTTGAACAACAGATACAACCAGAACAGTCAAGCTGATCCAACGGGAAAGAGGTTCACTGCTGCCATAGTAGTGCTGGAGATTGTCTTCAGGTTTGCAGGTAAAAAGAGGGCAAGATAGCCGGAATACCAACCCAGAACCAAGCAGTGGAGGAGAGAACAAGGTGGGATAACAGTCCAGGCTGAACTGAGTAAATGACACAGTCAGTTCTGCTCTAAAAGAAATATCGGAAGAAAATCTTTGCTTGGAAAGAGTTTCCTGAAGATACATTTGCAAACTGCATCTAAGTACAGTTTGTAAGCATATCTGATTAGCTAATCTTTACAGTAATTACAGAAGAAACAGTTACTTATTTTAAATGTTAATTTAAAAGCACCTCAAAAGCAATTTTGCACAAACCTGGAGACTTAGCTCTTCTGTCCTTTATTTATGCAATAATTTCTCCCTGAACTATGCTCAATATAAATACAGTCTTTTCTACTTCCCCATTGTGTATGCCTGCATCGTGAGCAGTAATTTGATGAAAATAGCATGATGATTATTCTTTTCATTTTCTATTATTACACTTACAGCTTGTATTATCTCTCAAAGGGACTGTTCATGTTAAAATCTGCAATGCACAGCTTGCACAGGAAGCTAGGAAAAAAATCCTTTTTCAAAAAGTGACATAATTTTACAGAAATAAAAGTATATCTTTCATTGTCATAACATGATGAATACTGTGAAAAAATTGTGCACAAAGTACTCTGTCGATGCTTCGCTTTAGCGTATTTTTCTAGTTTTAACAAGGTTCATGGGCAATGAATATGTGACAATACAGAAAACTTGCAGTAGGTAAAAT
>NW_024962264.1:2760195-2798063 GCF_019238085.1 Lagopus leucura
ATATATATCCAATTAAAAGGAAAGCATATACTAAGTTTAAACGATTGGACAAAATTATATAAATACATATACATAAAATAACAAAGTTAGAGAACCACTGTCCATTCTTCTGCAAAGGTAAAGGACTTACTACCTCATAAAGATTAAAAATAAGAACATTATGACTAATAGCAAGATTCTATTTTTTCTTCTAGTAGATTAAAATAAGAAGAATGTTAATATTCATAAGCTAGAAGAAATGATTTTTCATGCATTACTTCTAAAGAGAAAAAGGCAATTTCAGTATCATTCAGTCTTTTACCAGTAACTGAATTTGTCAAACTTTGTGAAGTATATAGCTTACTGAAGACAACTTTAACATCATTTTTAAAATACTGGCACACCAAACATGGCATTTAACCCATTAAGTGGTGACAGATAGAAGAGATTCAAGTGAAATATGTATTTTTATACACTGGTTATGATTCTTTATAAAATAAATGTCAATAGATTTTCCTGTTGAGCACATCGACTTGTTAGTAGTTCTTTCAAGAGTTATTTTCACATTACTATAAATAAATATATATATATATATATATATATATATCTAGAAGCTAATTTTAAGAACTCATGTCAAGGAATGTAAATATCTCTGCCTTGGAAATGTAAAATTCTAGTTTCACTCCTGTATTACAGAACCACCACACTCTTCTTTCCCCATTAAAAGAATGACATAGATTACTAAATTCTTTGTTGCTACTACTATGTACATCAATGTACTGATAGACAGTGGGCTGAATATGAGCCAGCAGTGTGACCAGGTGGCCAAGAAGGCCAATGGCATCCTGGCTTGGATCAAGAATGGAGTGGTGAGCAGGACCAGGGAAGTCATCCTGCCCCTGTACTCGGCAGAGTGCTGTGTTCAGTTTTGGGCACCTGAGTACAGAAAGGACACGGAGGTGCTGGAGCAGGTCCAGAGAAGGGCAACAGGGCTGGGGAAGGGCTTGGAGAATATGGCCTGTGAGGAGAGACTGAAGGAACTGAGGCTGTTCAGTCTGGGGAAGAGGAGGATGAGGGGAGACCTTACTGCTCTCTTCAAATACCTGAAAGATGCTTGTGAGCAGTGAAAGATACCTGAAAGATGCAGTGAGAGCGGGGTTGGTCTCTTCTCACTGGTGACAGGACAAGAGGAAATGGCCTCAAGTTGTGCCAGAGGAGGTTTAGGTTGGATATGAGGAAATACTTCTTTACAGAAAGGGCTGTTAAGCACTGGAATGGGCTCCCCAGGGAGGTGGTTGAGTCGCCATCCCTGGATGTGTTTAAGAACCATTTGGATGTGGTGCTCAGGGACGTGATTTAGCAGAGGGCTGTTAGAGTTAGGGTAGGATGGTCAGGTTGTGGTTGGACTTGATGATCTTTAAGGTCTTTTTCAACCTGAGCAATTCTATGATTCTGTGATTCTACTATGTTCTGCTGAATGTAATGTCTTCTCCGAAACAGTTTCTAATGCTAACTTAATTATGATTTTGACCATTTCCTCTAAATGTAATTATTTTAGTGAGACTATGATGCTTAGATTAGGGTTTTTTTTTTGTTTTTTTTTTTTCTCTTTAGCATGCCATAACACATATAACCTAAACAGCTGCTGCACTTGGATAGCTGTTACCAAGGACACACTTGGGTGAATGCATTCATATTTGGACATACACTGTCTCAGAGCATTTGAGACCTTATCTACAAGGCTGTACCTCCTTCTTCTGAGCTATTTTTCAAACGCTTAGAAAGGAGCATTTACCTTCATGCATTTCATCTTGGATAAGACCTATTATGAGCTTGGGATTTCCTGGAAGCCAAGAAATATATTTCAGATTTCAAAATGACAATATCCTTGGTTTAAAATGAGATGTTCAGAGCTAAGGATTACAAGTGACAAGATGTATTTCTTTTCTTTTCCAGTTTTTCTTAGACTATATTTCATTTTAGCCTTGACACCAGGGCTTTTCATTTACTAACATGTAGTTGAGTACCTGTTGTACAAGTTCAGTCAGAAATTTAAACTGAACTAAATTATGACTGGCATTATTTCCATTCCCAAATCAGAATCATAGAGCTATGAGATAATTCAGGTTGGAAGCTAATAATTGGACTTTTAGATCCCTAGTACAATGCTCAGCTCAAAGCTCCAGTTGTAATCCAGCTGTCTTGAAAACCTCCATGGGCAGAGACTGCACAACAATCCAGTGCTTGGTTGTCCTCACAAGAAAAAACTTTTCCCTTCTATCCTGCCTGAAACTCATTTCACTTTATGCAGCTGTGTCTTGTCATCCTGGCACAAACTGCAATGAAGAATCTGTTTTCATCTTTTTTATAACCTCTCCATAGTACCAGCAGGTTGCTAATAGGTCTCCCCGAATATGTCTCCTCTCCAGGCTTAAAAAGCCCTTAATTTCAGCTTCTCCTAGTAGGACTTGGAGGAGAAAAGTAGAAACTAGGGTTCCAGTTTTTCCTTTCACTCAGAGCAGTGCTTTCAGTCTAGATATCTGTATTTAAGAAAGCCTTCACCTGGAACAGGCATGGTGATGACCATGGTGATGAAGCACTTGTCTAACTTCACCAAAATAATGGTGAAAAGTGTGACAATTGGTTACACATACAGTCTGGAAAATATAATAAAAAAAGAAGTATTATTTTTGAAGACAAAGAATAATATTATGACATGCTCAGAAATAAATGCAAGTTTCAGTGTTTCAACAGAGCTTGGAGGGTTATGAATGATTTCATAAATGAATGAAAACATTGGGAAAATAATTCTGTAATAGCAGCTCTATAAACACTAATATTTTGTCACATGCATTTCGTCAGATAACAAATTTTAAAGGAAATAAAGCTACTGTTTGTATATTGATCCCAGATTTAAGCATTTTTCTAGTTACTTGCGTGAAGAAGGAAGGTACAGGTTTTTGGTTTGCTTTTAAATAATGTTCACCATAACCTTATCCATAATCTTCTTTATACTAGGCTTACTACTTCCATTAAAGCACTGGATTTGGACACAATCTATCAGAAGCAGGGTATCATCAGGCTACATTGGTACGTGACGCTTGAATGCTTAGTGCTAAGTTAGTGGGAAGTGGCTCAGGTTTAGGTGTTGCTGCTAAATAGCTGTGGAGTGTACTGCTAAGAGTCCTTTCTGCCAATGGAAAGCACTGGGTAACTGCTTAGAGAAGTAGAGAATGAAAGAGACGGTCTAGAGGTAGCTAAGGAAACACAGTGTGAGTCCCTGCTATGACTTCAGGTTGTTTCTTCTCAGCTTGAAGGAGCCCTACGGTGTTCTGGATTTGAGTTGAGAAAACTAAAAATTGCCATAGAGACTCTTTTGAAGGCAAAAGATGTGGTCTTACTTGTCTCTTAAACTGCTGATGCAGAAAGAGCAGGGAAAGGTTTCTTCCTTCTTGTACCCTAATTCAGTACTGATAGCACTTGACTTGATACAGTCTAATTAAAATCCACACATTTATGTGATAAGATTAAATCAGACAAAACTGGTATTTGTTGATGTATAAAAGAGCCTATAAAGCTTATCCAACTGTACTGGTTTTCCTTAAAGTTGTTTGAGTGAACGACTGCCAGAATAGGGGCAATTGAAAATGCTACTGAATACAATTCTTAAAATATTCACTAGGAAGTTACCATAGTAACTAACTGATTCATTTAAAAAAAAAAAAAAAAAAAAAAATAAATTGAAATGCATTACAGATGTTCTCTTCAAAATATCTTAAAAAGGGGAAAACATAGCAAGTACAAATGATTGATAATTTTTTCCAGAATTGAGACCTATCAAATTATTTACCAAATATCCTGCACAGTATCATGCTACTGTTCAAATATAAGTTAAAAACAAATGTCGAAAATTAAACTGAAAATGCTCTTTCATAGAATCATAGAATGGCCTGGGTTAAAAAGGACCTCAAATATCACCTACTTTCAACCCCCCCGCTATGTGCAGAGTCACCAACCACCAGACCAGGCTTGGCCTTGAATGCCTCCAGGGATGGGGCATCCACAACCTCCTTGGGCAACCTGTTCCAGTGCCTCACCACCCAGAGTGAAAAACTTCCTCCTAATATCTAACCTAAACCTCTGCTGTCTTAGTTTTAAATCATTCCCCCTTGTCCTATCACTATCACCCTCATAAACAGTCATTCCCTCTCCTGTTTATAAGCTCCCTTCAAGAATTGGAAGGCCACAATGAGATCTCCCCGAAGCCTTCTCTTTTCCAATCTGAACAAGCCCAGTTCCCTCAACATTTCCTCATAGGAAAGGTGCTCCAGCCCTCTGGTCACCTTGGTGGTCCTCCTCTTGGACTCGTTCCAAGAGCTCTGCATCTTTCTTGTGCTGGGGACCCCAGGCCTAGATGCAATGCTGCAGATGGGACCTCACAAGAGCCGAGCAGAGGGAGACGATTACCTCCCTGTCCTTGCTGTCCCCACTCTGTTGATGCAACCCAGAACACAGTTGGCCTTCTGGACTGCAAGCACACACTGCTGGTTTATGTTCAGCTTCTCGTCCACCAGGACCCCCAAGTGCTTCCCGCAGGGCTGTTCTCAAACAGTTCTTCTCCCATCTTGTATAAACACCTGGGATTACCCCAACCCAAATGCAGCACCCTGTACTTGGCTTTGTTGAACCTCATTACTTTCACATGGGCCTATTTCTCAAGCCTGTCTAGGTCCCTCTGGATGGCTTCCCTTCTATCCAATGTATTGACCACTCAGCTTGGTGCCATCTGCAAACTTGCTGAGGCTGCACTCGATGCCATCATCTGTGTCACTGATGAAGATGCTGAAGAGCACCGGTCCCAAGACCGACCCCTGAGAGACATCGCTTGTGACCAGCCTGCACCCTGACACAGAGCCATTGATGACAGCCCTTTGGCAGTGACCAGCCAACCAATTCCTAAGCCTCCAAACAGTCCATCCTTCAAATCCATACCTCTCTAATTTATAGAGAAGAATATGATCAGGGGTCATGTCAAAGATTTTGCATAAGTCCAGGTAGATGTTATCTGCCACCCTTCCCCCATCCACCAAAGCCATCACTCCATCATAGAAGGCCACCAGATTGGTCAGGCACGATCTGCCCTTGGTGAAGCCGTGCTGGCTGTCTTGACTCACCTCTTTATCTCGTATGTGTCTTAACATAGCTTCCAGCAGGATCTGCTCCATGATCTTCCCAGGCACAGAGATGAGGCTCACTGGCCTGCAATTCCTCAGGTCTTTCTTTGTCCCTTTCTTAAAAATGGGAGTAATGTTTCCTTTCTTCCAGTCATCGGGGACTTCACAGCCACAGTTTCTGTTTAAATCAAACTGAGTATCTTTAGCTAACTCAGCAAAAATACATTTTTATATCAATAAAACCTTTATAATTTGTAAAGCTGCTATTTTGCAAACTGCATTTAGCAATATTTGATTCCTTGCTGGAATTTTGATACTGTAAAGATGTAACAAAAATGCTGTTTAATAACACAAAGGAATACCATATTCAAACTCAGATGTTTTTTCAAAGAAGTTGAATCTTTCCATGAAGAGTCACTATTTAAAATTGAAATCATACAGTGATACTTAAATATTCATTTGCTCTTTATCACTTTTCAAGATAGTCTTACTTCAGAATACAGTATGAGCAAGAAGCTCAGTAAAAAATCATATACTTTTAACCTTATTGATATAATTCATAGCAATAGATAGAATACTTTGAAATTTGGTTAATCATTTTTGCTATTGCATTTCTTAGACATGCTGATAAAATGTATTTTTTATATTTGCAAAACATATTCATTTTGGACTTATGCACTCTACCTTAGCAAAGGAAACTCCTTAATCACAATCCCTGCTGAAGAGCACTGTCGTATTCTTGCATTGTATTTTTCTCAAATTGATTAGCATGAAGAAACACAGGGGAAACTGGGCAGCTTTAACAGAACTTGGTTTCATCCATTTCGTCTCCATTATCTTCAACTTCTTTTCTTTAATGATTTTCTGCAAGGAAATTCTAAATCTCAAAGGTTTATAACAGCTTGTGGAGTAAAATGCAGGTTTGTTTTTTTTTTTCCTCTGCTTACAGCATCAATCAGAAAAGAGAGGAATTTAAACTAACTTGCTACACCTGGGTTTGTTTTAAGAGAGATCTGAAATACCGAAGACAGTGTTTGATTTCTCATTTATCATTGGGGTCAGAAGAACTCCTGGACTACAGAAACCTATTTCAATTCCGTAACAAAGGGGAAAGAAACAAACTACGGTCTTTGATTTCTATACGGTCTTCTATTACACTGGAAAATCAAGAAGCTGGCAGTTTTCTTTACCAAACTGCCTTAGCTAAACTCAGAGATGTTTTTAGGGAGGCATTAGAGAAATTGATTTTAAACAAGAATTATAAAGTGATTGGGAGAAATTGTATATTCGATGCCTGTAATATTTTGACATCACAAAATCTGTTAGGTACATTAGTAGAGATTCTGGTCTCCTTTTTCATAAAGTAACACGTTTTATCTACATTTTCAAGCTCCTCTGTTTGTCCTAGGTTGTTAATACAAAAGAATAAGTCAATGCCGAAACTGACAACAGCTGTGCATTTTGAGATTGATTCTAAGGGATCATGCAACATGGGGGAAGGGAAAGGGGAAGGAAAAGGGAAGACCTTACCTTATAGCAGCCTTCTCGAACCTAAAGGGGGTCTGCACAAAAGCTGGAGAGGGATACTTTATCAGGGAGTGTAATAATAGTGCAAGGTGCAATAGTTTTAAACTAAAAGAAGGTGCCTAGATGCCTAGAAGTCTTCAAGGCTTTGAATAGCTTGGTTTAGGAGAAGGCGTCCCTGCACGTGGTAGGGGTGGAAGGAGGGGTGAACTTGCCGGACTTTAAGGTCTTTTCCAACTCAAACCATTTTTGGGATTCTTTGACTCTATGAAAGGAATTTTGGAATTTCATTACTGTAATGAGATCCAATTCTTATCTTTAATTGTTAATGCTTACATAAAGAGAGGCCAAAGCACATATATATTCCAAGTAGATTGGTATACACCAAACAGATTGGATAGGGAGCTATTTAGCTGTGCTGCTTGAGTGGCATGCATCTTGGCTTAGGCTCATATGTTTGTACAGCTTCTAGACTAAATGTCTTTGGCTTCAGGATCTAGGCATCAGAATATATGTCTATCTACATTCTAATTACTCTGTGGCTACTTGATTAACTGATAAGCTTTCCTCTGTAGCAGCCAAATAAAAATTCCAGTTAGTTAAATCCCTCTACAAAATTTTCTTTCCATGTTAGTATCATGTATTTTACATATATTTGTTTTACACATCAAAAGGCAGATTCACTTCCTTCTACCTTGCTTTCACATAAAATACATGTTAAATGCCACTCCAATGTGACTACATTGGAGCATTCACCAAAATCAGAACCATTTAAAATTTATGGGGTTTATTCTTCTTTTATCAAGCATTTTCTACATACAGAACATTCACGTGGTGTAAGGTACAGAAGAAAAATGCATGAGACAGACTACTGCAAATAAGTGAATAACGGACAGTTCACACGACTCTTGTTTGTTCACAATGGAGAAAGGTTGTTGAAAAGGAAAACAGATTCAGTAACTAGAAATGTAAGCAGACTCTTAATTCAGTTAAATGTACCTACCAGGAGATTTGCTCAAGCTAAAGAGAGATTTACTGTATCACAAAGGGCAGGATGCTAAATGTACACAAGATTACAATGCTAGAAAATTCCAGATTTCTAAATTTACACAATCTAAATCAGGGTACAATTTTGTTTAAAAAAAGTATTTTTTTTTTTTTTAATTTCCTTCTGAAAAAGGAGGTCAGTTTAAGAGCTTATAAGCATTCCTTAGCAAAAACATAATAAAAATAAAAACACTCCCAAACTTTTAAGTCATTGCTCTAAGTCTGGATAGTTGTTTACTGCTGGCTTTCTTATCCTACTGACTATTGTTATTTTATTTCTTAGAATCTCATTTTTCCCATTTAGATGTTTCCTCATCATTACAATTAGAATTTTACGTTAATAAACTTAAAAAAAAAAAAAAAAGATTTTCATGGTGGAGGTGGGTTTTTTGTGGGTTTTTTTTGCATTTTTTTTCACTAGTCCAATCGGATGCATGAAATACAAAATTTGCTGAGTTACCCAAATGGTTTAATAAATATGCATCAATTATGAATGAGAAAAAAAATATTATCTACTTGTTAACTTCAATTCTCTGAGTTTCCAGCTTCCTAAAACGTACACATTTTTTAAAAAATATCAGTTTTCTTGTCAGTAAAAGTAAAGCTTTGTGTAGTCAGATCTCAGAATTTGGTTACTCTGAATAAGTAAATGCAGCGGTTCTCTGTAGTAGAACTCAGACTCCTTACTGATGGAACTCTGTGACAGCTGAAAAACCTAACATCTATTCTTTTTCTTAAAAAAGAAAAAAAACAAACAAACAACCAGCAAAACAGCTTTCTCAATTAAGACTCGTCATAAAAATAAGCTTCTTGAATTTCACTGATCAGAAAACTGTGCACTGCAAATATAATTTCTTTTTTCTCTTTCTATGTCCCAAAGCTTGAGACAAAAATTTGATAGTAAATGTTTCTCTCCAATGACAAGCAATCCTGTAGTCACAATGGGAATAAGTTATACAATTTCTATGCTTTACCTTTCTTGTGACACTTTCACTTCAAGGCACAAAAATATTAAACAGTGAACTGACAAAACAGGACATCCTATTTCAGTTTAAGGAACAAAAAGTCGTACATCTCTCATTTTGTGTCTGAAGCAAAGCAAACCAATATTTGAATCATATTCAATTCTTCCATTTACAAATGCAAAGTATCATGTTAAATTCCCTGAAGCTTTATGGTTTTTCCTATTTTCTTTAAAGTAATGCATGGTATTTGTCATCAATTTCAATATGTAGTAATTCCAGTCAACCAATACAATCTTGGTTGATATTTAATAAGGCTACCATACTAGCAAATAGCTGTTGCTTTAGTAACTTATATGGAAATTGACTCAAATTGCATTCAAGTCAAAGAAATATCAGGCATAGAAGGGTTGAACAATTTCAAATGAAATTGGTGTAAATTTAAAGAATGCTGTAATTTAAGTGCAACATACTGTAAAACTATTAATTCAGCAAATATTCAACATAGACTCTTATGCTTCCCCAACCCAAATTACTGTGTTGCCTCTCTCAACTTCAGTGATTTCACAATTTAACTTATTGAGGCGTCCATCCAGGATAAACAGAGATTCCTTGGAAGGGGTCATGAGATACTGACCAAAAAGGCCACTGTCTTTTATAAGACGGTTCTTACTGTTCCAAGGCCATTCGCCTGCCCTGACAGGCTCCTTAAGACTCTTCACCATCTTAACCTTTCCAGAGGAGAGCTCCACAAAGAGAACGTCAGTTTGTGTACTGGAACTACAGTAGATGTTGTATTGATGAGCTTCAGTGAATGATGGCTGAAAAGCTACATCAGATATGTGCAAATTTGTGTGAATGTCAAATGAATCTTGTATTTCTCCTCTCAACGTTATGGTCTGGATCCTCATGAGACCCTTTGCATCATCAATACTGACAAGGTAGTGTCCATCTGGAGAGATGTGTGGTCTGCCTGTTACATCGCCATTGTATCCAATCACAGAATCAGTAACACTATCCACTATAAGCTGTGGCAGAACAGCACCAGTGGTATCAGGTTTACAGCAGATAAAAAATAATCCTCCAAGATGTGTATAAGCCAGGGACTGAGGAATGCAATTATAATCCTTTAAACTAATTGTCTTGATGTACGACATAGTTTCAAGATCAATCTTCTGGAGCATGGGCTCATCTTTATGAAGAATAAATCCAAACCTGGAAGGAAAAGCACAAAGTCAAAGAAAGAGCTATTGTATGCATCATGTACAAATGTGGAAAGGCAATATAATGAAGTACATGAGTTAATACTTGCAGCAGTGTACAAATACAATTTAGCTTCAGATGTTCCAGAGATGAAGCATTTTATATTATTTAATTTTCAGTGTTCTTGTAATTATATTTTAAATTGTGCCAAATAAAATATCTAAAAATCATTTCTCTGATTAATTGGCAGTGTTTTATTTCTATAGACTCTAGGGGGAAAGTAAACATTACTCTGAATGTCTATTCAGTTAAAACTTTTACAAAAGCTAGGTGGAAGAAAAATATTAAATATCAATAGATAATACATCCCACAAGCTTTTATTCACTTCACATTCTTCTTCAACTTTCTTGGGAATCAGCTTTATCCAGAGCTCATTGTTATTCAGATAATTATCCTAATTTTTCTCATTCTAATTCAGCAGAAATTAATATCGTAAAAAGATTTAAGTTTATGCCTCCCAACTACCCAAAACCCACATTTCTTACATTTTTAAATGAATCTTTATACATTTCAATATATTCAAGGAATTCTCACTGAACATGAATAATATGATTAAACCTTAAAATTCTAGAGCTTAATGTTTGTAACATTTTAAACATATACTATATGACTATTCTCTGTTAAGCTGTAAGTTCTGACTGCACAATTTTTTGATTGCATGTATGCAAAAGCCAGTGCTCTAAATACTGTAAAGTTATGTCGAAGTTTATTAGTCTTGTTTATAATCTAAGGACCGTTCACAGCACTCCTCTGAAACAGCTGTTTTCCTTTGGCACATTTCTTAACATTTTACTTTGAATCTTTGATCACTACAGTGAAGCATTCTTGCTGCTGTGTGATGACATTTAATCTAAAAATACCTTTCAGATCCTATCCATATGAAGAACCACAATGTTTCAACAACTCAGTGGTTGAAAATAGTACAAAATTCCACATTATACTTTGCAAGCCCAACATATTCAGTAATCCTTGATTAAGGAAAAAACATGCAGAAAGATTTCAGGACACTGCTCAGCCAGTTCCTCAGATACGGTAGGTTTAATTATATTTGTTCTTCTTCTTACCAAACGTGTACAATTTTCTGGAACATTTTTTAATTTCAGCCCTACTTTCCAAAATCCTTGCATCCTGCTTCAATATCATTGGACCATAGTACTGCAGAATAATTTCTGCCTTTTTTTTTTTTTTTTTTTTTTTTCCTGGATGAGTATTAAATCAGGGCTAGCTATCACTGTTGGTTATTAATATTATTTTCTTCTAATGTTAACACTCCAAAGAAATTTTCCAGTTCAAACTTTAAAAACTCACAATTTTAGACACTGATATAATGTGGAAAACTTTAACCTAGAGGTAAGTGCATTAAAAGATCAGCTATGGTAGCAGAATATTAATATGGTGAACTGAAGTAGAAGTTTTAACTTACAAAGCATTTTACAAATATCACAGTAAGTGAAGCAAGAAGCTGAGTGACTTCCCTATGGCTATATCATGATCCGCTGGCAAAGCCAGGGTGATGATACAAGTTATTTAATGTCCAACACATTTTTTTACTGATCATGATACAGGTTACCCAAACCAGTGCAAATGAGATCTTAAGAGAGATAGATGGGAGTAAGTGCAGATAACCAAAACACATCTTTTTTAATAAATCATCATAGATCATGAAATCCTGCTTCAAAATTCACTTGACTGCGTACAGCAAGGATCAGTTGCAAATAAATTTTAGCCCACTGTCCAGTAAGCTAATTACTGCCCTCTAACAACCATGTGCATCTGTCTGCACTGCCTTCTTTCCAGCATTATGAACATCTTGGCATGCCAGTTTGTGGATACACTGTGTAGTGTGGTTGACACACATGAATGACATCCAGAGAGACCTAGACAGACTCAAGCAGTGGGCCCAGGTGAACCTCATGAGATTCAACAAATCCAAGTGCAAGGTCTTGCACCTAGGTTGTGGCAGTGCCCACTGTCAGCACAGGCTAGGGTATGTAAAACTGGAGCACAACCCTGCCAAGAAGGTCCTGGGGATACTGGTGGATGACAAGCTGGAAATGAGCCAGCAATTTGCCCTCACAACCCAGAAAGCAAACCGTATCCTGGGCTGCACCAAAAGAAATGTGGCCAGCAAGTCCAGGGAGGTGATCCTGCCCCTCTGCTCTGTGTTGGTGAGTCCTCACCTGGAGTACTGCATCCAGGTGTGGAGTCCTCAGTGTAAGAGAGATGCAGACCTGCTGTACACGTCCAGAAGAGGACAACAAAAAATGATCCTGGGGTAGAATACCTCCCCTGTGAGGACAGGTTGAGGGAGCTAGAGCTGTGGAGAGGAGAACACTCCAGGGAGACCTGATAGCAACCTTCCAGTATCTAACGAGGGGCTATAAGAAAGAAGGGAACAGATTCTTCAGCAGGGTCTGTGGTGATAGGACAAAGGGAAACGCTTTCAAAAAGAGGAGAGATTTAGATTGGATATAAGAAAAAAGTTTGTTATGATAAGGGTAATGAAGCATAGGAACAGGCTGCGAATAAGGTGCTGAATGCACCTTACTCATTCCTGGAGACAATCAAGTTGAAGCTGGACGGGGATCTGAACACCTGATGTAGTTGATGTAGTCCCTGTTCATAGCAGGGGAGTTGGACTAGATGACCTTTAGGGGTCCCTTCCAACACAAAATATTCTACGATTCCATGGATTCTAAAGGAAGCTTTGAAGTATAAAGATCAGCTGAAAAAAAAAAAAAAAAAAAAAAAAAAAAAGAAAGAAAGAAAACAACCCCTATGTAATAAAATAGTATAATTTACCAGATCGTTAAACAATGAATTATCAATACTAAAAGGTTGCCTTCCAGTGGTGTCTATAATTCCAACTCAGTGGGGACATTTCACAGAACTGATATTAGTGGCATTTTATTGAGAATTTAATACAAACAGCAAGTGAATGAGCTGAGCTTCCACTATTCCACTGTTTGGTTGTCATTCATCTTTTTGCTTCTTTCACTTAAAGTAAAGCCAGACTATTTTGACTGGGTAAAGAAGTTGGCACTAGAACTCTATGTTTCATTCTGTCTTGTGGCTAGCTGAATTCAACCCCCAAAGCTACCATAATCTAATAACTTTTCAGAAGCACTTAGTTTTCCAGAAGGATTAAAAAAACACAGCCACTCATAATCATGCAATGAAATTGTGCCTGTCGCCTTTGTGCTCTTAGCCTGTTTTTTATGACTAGGCTGTTGGGGAACAAGTGATACTTAAGAGTAACTTCACTTTTCCCAAATGATTTATAGATAGATGGTGGTGTGCTTAATGCAAAATTTCCACGTATAAAGATTGATATTCAGAAGTCTCCCACTGTTCATTAAACCATGATCAATATTTATGAGAATCTCAACCCTCATGTCTCTTCTATGCAGTGAAATCATACACTATATTCAACAGCATATAAAGGCATTTGTCAGAGTGCATATTGTGAACTGGTGCAGTTCAAGCCTTCAAGATATGAGAGCAAATCTTCACATTTCCAATTCTTTATTTTTACAGTTTATGCATGTGGGAAACTGTAGCCTGTGGGCATAACACTCCAATTGGAGTACATACTAGATCTCAGAAATCTGAGATTGTTTCTTACTTTACTTACTGTATATGTATGAATAATAAAGATTTTAATACCAGACTTTCAACAATTTCAATCACATCAAAACTTTTCAATCACATCATGACAAACTGTCAAAAAAGAGAAATCTGAATAATTATGCTTAGCAATTCTACAGCACTTTCCATCTGAGGAATGCACTGGGTTTGGCTGCGATGGAGTTAATTTTCTTCATAGCGGCTCAGATGGTGTCATGTTTTAGATTTGCGACCAAAACAGTGCTGTTAGAACACTGTTGCTACTGCTGAACAGTGCTTGTACAGCAGCAAGGCCTTTTCTATTTCATCTTTCCCTCAACAAATAGGCGGAGGGTGGAAGAGTCTGGGATGCAGCCAGGACAGCTTTCTCCAGTTGACCAAAGACATTCTGTGCCATATAACATCATGCTCAGCAATAAAACTCGCTCTGAACAGCCACTGCTTGAAAAACTGGCTGATTTGCGGGTGGTGACTCATGCTTTTGCATCACTCTTTTTTTTTTTTTCACTCCTTCACTTATTAAATTGTCTTCATGGTGAACCATGAGCTTTGTCGCTTTCAGCTATCCCATTCTCTCCCACATCTCAGTAAATAAAAGTGAAGATGTGTGGTGGTTCAACTGCCAGCTAGGGTCAACCCACAACAAGCAGACATTAGCAGTCTGTGAAAACTAACGAGCTTTACAATACCAAGATGAAGGGAGATGGAGAGAAATAAATTAAATGACTTGTCCAAACTAACTGAATGGAGACAGGAAGAATATCCTAAAAGGTGTTAATTGCAAAATGCATTTTTTTCAACAGTGAAGTCCACATGAATGAGTGCCCTATTTTCCTGTTTTTGGAGGCATTGGGGGCAGGTGTGAGGAAGCAATAAAAAAACTACCCTCATAATTAAGAGTGGAATAATTAAAATGAATAAAGTTAATAGCACGTTATAAATGATTGAAGAATCACAGATTTGTAAGCAATGCAAGGGACCTCTGGAGATCATTTAGTCCAACCCCAATTATAAAGCAAGTTCCCTACAACATATCACACAGGAAAGTGTCCAGAAGGGTCTTGAATATCTCCAGGGAAGGAGAATCCACGGCCTCTCTGGGCAGACCATTCCAGTACTGTGTCACCCTGAGAGAAAATACATTTTTTTTTCTGTTTTCTTCTTTTTATTTAGATTTTTTTCCTTTTTATCTGTAAAGGATAAATTTCAACGTTCTGCAACGTAAAATATCAGAAAAATTGCTTTCAGGTGAAATTAATATGAAAATTGACATGGAATGTATTCACTATCTTAAATATTAGTGACATTTTGTTTAGTAGAAAAATATACAGTGCAGACAAATGACTTCATTTATTTTAATGCTATAGCTAGAAAAAAAAGTTTTGACACTCAATTACTAGAATGTATTTTAAGAATGGAATTTAGTATTCAGATTTAGGTAATTGTAAGTCAGTACGTAATGCAAAAGCAGGGAGCAGTTAACTTAAACAAACATTCAACTACCATGTTCATCAGCTCTCATGAAAATATTTATGCTTAATCCTAAGGGGAGGCAGCATGCTTAGACTTCCATCTAGAATGGCAGTGACAGAATTTTGTGTACTATGATAGATTTCAAGTAATACACCTTAAATAAAGGTGCTTCAGACTAAGCACATTTGCAAAATGATTACAATGCCACAGCAGCCAGTGTAATTTAGAATTATAGTTTTTTTATAATCTGGTCTTTTCATCAGTTTATTAAAAAAATGATACACGAACTAAGAAATTGTAAGTGACAAAACCAATGCGTGACAGGGTGCAGGATAATACTGAGACCTTTAGCTATACAACTAGGGAAGATCTTTTTTTTTAACGGGAAGTTCTAGTCAAATAAAGTATGAACTAACAGTAGAATAGGTATTCCATACTAAGTTCCAAAATCATGTGAATTCTGACATCACCTCTTCAAAACAGTTTTTTGCAAGGTACTGTTTTTTCCAACTTTCATATTGCACAGGTAAGATTCCATCTCCTATACCCAAAGAATAGCTGAGCAAGAAGCTAGCGTGGAGCTGTCAACAAGAAGCAAACTCACAACTGAGTTTCCCAAATGTTGTTATTTTCTTCCAAACGGCATGCATTATTTATGAGCGCAGCTGTATTCATCATAGAACAGGAAAATGTCTAAATACTGGTTAAAAAGTAATGACAACACAAGGCAAGCCTGAGGAAAATACTTCTAGAAATTAGATTATTATCACTGTTATTTCTGAATATTTTAACATAAAAATGTATCTATGGTTGAGCTCAGAAAAATTGACAGAGTGGAAAATTATGTAAACACTGATATCCTCCTCCTTTTTGTTTCTGGCCCTACATCCACAGATTATTTCCCTTAAGTCAATAGCCATTTTGTGAAAAAGATCTGAGATCAAACTCTTAAGTAATGTTCTCAGAACAGAAAGCAAGTAAGAGACAAAGAGAACTAGATGGACTACAGTGAAAATTATTTGCACCAAGAAGGAAAAAACTGTACTTTGATACAAAGTACAAGTTTTTAACCTGTTCAACTCAACTAAATAAAATAAGAAACATTATGCACTTTACCTCAAGCGAATAACACTGATGTTTAAAACCGTTCTTAAATTCTACTCATTAGGGATCATTACTCAAACTTGTGCAAAAAAAATAAAAACAAAAATCAAATAAAAAAATCAATATAGAATCAATATAGTCCTGCTTCTACAAATCTTGACCAAATTTGCCCCAAGAAAATGCCATTCTCTGCTCATGAGCGGTCTGTTAGATGATTATGATAGGATTATGGTAGACTCCGATTCTATAAAGATCTAATCTGCCAATGTGGGAAAGTACTATTTAAACAAAATTCTAAAATAAAAATGTGTTAAATATCAAATCTCCTTTTTTCTCTGATGAAATTATAATTATCCACTGTAGTTCTGAAGAAGACATCAGCAAAAAAATAAAATTATTCAACACTGCCATTACTTTTCTTCATTAAAATTATTTCTCACTCTATATGTATAAATAGATGATTCTCAGGAAGACTGTTTTCACTGATCTATTTATTTGTTTTACTTCATAGAGGCCTTGCATTCAGATCACTGAAATCATCACAAAGTTAATTTTTCTCTTTTTGCAATAAATCTTCAAAATAAGTTTTAGTATACATTATTTATTCTTGTTTTCTATATAACTTTCTATATAACTTTTCTATATAACTTTCTATATAACTTGTGCATAAATTTAGATTTAGATTAGACCATTAGAAATCAGAAAGACTTCCAAAATGAAAACTATCAGCATTGCAAGGGCACATATCTTCCCCTCTGGACTAAGAAATTGATTGCTCCCAGAATAGTTCATTGATGACAAGTTGCTGAGAAACATCTTTAATTTCTGCAGTTCAGAAATGGTTGTTTGGATTTTGTCTGTTGGCTGTTGGTCAATCAGCATAAAAGTTGTTTTACTTTTGGGTACTGCAACAATTTTTGACCTTATAACTTTCCCTAATTTTGTTCCAGCTGTTCATTATGACTTTAGGCTTCATATTTCTGTTTTGCAGCAGAATAGGCTCCCCCCTGTACCCTCTGTTAAGCACAGAATCTTCCTATCACAGTAAATGAAATATTTAAAACCCTGTCAGAAAAAGTTATAAATAATACTTTCAGCAGTAACACGTGACTATGATAACGTACCTTTGAAACCTTAACATAGTAGTTCTAAGGAATAGAAATGAGAAGATAACAGAGTCAGAATAAGAAAATTAAAAACAGAAGAAAAGGTTTCAAGGCCACCCTGATGGAAAATGAGCAATTTTTGCCTATAAAAACAGCATCACTTTCATTTTTATTAAATGAATGAAAAGGTCAGTTCAGATATAGAATAAAATTTAATGGCAGGTCTCTTACTACTTTTTTTTTCCTCTCTCTTTCTGTTTTAGATTGTATCTGCAGAGCATTTAAACCATATCTCATTAGAGATTTACAGAAGTGAAATGGAATGTATGTTGAAGAGTATGTCCAAACAACCAATATCAAGGAACAATTAAGAAATTTCTCCTCCTGCTATGCTGGATTCTTCAAACAGTTTTTCAGGCTTCATTGGAAGAGCTCACTTCTTTTAACGTGGTCCAAACAGTCTGGGATTTTGAATCATGTATGCACCATTGCACAGTGTAAGAATTGTCCTGGTATTTCAGGGTAATAATTTCATGGGTAGTAATGAGAGTAATAAAATACTCTCCTCAGAGTCCATGAGTTGTCTGAGGCTTCTGTTACAATAGATGTAAATGAAATACATTTTCACTATTGCAAATTGGTTACAGTATTCACAAGAAAATAATCCAGGACATTTTATGGCAAAGAAAGTGTATTTTTAGAATCCAGGAATATACAAACTATTTGTGCTTTAACTGAAATAATTCTCGGGGGGGGGGGGGGGAAGAAAAAAAAAAAAGAAAAAAAGGAAAAAGATTAAAAAGAAAAAAAAGACTAGGAAACAAATGTGTTTTTTCCTTGTATATTTTAGAAAAGGTGAGCAAACAGTTTAACAACAACAAAAAATCACTTCATTGCATAAAGAGTGAAAGTCAAGGAAAGACCTAGATACACTGACACAGTGAACAAAAGACATTCCTAAAAATAGCCTTGAATGTCAGTACAAGGAATGACAGAATTAAGATCTGGCACACTAAAAAACACAGTAACAGCATGGTGGGCAGATGTCATAGAGAATGCATTGGAAAAATTATACAGGCCAAAATAAATAGTCAGTTCTTGTAGAAAATGAATAATGAGGTAGAGATAAGGAATTTAAAGGTGATAGATTATTTATGTCAAAACATTCCTCAAAGGTCCTCATTTTCAAAATGAAGCTCACCTACTGTGATATCAGGGGACATAACAACGTTGAGAGCAACAACAAACACTAAACTTTACAACTTCTTTCTTCAGCCCCATATCTTCTCTCTCTTTTTTTTTTTTTTTTTCCCCCCAATAATGACCCCAATTAAAAAAGCACTAGACTAGACTAAAAAATAGCGGACACTTTCAAAACATGACTGATTTTTTTGGCACATAAAAGCATAAAAGATGACATTTATAATGTAAATATAAGATCAGCATGGGAAGAACTGAGGCACGTTGTGACAAAGTTGCTGTGTTAAATTATTAATGCTTAGGGCTATTTTTTTTGTTGTTATCATTGCTGTTAAGATGGAAGTCAGAATAGTTTATCTACAAGGAAATATTGCATGTCGACACTTGGGAACATATGGAATGAACACAGTCAAAACAGAGTCTATCACTGCAGATTTTGAAGTTTTCTTTGATTCATATAAATACATAAGCATCTCAGCTTTACTAAATATTAAAATATATAATTTATCATAATATCAAATAGAAAAGAATGTCCTGAATATTTTTTTTTCTAAATTCTCAAAGTTACGAATCTACAAATAAAAATTTGCAAATTCATTTTCACCATTCCAAATACACGAGCCAAAATACAAAATTATAAGGGCTGCTTTGAAGAAAAATAAATTTCATAACAGGCATACATGGCATGATGTTTGACAATTTTAAAGTAATTGAGTTTTGGAAGTTATCAGTGAACATACAAAATCTTTGTTAATTCCATTATTTTAAGATCATCTCAAGGTTAGATTAACCCTTATAGATTGATTTATTTGGAATATCAGTGAGGATTTAAAGTAAAACAAGGAATTTTCTATTGCCAATAGTAGCTGAGCTTTCTGAACTGAATCTTTCAATCTGTATGTCCTCCATAATATTTTCAGAACAAAGATGCTGCAAAATTTACTATTTAAAGCTGAAGGATGCAGAAAAAAGAGTTCTTGCTGTCTTATCTCCTTCTTCCTGAGAAGTTCCTGGGAGCTTATTCTTCAAAAAGAATAAACATAAGGACCAAAACAGACCTTCTTTATGCGGGGGAATACAGAGAGGGAAGGAATGGCTACAGGTTACCCATTTAACACTACCATCACAAAGACACAGGTTACAGAGATGGGAGATAGTACTGCAGGAGCCCCTAAACCTGTGTGTGTGCATTGCTACCGTGAAGGATTTACTGTATAATTCTGCAGTCATCATTAGACATAGCAGTTAATTGCTACATCTTTGATGATTGCCCTGCTGCTAATAACCTGCTTTCTCCAAATCCTCAAGCTTTCAAGTTTTCACTCCTGCAGAAGTACCTATATTTATAGCTTAATGACTAAGAGCAGTTTGCAAACTCTCTATTCCTGTAAAATCGCATCTTCTTAATTTAATTTATAAAATATTAATCTTGCAACTTTGAGCTAAATTACATTCTCTACATGAAATATTCAATCTCTGTGCACTTCACATTTACCATTTTTTGTTTTGTTTTGTTTTTTGTTTTTGACTTTTGAAACATTTGAATAGGA
Source organism: Lagopus leucura (assembly GCF_019238085.1). NCBI lineage: Eukaryota > Metazoa > Chordata > Aves > Galliformes > Phasianidae > Lagopus > Lagopus leucura. The sequence continues at coordinate 2,780,206 of NW_024962264.1, forward strand.
AGTCCTTTCTGATTACACCAGACTTCTGAAATAATATTTTCTGTGCATACTTTCATAGAAATATTGAAAATTCTCTCACAGTCCTTCAGCTATTTCACATCTTTGTAAAGGCTTAAATTATGGAATTAAATGTGAATTTCTCCATCCAAACTTATGAATGTATTGAGTGACCACCCCACAAGGGCATTTAAATTTCTCATTGGCACCATACTCCAATTACCTCTTAAAGAAAAGCTTAGTTTTTGGAATGTGCTGAACAAATGAATAAGTATAATTTTAGAAAGAATGCTTCCCTTATTATCCTACATAACAGAGAAATAAGAGTAAAATTCAAACTGAGAATATTCAGATCCTGAGCCATCTCACCAGTGAGTTGATTGTTCACTCTTCTACTTGTTAACTCAGATAACTGTATTGCATTTAAAATACTTGCTAAAAGATTAAACCATCTAAAAAGTTAGAGTGACTCAATTACAGTGAGTTCATTTAATATTGCTTTTGAAACATTTTACAGCAGTGTAATGATAGACCTTAATTTATTCCAATTATCTTTTGTTCACTTCAATTTATGAACAGTGAAGCTGAAATAATCAGCACTTTTGCTCCTTAGGCTTCTAATAATATATTTTCATGAGTATTGTACAAGTCATCTTTCTACAGCCATCCCACATACTAATTGCAAATGTCTATTTTTATGGTAAGAAATGGGTGTTAGCAGACCAACTAGGGACAAGATGATTGGTTGCATTGAACTGCTTTGGCACAAAGAGTACTTCACTGATTAAAATTTTGTTCTCAGTAAACTAATAAGGCAAAATAGGAAAAAAAATAAAATACGTATTCTCAATTTCTAAACGTTTCACCTACAGCAGGAATAAGATTTGCATATATATTCCCCAGAAAAGATCTTGGGACTTGAATCACCTACTGCAGATTAACAGACTCCGCTCTGTCCACTTTTGCAGCCACAATATCTGACTACTTTTCAACACAACTGAGTGGGGAGTTGGGAATTTTTTCAAGCAGTCTGTGTTTGAAAACATGGACATAAAAAATACCAAGCTTTATATTCACTCATTCTTGTGGTGTAATTTTTCATAAACTGGCTGTGATTTCACACGTCAGAGGCAAAACAAAGCAGATGAAGACAGTAGGACAGGTTGTAATAGTCTATGTTTACATAAGCAAACGTAATGAAATTATAAATGTAAATAAGAAATTTAAATGCAAATTATAAATTTGAATATAAATTTCTCCCCTTTGAATTCTTCAGGCTTCCAACAGCCAGTCTAAACAAACTCCTTTCAGTGTTCTTATTATTATTCATTACTGGTTTGTACCATAGCCTCCTTCACTGATTTACCAAGATTTTTGGCTCACTATTACTGGCTGGAATAAGAAATTCAAGAAAAGCTTTGGGAAATGGTCTGTAAGCAAAGTTTGCATTTTATTAGTTTTGTAAGAAAGAGAAGGATTTTTATGCCCCTCATCAATACTACAGAGCACCCTCTAAGATTCAACACATGAACTGCTCCTGGTCAAAAAAATATATATATTTAATCTAGAATTAAGCAATCTATATTTTTAAAGCCATACCATGGGGTGCCAAGCTATTCTACTTATATAATATAATAAACAGCAATTTGCTATCTGTAAACATCAGTAGGTTAGTCTACACATTATTAGGGAGGTTAATGGCAATTTTGTTGGTTTTACTAAAACTAGTATTATGTGTTGTTTGTTTTATATATCAACAGTTATTTATTGCAAAAAGATTATAGCCAAAAACTGGCTTGATTTCTAATGGTATTTGCCCAAAACTATTTAGCCCTTATCTCAGCAGTGAAAGGAAAGTTTGACTGGATCTTAAAACAAAGGAGACATTGCTCATACTATCACTCCTCCCCTCAGCTAAGAGGATACAGAACCTGTCACCATGACCCTTCAGCTAAAGGTAGCTGTGACTCACCACACACAGATGAAAGCAACTAATTGACCTACTTAGACAGAACACCGATTGCCAAAATGATTTCTTCACTGTCTTTGGACTAGGCCTATTTTTCCTGGTCCCTTTCCCTAAATAATGTTTACCCCTACTGATTTCTGTCGTAATTACATGAAAATTAATGTGTCCAAATATCAGTTTTGTTTTACTGATCCTTTTATACTGCATATCATTGTGTATATATCAAGAATAGTTAGGATAGAATACATAGAATATTACTATTATGATAGAACATGTATCTCATAAACTTATTTGCCTGTACCATATAGAATTGTACAATTAAACAAAACAATCATTTTTAATAATTCAAGACCATTTTTTCCCTAGCTGTCATGTCTTTGACTCTCAAAGACTTGCATACATTAATATAACTTTAATTAAATTCATTTAACATTATGTAAAAGTGTCCAACAGGACACAGCTTAGAAGTTACCAAAGGAGACACTGTGATTTTCACTGTGGATGACTACTTGCCTCAACTGTCAATGCAAATCTCAAATGTCAATGGTGATGGGTAAAGAATCTGCAGGGAGCTACGCAAGTAGGAATCACCAGCTGTATGTTCCTTTCATGATAAAACTCCACAACTTTGTCTTCCCCAGGGCAATGAAATAATAATAAACATCAAATTTAAACTGTAAGAAAGCTAGTCAACCCAGCACTTGGTAATTTATGAAGCAGTAGGTTGTGTTCCCTCAAATCATGCTGCTACAAATATAGCAGGGTGGGTTTTCTATGGTTAAGAGTAGGGGCTGCAGACTAGTTCAAGGACACAATACGAATTTATCTATTCAGTTAAAGCAATGTGGCAATAATGGCACTTAAAGTCACTTTCTATTCAGCCATATAAATTTACACATTCCTTTCTGAATTGCACATGGCTGATTGCTAATTCCTTGTTAGCTAAGTTCTGTAGGAAATTAAAAATATTCTTTTTCATCAGCAACCTCTTTAGGAGAAATAGAATGTTTTTCTGGATACAGAAAAATAGATCAATTACAGATAAATATTCCTAGATTCTGGAACCAGATGTAGAACCATCTTAAATTTGAGGTTTTTGCTTTTAAAGGACTACTAGTCACTGAAATAACTAACTGTATCTTTACAGTTGGAGACACACATTTACATGTGACTTGAGATTTTAGTTAAATGTGCATGTTGTTTTCTTATAACTGTAGAAAAAGTGAGATCATCCCAAGAAGTATTTCTATAGAAAGTTGAACTTGAAAGGGTGGAATAAGCAAATGTTAATTATATGAAGAGGCCTTTCGAACTGCCATAGGTCTGTGCCACATTGCAAAGAACCTAACAGTCCAAAGCATACAGAGTGATAATGAATATCAAGGCAAGGTTCAGATGTACAAATGGCAGAATTTTTCTATTCTAACCAGTAGAAATGTTACAGAAAACGTATCAAATGAAAATGAAATTATCAAAAGAATAAATTGAATACAAGATGCATTTAACACAATATAGCAAAAGCAAACACTTTCAGAAGTAGAAGACATTGGTATCATTTCCAAACTAAGATCTATGCTCCTAACTTAGAGAACTATCTGAACGTTATGGTTATTAATTCCCCAAGTACACCTCAGATGGTATTACATCTCAACTTCAGTATGTAGAGCAAGGGACTTAAGAACTTTCGGTCAGATAAGGAAAAAAAAAGCAACAAACAAAAACCAACCAATAGATTACATCAATAAATGTGTTTATTCGTGTAATTTAAAGAGCTTTCATTTAGCCTATTAGTATTGTATATGAAAAAGGGTCTTCCAAAGCAATACTGAAGGAGCATGGTCTAATATTTTCAAGATTGTTTTTTTTTTTTGGAGACAGCCTTACAGTTCATTTCAAAGTTAAATAAAACTTAGCCAAAACTTACCTTATATGAGTAATGATGAGGGTTGTAGCAGGAATGAAAAAGTCATCCACTCTGTCAAACTGCTTTCCCACTGGCTGAGTATGGACTGTGTGATGAGAAACACTCCCACTGGCTTGTGTTATCACCTACATAAAGTAACATTATTACAAACTATAGAAATATTCCTTCAAAGTTTAATCTATATCTAAATAGATTTGTAGAGTATTGCCTCTTTATTCCACTTCTGTTTTATTCTTCAGCCATGAGAAGGAATGCAAATGACAGTGAATAAAGCTGATCAGCATCACACATTTCAGAGAATTGTTGCATGCTAGACAATCTATTCTTCATGTATACTTTTTTTCCTCTTTTTTTTTTTTTCCTACCACATTTACATTCTATAGCAGCCTTTAGTGCACACCAAGATTTTTGTCTTTTTTCATACTCAGCACTAGAGTGGGAATGTTTCTTAAGCACTTCACCCAAGTGAAAAGATGAAATGTTATCAGCTGATCTACAGGAAGCTATGGCTACGTATGATCCTAAGTCTTCTCAAGCATAAAGAGATCCAACATAGCATATATTGAATATATTGAATTGGTTGCAGTTTATGCATACCTTGAGTTGTTACGAATAAATTTTCTTTGAATTCTCAAATCTTGAATGTCATCTGAGGTAGAATATTATGGGTGAGTAAAAGACAATTTTATATTAATAGCTGCTATGATGTTCATTTTTGCGCATTTAAGACTGGATTTAAAAAAAAAAAGGAGTTGATCATGCATCATTCAAGGAAAAACAAGACTGAAAATGAATGCTTCCTCTAAAACAGGATATATCTGATTCAATTATTAGTCATTTTTTTGGGGAGGAGTGACAACCAAACTCCCACAGATTACTTTACTCACTTACAGTTACCAGGAGTATAAAAAATCGTTTTCAAACACTACTCATTTTTCTGTTTGAGCTCTATGGTTGATTTTTTTTTCTTATTCCTTATGCATTTAAAAGACAAATAAGGACTTCACTGACTTCTAAAGAAAAGGAAAATAAGTTGAAACAAAAAGTCATTTTGAAATTATAACACAAGGAGTATCACTGTATTGTCATGGGATTACTTTAAATTAGAAGAAAGGAGAGGAAAAGCAGAAGAGAAGCACAGCTTCTTGAAATGTTTCTTTGGTGACTGTCCCTAGGCGTGCTGCTGCTGAGAAAGCATGGGAAAAATAAGGATTCTTATTATTTTATATCTTAAAAAAAAAGTCCCAAACTCAAAGCAATTAACAATAAATTATGTTGGAACTCTTAGCTTGTCAACTCCAGAACATCAACATAATCTTAGTGAAATATGAATATATGCCTAAAATCCATGGTATCCTCTGATTAGGAGCAAAATCATCATAAGCAGCATATCTGTTCTCAGAAGACTGGCAGACTAGAAAAACATGCCATTAGTTTTCAGCTGTACTCTATTACCCTCCATCGAATCAGCATTTACATTTCTAAGTAAAAGCGTAGAAAATCTCTTAACACTTTCCCAGCAAGTTCAGTTCTTTCCGGTTTCCTGAAAACATTTTCCTACCTACATAAATATTCAATTTATTTAGATTTGATAGTATATAATCAATCTGATCAATATACTCACTTGCAAAGTCGGTGAATTCTTCTCCATGTCTCCCCAGCTCTGCACCCAGACTTGATCATGTGACTTATCATAGTGTAGTTTCACTGGAACAGGATCCGTACTTACTGCCTGCGAGTAGAATGAAAAGAAAACTCCTTACTCTTGATCCCATGTTGAAAAGAAAAATAATAGATGATTATGACTAGACATGCATATCATGATGTGTTCAGATTATACTTAAAAATTACATTGTCAGATGCTGAAAAAGACCTCTGATTAATTCAGTCACTGAATTGCTGAGGCAGTGATTTTTATTCATTATATTTATTCATTATGTTTATGTTTTTTATTTTTTTTCTAATATTTTTTTCTAATAATTCTAAAAAAAAAAATATTCATCATGTGTATTCATTATGTTTATGTTATTCATTTATTCATCATTTTATTCATTATAAAATTTGGCATCAAAAACATGTTATATTGGGGTTATTATTAACTGAAAAAAAAAATGTTTTAAATCCAAACAAAAAATGCTAACCTTCCTTCCCTACATTTTCTCATATCATACATATAAATTTAAAATCTATAAAATACTGGAAAACAACTAAAAAGGGAAGACTGTTCTCAAGCCCCATAGTAAAGTCAATGCAAGATATTCCTACACAGCCCTGCCCAAACAATGTTATTGCACTCTTTTTAACTGGATATGTTTTCTTCAAGTTGGCAATATTATTAAGTACATAAATATTTTCCTTACAATTTCTACTTTTGGAAGAAGTGATCAGTACCAAGCTGTTTTCCATCCTTGAGTTTTGTATCCAAAACTACAGACTTTTTAGGCATTTAAGGTTTACGCTTTCTTTATTAGGAGAAGCACTGAAGATTCCAGAGATACGAAAAGTGAGGACAGAATATTTCAATAAGAGACATTCTCCATGAGGCAAACAACTGTAGGGATTACTGTTCTATCTTCATCATTAAGGCAGCAAAAATAAGTGGAAATTGCTTTTTAGTCTCACCATTATGGAGCTGTAAAGCACAGCTTGTTTATCAGTTTGTCAAGGAGAATACCAGCTGGCTAATTAAGTGAAGGTAATTTAAAGTAATGATGTAGATCCTCAAGATAATGCTCTAATGGCTGGCTGAGGCTGTTGATGATACTTAACTGTACTCCTGAGGTGTCGCAAGCCACAGATTCATCTGGAAAAAAAAACCAAAAAAAAAAAACCCTACCATTTTTACCTTTACCTTTTGAAAGTGGTAATGAAGCCAGGTTGCTCACTGGCTCATTTAAAAACAAAGATGCCCCTTGAAAAGGCCATTTTTGTTTGGTAACACTTTCTGCTTCAAGTTAGAAGACAAGTTGTCTAAAACAATACTTGGGCCACTGTCTAGTTAATTTGCTGAGGTGTATCAAATTTCCATTTAGCTTCCTCAAATGAAGGTCTGACCCATGCATCGTTGCTGAATGAGCATAAGTTGTGTTCAGGAATTAGGCCATGGTACTCCCTGAAGGAGAAGAAATGCCTGTGTAGTCAAGCATGGACAATGCAACTCCTAAGAGCCTGCTGGCAGCAGAAAGATTCTTGGAGTTTTGGAGACATGTTTTCACAGCTGTTCTGGGCTATCCAGGCTAAACTGCCACCAGCACACTGTACTAAACAGTGATGAGCTCTGGTTACATCAGCACGCCTTGAAATCATCCCACTTAATTTCCTACTGCACAATTAGAGGTTCCTCTGTTTCAAGAATTTACAAATGAAAGAAAAGTATCTGGCTAGATCAGAAAATCTATGCACCATTCATATTCACAGTTTGGAAACATTCATTTCAATGTAAAATATCTGCTCTAGGATCTTCTTCAAGCGCTCATTTTGATAGCTATATTTATATATCAGAGAAACAATGAACCCTAAAATCTAGGTGTTATACATATGCACCTGATACACACCTCTTTTACATTAACTTTTATAGTAAAAATGAATAAATGTAACATATGCACTCATAATAGTACTTCAGACAAGCAACCACAGTAATCAAAATCAAATCAACATCAATTTTATAAAGAAAAGAACACAGTTCCACACGTTCAATTACGCTTTTAGCTGTCTTTGGGGTTGTTTTATTTTGCAACTTAATGGAATTGTTATCATTGCATCCTGCTCTGATCCAAAATACAAATTTTTCCCCACGTTTGCTTTTAACATATTTTTGAAAGTGTGTTGTTGCACAGAAAAGCAATTTGTTCTTTAAGAGATACAGTAGAAAAAAATATAGTGTATAGTATCCTCTATGCTATTATATCATATATTAAAAAAAAAAAAAAAAAAAATGGGAGTCCAGTAACTAAAATTCTCTTACTTATAATTAGCTTAGTATCTATTTTCCAAAACTAATTTGTATTTTGATGTGGGTTTTTTTGTTGTTTTTTTTTTTTTTTCAGTATGGGGCAGCACTGTATATTATCAAAATAGCCTGATCTGAGAAGTTAAATTCTCTTCTTTGCTTCTCTAGCCTTAGTGTACGTGCATATGCTACGCAACATTTAATACCTAGGAAAATTCTTGCTGCCTACAGAAAACAAAACCAAAAATGAACATTCAATATTGAAGTAAAAGGAAGACAGGGCCATGCCTGCTATATAATAAAAAAACGGTGAGCAAAGCATTACTTGGCTGACTTGTCAGCAGATTCCAAATTTGCTTCCTTTGATTCTGAAAGCAAACTGTGAATCAGCAGTTTTTTTATGCTGTTATTCTATGTATAAAAGATTGTACAGGTTTTGTGTTTTCATGAATGATTCATTTTATTATTGTTTTTTAAAATAAGTTGATTCTAAATATCAGCGAGGTTAAGCATAGCACCATTCAAGTCCCACAATACATTTCCCACATCTTTCAGAAAATATACCCTTGGAAATTATTTTCAGTTTAGTAATGAATAGCAGAAATTTTGCTCTGCTGCATATTAAGCATTTTTAACATGTAAAACAACAAGAGAATTTCTCATTAATATCTGAGTATCCTAGAACCATAAAAAGTGAGAATTCCATTTCTATAAAAGGTTCCACAGATGGTACAAACATTCTGTGGATGCCTGGACATATTAAAAGTAGTTTTAAAGCAATGCTATCCCATCTTTTGAAATCGAATTTCTTTTATTTTTGAAAGTGTGAAAGTGGAAAGTAATATAGTTTGGTTGGTTTTGGGATTTTATTTTCTCAATATTATCATGAAGACTACTGAATGAAATGACAGGAAGTATGAACATTGATGTCTGAAGTACAAAATTATAAACATTAAATTTATTTTTATCACATTAATTCAATTTTAAAATCACACTTTGCTGCAAATTCTTTTAAAAATTTACACTACAATATTATACATATATATGTATATATATGTATGTATATTTATGTATATATGCATATATATACGTAATCTTTAAAGATTTTCATTCATTTATTTACAAAGAAGGCAAGAGACATGAAGAAAATCTCTAAGTATTTTTATTAACAATTTAGATTAGAATTCTAATACAAATCCCTGTTATATTTAGCTAAAGAACATCTGTTTCTTATGAATGTCATAATACTGCAAGTAGTTCTGTAGATGTGATTATCTGTAATCATTTATATGACTAAAATTTTAATCAGAAGACTTAACACGGTGCCAAAAGTTCTGTGTCAGAAAACCTCATGCAAATGTTCTTGTTTTCAGAGAACAAGTTATTAACTAGCTTCAGACTTCCTTGCACAGGAAATAACTTTAATTAAGAAAAAGCAGAGTCCTCTTATTTAAGCACATTTGAAGAAGTTTTATATGACCTGCACTGTACTAAAAAGAAACAAAATAAAAAACAAATGAAACAAAAAATAAACAAGCACCAAAAGACTGTTGACAGCCCTGAGCTGAAAGCCTATTTATTTTATTTTACTTTATGTTTTGCCACTGAAAGTGAAAGAGTACTAATCTTTCAGACAGATGCCATTTGATTAGAAAGACTAAAGACTATATAGTGAAATAGTCTATTGTATGTAAAGAAAAAATAGAGTAACTTGGTAAGAACCGTAGGCAGAAAACAAATAGCAAAAATAGTTTGATTTTACCTCAAAACACAAATGTTTTGAGTTTTAAATAATCTCTTCACATTCAGGAAATCTTTTAAAATGTACTGGATTTATGGCTATTACTTGCTAGAGGCATTCTTACACATCTTTGGCAATTCAGTATAAATCTGGTTTAACCTCATAGTACATTGATATCACCAATAATGCATTGATGCTATAAAAAAAAATGCACAACACATTAAAGAATTTAACTAAGTGAGAAGGCAAAAGCACAGTGGTCACAGTTGATTTCTATAGTGTCAACTAAACATCAGTTCTCTTTCAACTCAATGGGACTACTGATGCTCAGGCTCTGAAGCAATCAAACTTCTTTAAAATCTACCAAGATATTGGCATTGCTTCTCCAAAATGTAATGAAGAAACTTGTATATAAATTCGACATTAACTTAAAAACTACGAATAAATACCTGTACAACTTTCTGAGACTGTACATCAACAATAAGCACTCTGTCAAGTGTAGGTTGAGTCACATAAATGAACTTGTCTTTTACATTTACAGCTGTTGCCCAAACACATCGCTGAACAGAATCTCCATCAGCTTTGGGACAAACTTCATCCTGCATTTCAAGAGAAACAGCAAAAGTGTAAGAATCAAAACAGGTAACAATGCAATAGAAAGACAAATTACAGCTCTTTTTTTGTCCAGATATATGCTGGGCATTTTGTCCAGAAGGATAGTGTGAGATATGGTACTGAAAGAATAGGAAAGTAAGTTCATTAAAGTGGACTTTTCCTTCTTGAATTCTTGTTGGCTGTGACCAGTGACCACGTATCTTTTATGGAACAGTGTTTTCCAGAAATAGATGATGAATTTCAGTGCTAACTTTTCTGTTTCATCAACATTCTTCGCCTGCTGTGCCTCTTTGCATTTGAGAAAATACACTCTATAAGTCAAAATAAAGAATAAATCAATTTCCAGCTTTAACTGAAGGAGTTTCTTAACAGGACACCAATAGCTTCTGCTTGTACTCGCATTTTACTTAAACTTCAACTAACAGAAGATCTTTCAGAAACCACACTGATAAGGAAAGGTTACTAAACTCAGGTTCCATGGCATGGCACATAATCAGGAACTTAGTCATAAATAAAAAGAGTAGGATTCCTCTTGCATTGCTAAAATGTCATACCTTGAAGGAAAATGTTTAAAATCTTTTTCTAATGAATGATAGGTATGGTTACAAAGCAAACTTTTATTCTTAAACATTGCTAAAAGCATTTCATTGCATAAAGTGAGCTGCCAACATAAACAAGTATGCTACTAGTATTTTGTGCAATCATCAGATAAATCGCAATTTGCCTTCTGTGAAATCGTCACTTCACTTGGAAGGCTGTTTCACTGATCTCAAACTGCTTTATATTTGCCCTAAATATGCTTTGTCACAGCTCAATTTTTATCTAAACAAATAACTAATTCAATATTGCATGACATAGTACTCTTGCTTCCTTGAAGAGCAATTCCTTCAAATAATGTGTATTTGAATTCCTAACTCTATCACGCGTCATATTTTTCTGTCTTAGGAACTGACCTTAGTTCAACCCATTTTTTTGGTATTATGATTTCTACAGAGATAAGTTCAACGTATCTGCAAAATAGCACTAACTCTTGTTGGAGAAACCCAAGTTTCTGTCACATCATTTACAGCAGCATAAAAGCGTAATCATACTTACTGGTTCTAGAATATTGTTTATACTGTTATTAATTCTTACATTCCAAAGCCAATTCTTTACACCCAAACTGGAAAAAATTAAAGTAAAAACAAAACTATGTTCTGACAGTGAAAAATATGCCTAAATTCTCACATCTGAAAAAAAAAAATGTTTTTCCCAGCATTAATTGGTTTAGGTAGTTATTTTTTTCCCTTGTTATTCAAACTGACATTTATCTGGATACTCCAGAAATAGCTTCTATCAATGGAACTCAAATCTTACTTTTGAAAAGTTAACAGTTATCTGATTAGATAGCTCAGATTTCTGTAAGTCTCTATGTTAATTTCCCCAGTGGTTGAATTAAAATATTTTCTCCTTAAAATCTAAGCATAAAACCAACAGTTTCTTCTCCTAATTAAAGTATAAGCAATTTGCTTTTTCCTAATTTATTCTCTCTGAAAAAGCTAAAATCTGATAAAATATTAATTTATTTCATTGTTTTTTTTTTTCTCCCCAGACTTTTTAATCAAAATGTTACTCGCCCAGCATCAAGCCAGCAGATGGAGAAAAATAAATCCTCAAAGAAAGTTTCTCAAAGTAGACTGGGACAACAAATCCTCAGGAGAAAACACATTCTTGCAGATTTATGCGTGCTAATTCCTTGTCTATAAATCTAGACTTATTGCACAAGAGTACTCAGTGTTTTAACGAGAATTTGAGTCATGATCTTTGAACAGTATAGTAAAAAGTTTATCCATGCTTCATCAGCTAATGACATCAACAGTTCAGGAGAGTGCACATATTAAGGCTTAAATTTATGTATCACCTATTCCACATGAACTTACAACAATAAATTGTACATGACAAGTATAACTATTATTCAATTATTTAAAAAAATCAGACTCAGGACCTTTTTGTCTTTCGCTCTCTTTTATTTTCCCTCTACTAATCCTGCACTTAGTATGCTTCCTGCATTGCTTAAGTGTAATCAAAATAAATTTCTATGTAATAACTAGCATGTGTTAATGTCACGTCCGTTGGTAACTTTGTTCTGCTATGTTGTTACATTTCCAAAATCAATTATTATGAAATTTTGATTCCATCTTCCACAGATATTCAACTTCAGGCATTCAAAGTTTCAGTTTATTGAAATATGGTCTTTATGTTCTATTTCTCTGAATAAACAAGAAATCAGGGTATTTTCCGACTGATTTCAAAGACGTTTTATAATTTCTTTCCTTTCCTCCCCAGAAATAGGGATTCACTGGAAGAAGAGAAGGGAGACATCTTTCCATAAAATAAGAATTTAAAGGCTTTAGATAATACAAGCAGAAGATAAATAGAGGTTGCATATTATATAGAGAATATATATATATATATATATATATATATATATATATATAATAGAGGAAAATGACCCGTACACAACAGGATGAGAAGACACTTAACAGCTGAATGATTGTATTTGGAGCATGTTTAGAGGCATCCATATGATAATAGGTTTAACAGCTGTCAAAGCAGATAACCTGCATAAGAAAATGGAAACATGTCTATTTCCATCCCTATTATCAGTATAAGTACAATAAAACTCATTTTTTATTTGGTACTTATTGAGAAAATTCCAGTAATTTAAGTAATTCTGGGAATGACTGGAGGAAGCTCTTTAGAACTTCCTGGGAACTATGATGGTCCTACAAGACACCAAGTCTTTTCCTTCACTTCGAACACAGTAAAAGCCTAATTTATTCCCATGTTAGTCACACAGTAAAGCACTTCACTGTACTGACACACAGTTGCATAAGAGGCAATTAAATATTCAGATAAGAGTTCTCAAGTATATTATTACTGAGAAATTATATTTACTTTTAGCAAAATTAGCATACCTAAATAAGTGCTTGGTTAACTACTACACCATTCATCCACAGTACAATGTGAAGCTAGGCAGAAACACCAAATTCTTTCAAAGCAGTTCAGCTAAGTGTAACTCTATTTCGTTGACAAGTAAACAGGAAAGCAGAGGAAGAACACTGCAGTATTGTGTGTATATCAACTGATGAACCTAAACTGCACTGCAAAATTTATGTATGGTCCTAGACTTCAGCAAATATTTGTCAGTGAAATGGGTCTACTGGGCCTTTACTAATCACTTGAACATGTCATGGAGAAAAGTGTGAAGAAATGGAAAAATGATTTCCTGTAGGTATTTCTTAAGAGGCAAGCAATGAAGATTTTATTAGCGACAGAATAGACGGGAAAGGCTGAAAAAAGTGACCTAAAAATAAACTAGCACCTCTAATTAGTTCAGGTTGTATGACAGTCAAAGAGAATTAACAGTGAACAATTTACAACATGGGCTCCTATAAATAAATGAACTTGATAAAAATTTGACCTTGGGATAAAACTGAACTATTTTGTTATCTTTACTTAGAAAGAAAACAAACAAACAAAAAACAGATTTTCCAAAGAGGGTGAAGAAGAAAAGATATTCTGCAAATGAAGCAATAGTTATCTAAATCTTCATAGTCAACAAGATTTTTCAGTAATGTAGTATTATATATAGTAATATTAGCAGCACATGCAGGGAATTCTTTTAAATTCAGATTTTCATATATACATATATTTATTTTTAATGGAAAACAATATTTTTCCTTTTTCCTTTTACATTATGCAGATCTATGAATATAGGAATCTAAGAATATGTATACCAAACATTTCCTCAAGAATAAAAGATCTAGCAACTTTTGTAATAGGTAAAGGAAAAAGTTTTTGGTGTTCAGAAGAATAAGTGGAAATATTATTGAAATTAACGGGTGCGATGTATGCATGCAAACACAGAGTTTTACTTCTGGCTATAAATGTATCATAGATACCAGATATTCAAAATACAAATCTACATCTACTTAAAAATGAAAGCTGTATAGTAGTCTGCTTTCCTGGTCTTTTTTTTTTTATAGCAGTAGAAGGGGGAATCAATTGCTATGTTAATTTATGTTTGAAAATAGCAAAAACGGAAAGAAGTCTTACTATCCATCCTGATAATTACCACATTTCAATAAAAATACACTTACACTCTGGGCCGCACTTCAGACCAATAAAATCTTAGCAGACTTCTTAAATAATCAGCTTTTAAATTCAACAGCCATAAAAAAGCTCTTTGGCTTTTTTTTTTTTTTTTTTTTTTTTTGGCTATGTCAACCTGATTTCACTTTAACTGCTAAAACCAAGGTATGATTAGCAGTTCAAAGTATAATTATTCACACTAAAATAAATCTTGCTGTTGAATACAGCAGTCTTTGACATCAATAATGATAACTGAAGAGGCAAAAGCCATTGAGACAGCTCTGCTGCTACTTCAGTGTTTTAGGTATTAGCCAAAAAAACTGTGCAGTTATGGGTTATTACACACCTTTTTTTTTTTCTCATTTCAAGGTCATTCATTTAAATTCAAATGAGAAAAAGTGAATACAGTGACTGGTCCCAAGTTGGTTTGAGAGCATGTATCATGTCAGTTAATTATTTGATTAGCAGGGAAGAAATAAAAAGCAAAAAATAACCAAACAGAAATGGAAAATGCTTTCATATAGTAATACACATGGAAACACTTCATAAGTGCACAGAGTTTGATGATATCAGCTGTAAAATTATTGAAACTATACTAACTGTAAGTGGGAGTCCAAGTGCCAACTGTCCCTACTAACTCCAGTGGAGCTCTAAGCATGTTCATGAGGATAGGGAGTTGCCTTATGATAACCAGGAGTTTAATACAGACATCAAAAGACTTGGTTGAACGATATAAACAAACATCCAGTGGAGAAAAAGAAACCATTAACAACAGTGACTACTGTCCCTTTATTTAACAGAGAGAATGTGACTCACAGAAATCTACATAAATGCAGCTAAAAAGAGGTGGGATGGAGGGAAATAACGACAAGAAGATGGAGAAGATAGAGTGCTGTTAAGGAAAAATTATGAAGAAGAGAGAGAGAGAAGGAGAGAGAGAGAAGAGAGAGAAAGTGAGAGAAAGAAGAAGAGTACAAAAAAAAAAAAAAAAAAAAAGCAGAAGGAAAATATTCAATCAAAAAAAAAGGTTGAAAATTTGAACTTAACCAAAGACACAGTAAATTTTGAGTCCAACATTTTAAGCTATATATTAATTGGGAAGACATGTCTGAATTTATTAAACAGGTAACATGAAACTACCATTTCTTAATTAAAGGAAAACTACACTTGAAAAAATATTACCAGGAAATTAAAAACAAGTTAAAAAATAAAAATAAAAAACAACTTGCCTGAAAACCGAGGAGTTTTTCACTAGGCTTAATATGTCTCTGAAATTCACATTCCACTGGCTGTATGACTTTGATTCCATCTTCATAAAAAACATAAAACATGTTCCCAATTCCCAGACCTTAGGAATAAAAACACATTGAAATGTACAAAATTAAATAATCACAAAAAAGAAAGTCCTGGCATTGAAGTAAAATTCTCATCATATTACTGGCAGAAGATCAGTTTGTTAATATGTATAGTTCTAACACAACCAGTCCTCTGGGATCTTCTTCTGTAAAACTGAAAAATCCATCTTATGTTATTCAGAATTTTGCATAATTTTCTCCATTGGCAAGAAGGTGTCTTTATGAATACAGAGCTAGAAACACAAGCTATAGTTTGACAGCTGCAGAAATGAAGATTGTCTTGTGAAATCATTTACACTGAAATCAAATTCACCATGTATTTGTATTTTTCCTTTTCTGAGAGAAGAGTTAAAATAATTTCAGTATCACATCGAAACTTAATTTCTGAATCTTTCTTAAAATTCTTTATTATATTCTTTCACTTAGAAAAGGATTTATTATTATTGTTATTTTTAGCACAAATTCAGTCAAAGTTTGAAGTGCTACAAAGAACTATTTAACCCTACTGCAGCGTTGTGGAATGAGAGGCATGATGTGATGTTTTGTAGAGAAGGCTGAAAGCAGATCATGCACATGCCCACAAACAAAAGCTTTCTTCTTAGTTTACCATGTGTTAATTAAGATGACTATTGTTGATTTGCTATGTGGATTTGATGATAGATGATCAGTTGATATACTATGAAGAAAAAATTCACTGTACTTAAAAAATTAAATTATAACAAACTCTGCCAACTTAAACTGTGCTACAGTGATATAAATGTAGATGTCTATTAGGTGCAGGACCTAAACTTCCTTTTGGCTTAACAATATTTGATATAAGATCACGAGAACAGAACCCAGGAAAAAAAAAACATATTTGATTCTTTGCTTATTCTGAATTTCAAAGGGAAAATTATGTGAACAGGAAAGGAAAATAATATCAAATAAAATAATGAGAACGTTAAGGGTGGGAAAAGTTTGTATATACGTTCATATATGATATAGATGTACACATGTGAATACATATACACAGATTAACAGCCACATTAGAAATCAGACAGATTCTCAAGTCATTTAAAAGTCAAGATGATGCACAAGGCAGTCAGGCTACGCCAAGAAAGAGCAAGTTTGATTATCTTTCAGAAATCTTACAAAATCATTCCCATTTCTAGCCAAGTTTTTCTAAAATAGAGGGCCAGTCTCAAAGCAGTTCTCCTAACTTTCCATCAAATACGTCTACTAATAGAACAGCAAGAAGCAAGAGAGGGGGTTGTCTATACTGCATTATGCGTAGCACAGAAGCAGGCTCACGTTCAAAGAAAACTTGACCTCGTGGTTTTTTCTTGAGCATAGACAATATCTTGAGAATATTGCACTTGGTGCAATGTACTCAGTTTAGTTTATGAGATAATTCTATATGCTTTTGCAGGTTAAAAAATATAGTCTAAGTGACAAAACTTGTCAAAATCTTTCTTTAGAAAATGACTGACAGTGTGTCATAAAAGGACAACTAGAATTGTAGATATGTCTGAAGTTAGGCTATTTTTCCTAGTAAATAGTAAAGATCAATAGCTTACTGTATCTTTACAATAAACGTGTAGCTAGTAAGAGACAAAATAAGGTCTTCCCTTCTCTCCTCTTTGCCTAAATTGTGTTATAGTCATTAGCAGAATGTGAGGAGGAAAAGTCCAAAGTGATAGAGATTTAATAAACTAGCCTGAAAAATTCTACATCAGTTGCCAGACTACAAGTCAGGCAAAATAACACAACCCAAAGTTTTATGGCTTTATTTTATTTTTATATCCATTTGACAACATTCACCAAACTCTTATTCAAAGTCAGAGAAGGAGACAATAAGTAATGCCTTCTCTCCTGAGTTAAGGCAAAAATAAGGAACTTTTACCTGTGGATCCAATGAAATCATCTCCATACTTGTTATGACCCTAAACATTTCCTTTAAGCTTCTGTCTGCAAATATCTATGTAAATCTCACTTAGGCAAATTGCTTCTTTATAACTAAAGGAGCTGCTCCTCTAAAGACATCTGATGCAATTTTGTAGCCCTCCCTTCCTTCCTCCCCAGCAAAACCAAACGCTTTTATATTAGAGATTCTGTGCCAGAAGCACAACAATAAGTTTGAGTGTATTTACTACAGTTAAACAAATTTGAATCTACATTTAAAACTAAACTTTTGG
>NW_024962264.1:2798554-2990537 GCF_019238085.1 Lagopus leucura
ATATATATATATAGTGGCTTTGGATTTGTTTGTATATGAAGAACTGGTAAAACAGTATCATATATTTAAAAACCCTTGCTCATGTTTTTAAACACATTGATAAATGCTGAAGTTTAGTATGTAGTTATGCAAAAGAAATATCAATATTTGGAATCTTTAAATTAATTTAAAATACATATTTAAGAAACACCTAGAAATACCATTTTTAGCACTAGTTCACAGCAAAGCCTAGTCCACTATTTAGTATTACCAATATTCCACTGAAAATACTTGAAACATTTCCTATTCCTGAAATAAATGAATCCTGAACTGAGATATAAGATCTGGTTGCTTAGAGAAAAGATATGACAATTCATGACAAGGCTTACATTTGATAGTGTTCCATGGTGATACATTTTTCTTAGTGTATGTCAGAAAAGATTTCATATATATATATATATATACACACACAAAAAAATTAATACCTATTTTTGCTTTCCATGCTTTTAAGACTTGATACTGTCTGTGTAATTGTATTTATCCTTTGCTCTGTCACAAAACAAATCACAAACCTTCATTCTCCTCTTCAATATTCAGAAATCCTTCCTGAGTATATATATATAAAGAATAACATGCCTTGTCTCATTAGGAAACAGCAGAAGCCTTGATTTTAGCAAAAATATTTAAAATTATGATTTGAAGAAATAAGAATGATTAAAGAATCAGGGAAGAAAACCAAACTCAACAATATATAGTCAGACTTGTTGGAAGATTTATCATATTCGCAAACAAAAGCTTACATTTTAAATCAGATTTTTTTGTTGTCACTCTTTGAGCAATTCTCTAAAAACTTTAATCCGTTTATTTTCTCCACCCTCCTCAAAGGGAAAGGCAAGTCACAAAGATACACATACATTCAAAGGATTATTTTCCACTACATTTTTTTCTTAGGACCAAATTCCCTCAAATATTGCTTGGAAAAAAAAAGGTTATTACTGTAACTGTAATCTATGAACAACAACAACAACAAAAACACACACACACACAAAAAGCACAAGGAACATCACTTCATTGCACTACAGAAAAATATGAAAAAATATATTTGTACCTTGCTCTCGCCACAATATATTTGCAACTGCAGCATGAAAGGGAAACAGCAGAAAACACAAATGAACAAGAAAAAAAGAAAACAACACAAAAAGATAAATCACTTCTGAAATAATTAGGATGCTTTAACCTCTGATTCACTAAAATCTGAAAATCAATGGAAACAGTGAATTAACAATAGGATGAAACAAAGTTTTCTATGTCTAGCAGTAAGGTAAAAAACAAAAAATGATTGAAGTTAAAATGAATCTCATCCCTCCCCATCCTCCCCCGCCACCCAAATTGACTCAATTAGCCTTCAATTCTGTGTTTTATGATTCATTATCAAAACAAAACAAAAACACATAAAACACATGGAATTACACATACGTGTATTAGGCACATTAACTGGAGGTGACACAATTTTGGTCATTTCCTTTAAGCACCACTGAATTTTGAGATTCATTTCAGAACATAGTTACGAGAGAAACATGCAAAGCCAACATGCATATAAAATGTTCTTCTGCACTGCTGTAGCATATCTATGACACTGAAGATGAATTGATGTATGATATTTGACTCTAACTATATTCAAAAGAACACAATTTGGGGGGGGGGGGAAGGTGAGGAATACAA
The DNA here is from genome assembly GCF_019238085.1 of Lagopus leucura. NCBI lineage: Eukaryota > Metazoa > Chordata > Aves > Galliformes > Phasianidae > Lagopus > Lagopus leucura. Next base: position 2,800,256 of record NW_024962264.1, read on the forward strand.
GCTGGCATGGCAAGTATGTGTTTAATATTCGGTTTCCATGAAAATGTGAGTTGCATTTTATCATCTTGTTTGGTGTTCAGATTTTAGACCTTTGAGATCAATGAAAACTAATTATGATAATTTACTACTCTGTAGCTTTTTCTTCCTGAGGAGAAAAAGAAGAATTAAATTGTGAAAATTTTAAATCTTTATAGTTCAGCATAATATGGAACACATTGTTTAAAATGCCACACATGCACACACACACACACACACACAAACAAAAAAAAGTGTTTTATAGTACAGTAGTCTTAAGAAATAAAGAAAATTTTAAAGGACAGAAATACAGCACAGAGAACACACCACTTAATGGGCAACAAAATTGTGATGTTCATTGAAACACAATGTCGCAAAACTAATTAATGTAAGTTAAAAGGAAAAGGTCAGAAAAATTATTGAAAGAGATATTATTAGAAACAATGTTGGTTACTTAAGCCTGAGAATACACACAAGAACCATAATTAATCCTGACAAGCCCCAGATACTGTGGTTTTTCCCAAGCACCTTTTACTGGGCACTGTTGAAGTCAGGACTTTGTCCTCAACAGGCTTTCTGCCTTGTGCAGTGCAGCATTTCTCTCATTCTCATGCTCTGCCAGAATAGACAGATAACCAATGGATGGAGAGGCCCTTGGAGAAAGTTTCAGTCTACTTTCTTAAAAGCACATGGGTCAAAGTCTTGGCTAACAGTCATTAGGCTTTATTTTTTCCTGTGACTCTTCTATTTTTACTTGACTGCTGATTTTGTTTCATTAATTGTCTCAACAGAACTACTTCATTATGTGACCTTAGACATGGTATTTAAACTGTGTCACTCAGTTACTTCTCAATATAGTTAAGGTGACGATTACTTTTTAACCTTAGTGTGTTAAGTGTACAAATTAGAGATAATACTATATAAGTAGAAAGCAGCAGTGAAATGAAAAAGTGCTAGAATAAAATTTTTCACATTTCCACCACAGAACTTAAGTACCTTTCTTTCAAAATGCTTAGTCTGCATTCTGTTTATTATCTTTAAAACAGCTTAATTATATGACTTAATAGTGCTAGGTGTACGTTATTTTCAAATTGTAATTGCCTTGAGTCACTAGGATCCAATAAACTTCCAAAGGCCAGTATTAAAGCAGCATGCCATCTTGTCTCCAATTCAGGCAGAGCAGTGCCCCCTTTACATCATGAGGTAGAATTTCTGTTGGTTGAATTGCTGCTAGAGTCAAAATGGGACAACATATTTGAAATTTATTTCTCTATCACCTACTTTTCTACTTTCTCTTCTGATTTCAGGCCGTAGATTTCAAAACACCATAACTTTGAATAAAGTATTGACTACAAAAGCTGAGTATGCATCCCCTACAAATCCAACTTCTCCAAATGAAATTTCATGGTGACTCTTACTAACAATAGTACGGCTGCCAAATTTAGATCATTCAATGTATTTTGCTCCACGTGTGTTTTGGAACCCCCAATCTTCTTTCCTGTATGACAGTGTCTATATTCAGATGATAGTTCCATTTTTTTTTCTTGGAAATCTTATATATGTGTATTGTTGTTGTTGCTCTTTCTGAAAAAAAGCAAATTAATTTCCCCAGGGAAAGGAGGAGGATTTCCTATAAAATTAGTTTTCTCTTCACAATATGAGTAAAGAACCATGTAATTACTGTCATTTGATGTCCTATAAGTTTTGCCATTAACATCTACCTTTTATCAGTCTTTTTTTTTTCTTTTTTCTTTTTTTTTCTTTCTTTTCTGGAAGTAACATAGGAAAGAAAATAAAACGTAATTGCAACTATTCAACTCTGAGGAACTACATGAGATCAAATCAACTGATTTAAGATTTGGAGTACAGAATGTATTCATGTTAATGCAAAATTATATGCATGAGGTTCTGAGCCAGATGATGAAAAAACAACAGTTAAAGGAGATTAAAAGGGTGCTTAAAAAGCCTGGCTCATACATTTTAAAACAAACAAATTAGCCAGAAGAAAAATGAGACGTTTCAGAGTACAATATAAAATTACAAATGCCTACTTTCACTTTACCTAATAAAGGTCAAGAAACCTCACTTAGTTTTTAAACTGTGCCTATTACTTATATTCATGGAAGATCTCCAGCTTTGAAACAAAGACTGCAATGCTGGTCCAGCCACAACCCCTCTAGATGCTGATTATGTTAAAGAATATATTGTTTTGCTTTCTTTAAGCTTAAACAACAATCAGCATCTTCAACCACATCCTATACTCAATTATCACACATACTTACAAACTTTAAAATTTACATACCCCTGAAAAACTTTCTCAATTTAAGACAGAACACCGCCATCTGCTCTTGTGCCTTATTACCCTGATTTGTTAAAAGAAACATATTCAAACAACATACAACTATTAAATATTAGCAAGGATACATCTGCAGCCTAGCAGAGGACACTGCATTTGAAGACTTTGAACAGGCCACAGCTTCTGTGTTGGGCCTAGTATTTAAAGCCTTGACAAGTTCATGTGTTAGCACAAGTAGGGGCTGAAACAGAATATGCTGGAGCACCTTATGACACTGGTGAGTGTTATAACAGAGCAGGCTGTTTTCAGTCTCCCAGGAGGAGATATTTGGTTTTGTTTGTGAAGCAAGGTAAAAGCCAACACAGTAAATATATATATACACATATATATGTTTTTTATTCTATCTTATTGATGTGTCTATTTTAATACACCATTCACAGACCCGTCATATTAGTAATCATATTTTTTACTTTTGTATACACTAGCATCACTTGCTTCAGTGGTAACTACCTAAGAAAATGCTCAGTGATCTTTTAAATCTATGGTTGTTTTTTTTTGTTTTTTTTTTTTTGTTTTTTTTTTTCTTTTTAATTAAAAATTACCATTCTTTTGTATTTACTTTATGATCTACAGTTAAGCAACTTGGTCTTCATTTCTTTTCTCCCAGTGTTACACATTCTGAAAGCTAAATAAAAACATTTTCATTGATTGTCACTTAAGCAAAATGGGTATCAACTAAACCTTAACAGCTGACGTATCTCCTTGCTTGTCATGATAAATAAGCAGTGCAGTTCAAAATGGCCTTTGGAATGGGAAAAGACCAGCATCATATGTCATATATTATTCCAATAAACAAAAGAAAATAAACTCTTTCAAAATATAGATTCCGAGTCATTTACTTTTATTCCACATTTGTTTCATCCAAATACAAGCTTTGCATTTAAAATACTGTTACACCTTTAAATGCTTAAAAAAGCAATTTCAAGATGTTTGAAGGGATGTGCTCTGCATACTTCACTGATAGCCAATACTAATGGCACTGACAACTAACCTGCTTAATATCCCAGATGCATCATAAGAAGAACTAACCTGTTATATTCCCTTTTTCTCATTCCCTTACTTTAACCTGTTGCATAGTAAAGCCTTGTCTGGCAGCTGAACCACACAAATTTATTACTATCTTCTTTTTTTAAAATAATAGTGCTGAAAGTGAAGATAAGGTTAAAGTGATTCACCTTTTTTTCAGCATCCACTGTCAAGCAGAACGAAAACATTTACTGAGTTATCTGCTTTTAATTTTATTCTTATTCTATGTGAAATTCAGATTTGACAGGCTTACAAACAAAAGTGTAAAATGTAAGTTAACACATTTTTTCAGAGTTATCTACTGACTACATCAACTTTTATTAACATGAATATGTCAATACAAATTCTTTGAAATTCTATTCTGTTCTCCTGAACATGCATTTAAATTTCAACTCAGGTTGGGCAAAAATAATAACCAAACATTTTTATGAATACTAAACTCTTATTTGTCAGTTCGAAGTCAAAGATGAACACTTTGCTTTTGGTCATATGTGAGCTTCAGTCTCAGATGAACTTTTGGACATTCAGCTGATTTAATATATGTAATTTCAGATTGGGTACTCATATAGGACAAAATATTTATTTGTTTATACATCCCTATTTTAATATACACTCTTATAGGAGAGTAAATATTCAAATCTTTCAATAAATGATATCATATGGATTGGTATGATTAGCAAGAATTTGCTCCTTACCTTCAATGTTAATTTTTCTCTAATTTATTTTCTAAAAGAATTCAATTCTGGTAGCACATTAACTCAATAGAGACTACAATAAAAGGAAGAAAAAATGGCTCATGAGCTGAATTTCTGCCCCATACTTGCAAGCTTGAAATAAAGTCTTTGTCTATGATGCATTCAACAAGTATTAACTTGTTTAGCACTGCCATAAAATAAAATGCCAGCATAAATTATCTCTGAGAAAATTAGGTTAATAGGTATCATTCAGTATAAGATGTGACAGGAAAATTCTATTAAAGTTGCATAAAGCCTTTCAGAGAGAATTTAGGCCATAAATCACAGTCAAAAGGCTTTTAGTCTCACTCTGAGCTTTAGAAAGTGGAGATGCCTACTTGCTTATGATGGCCATAAAACAATGAGACAATAGCATACACATCACATAAACTCTTGCTAGGTGTTAGGACAATGACATTTTATTAAAAAGGCAATGTGATAAAAGCAGATCTACTTAATGGCAAGGCACAAATATATTATTTTGTAAATACAGCACCAAGACATGGTGCATGAGACAATTTTTACACTGCTCTGCATAACTTGATGAAAGGATTTGCAGAACTTGCTTTGCAATTTAGTGGGGACAATGACATAGTGGTCTAACTGAATAATACAAGATCCTGTGATTGATAACCAAGAGTAAAACTTCATGAATATTAAAGCATCATTGAGTAATATCAAGTTACTGAAAATGCATTAACAACATTATTTGATAAGATTTTTATTATGACAGCTATCTCCAGATGCATGTGTTTGTCTCAGTAAAATTTAGAAAAAATCTTAAGGAGCAAGCTAAACTATATTTTGGAAAACAAGAGTTTGGAAGACATCAAGATAAATGAAAATAGTTCAACTAACAACGTAAAAAAGAATGACAATTTTTTTATTATTATTTTTTTAGCTTTAAAAAGGTTTTTTAGCTTTCATGATCCGTGATTCGAGTTTGATAGGATTATGCGAAAACAAAATGTAGAGGAAATCTAACCCAAACTAATGCACCTGACAAAGTCAGGGAGAAAGAAAATAAATAAAAGGATTTTTCAAGCTACTCCAGTTAAAAACATTTTACAAGGATGGAAGATAAGAATTTTATGTACCTAAAAAATCACTCTTGGAAACATTCCCTTCCATTGGATGATCTGGTTTTTGGGTTTGTTTTGTTTTTCTCAGTACTGTCTTTTTTTTTTTTTTTTTCTTTAGAACACTAGATTAAATTGATGTACTCTATTCCAGCAATGTAATTAATTTGAATTAATCCCAAGTGAGGATAATTTTTTCTCCCTATCTCTTTCCAAGCTCAGGAAATGGTATTTATATTTATACTCTGTAACCATGCATTATATTCCCTATTCAGCGATTAATTTTAATAAAATATGAAATACATTCCAATGGTCCTAATACTTCCTAAATATAGCCTAAATACAAAAACAAAGAAACAGGAAAAAAACAGCAGATGGAAGCTGCCATTGTTGCAGTTTCTCCCTCCTCCCCTCGTGGTTATCACTGCAATCTGCATCTACAAAAAGGCAGTAACAAACTGCCCAGTCCACCCTCTTCAATATATTATTTAGTTACACTGTTGAATTACCTGCTCTATATTTTTGTTCTTCAAGTATTCCCTGAGTGTTTCAGTAAAAGTATGTTGAAAACCTTTACTTGCCTTGTGGGTTCAACGAATTGGGTGGATCCAACCTGCATTTGTGACTACCGAATTAAGGCACTGGCATAAATCAGCACTGCAGCTGTCAAGAATTTGTGCATTCTCACTTTAAACTGCTAAATTCAGTCACATGGTGAAGAAAGCTGTCCGTTGATAAAAGAATTGAGGGTTCTTTAACGTGCACTTGCATACACTGCAAGCTAGAAAATGAAAAGCCAGTTTTATCAGTTACTGCACAGGTGATTACTATTAGAATAAAGACCCCACTTACAAAAGGAAAGAAATAGTTTTTAAATAATAATAATAATAAACCAGCCTTAGTTACACTTAACTTCTAATTTTTCTAGCAGAAATTGTTCCAGTAGCTTTGTATTCCTTTACACCAATGCAGCAGTGAAGGCCCTGGATAAATATCACAAATGGCTGCTGGAGGTAAAAGAACACGATCTTGACTCCAGAGCTCCTCACGTTTCAATTCTACTGTTATAAACCACATTTTGTTAATGTTCTCTGGGCAATATTATTCCGTAAGTATTTTTATATTATATTTGCATAGAAGCAGGATGGTAATTGAAAACAGGGGGCTGATTAAATACTTTACAGCCTACAAAGCAACAAGAGAAGGTAAATCACACATATATATACTCAAGATAAATAGTATTTAAAAACTGGCATAAAAATAATTCCTAAATTAGTTTCCAGGAGGTGTTTGGTCTGCTGCTAGGAATTTTGAACAAATTTGAAGTATATAACTATGTTCAAGCAGAGCACTACTATATGTTCCTATGTTGTTCCCCTTCCATTCCTCCCAGCTCTCTGAAACATCATGATTCAGGTAGCTGCAGCCTAGACTGGAGTGCGTGTCCTAGACAGAAGAATAGACAACACTCCCACAGAATTCAATTCAGTCAGAAATTAAAGGAAGAAAATATAATTACAGGCTAGCTACTATGTTCTAATGGAAACCAGCTCTTGTCAAACAAATATGATTATATTCTCTGATCTAATTATGATTTTAGAAACATAAAAGTTCAATAGACGCAAATCAGGATTTTGCTAAACAACTAATTTGCTACCACAATTTTCTGATTACATATTAGAGTTAAACAATGGTAGTAATGTGCACATTAAGTGTATTAAAAACTGGCAATCTGATTGACCTGAAAAAGTAGTTTTTACTGTTATAATATTAGTAAATATTAGTAAATATACATAAACTTCTGCTGATACTAAGAAAAAAGGAGTGGATGTAGAATTCAAACATTACAATGTTTGTATTTCTTCACCTATCACAAAAAATAAATAAATAAAAATCCATTTGGTTTTGCAAACAGCCTTGCCTACTTTTAAGAAAATTTTATCAAAACTAATTAACATCTACAAGCCAAAAAGACACTCCAACTCCTATGATAACTTTTTTTCATGAGAAACTTCTACTTTGTGTGAGAGAAACATTAATATTTAATGATGGTACAAACACAGGGCAAGAATAGTTAAACAGTAATTCATTAGGACAAAAAGAAAGAAATGAAAGGAAGAACCGAATTCCAAAGGGAAACTAAACACAGTTCTGCAGTAGTGAAAGAGATTTGTTAATAGAGCAAATTAGAAAGAGAAATAGGAAACTCCCCATCTCTACATCTTTAATTCAGGCCTAGTTGCACTTCTGGGAGGACACACTTTAGGCAAACAAAGAGTTAAATCTGTATTTAGGAGTAACAATTTGCAATTTAATGTCTTGTTAAATGGAGAAGATAGATAAAATGGTTCTGTTGTGAATCCATAAAATATCTCTTCTGAAAAACCGAACTACAGCGGAAAGAAACTAGAACAATGAAACCAAAACCAGATTTTAAACTGGTATTTGTATAACAAATGTAATTATACCAGAGACTCCTTTCAACACAGATGAGTTGTCTCAGGTGTTTGTAGAGGAGCTTGACAACTGAGAAGACTGTAGTCTTCAGTGAGATTTAGACCAGGTTGGTGACTCCTAGAATGTTTTTACTAGATACATCAATGATCATCCAGCTGTCATCCAACTCAATGAGATCACTTCTAGATGGTTTTACTGCAGATTTGAGTTAAAACGAAATTTAAAAAAAATGAAAATAATTTCCAGTCCTTAGAGAATTAAAACAGAATAGATAATGCATTTAGCAAATTTTTAGACACTTCTGTTCTAGGAATGGGGTGTAAAGATCAATTTATGGCGTATGCTGTTTTGTTCTTGTTGACTATAAAATTCATGATACATTAAAATGCACATTGTGAAAAGCAGTTTAAAGAATCAGTAAAGAAGATCCTAGAAAAATAGAAGTAATTATTTTCTTTATGAAACCAATTTGCAAATTACTATAAAAATATGAATATCTAGTGGTAAAATCTGACAGACTGCTTTATGCTTTTATAAAATGCTGTCATGATAATAAAGTTTCTAGCTACAGTAAAGCATTTTCACGAAACATTGGCTTTCAGCTTAAGACCAAGTTTTCAGAGGTTAAAATATCATCTTCAAGAGAGATTACAAAATTCTAACATTTCTCAGGAGAGAGGAAAAGAGAGCAAAGATCACATGATAAAACACATGCACATCAGGAAGAAGGATAATGAGAGAACTGAACTCTTACATCTCTGGAAGAAGGCTTAATGGAACCTAATAGCAGTCATCCAACACCTGCAGAGGTTTGCAAAACAACAGAACAAGTCTCTTTGTAACAGGTTCTACAGAGATTGGTATCACTGGAAAAAACAGGCTTTCAAACACACAGGCCTTTCTTCAGGTTTTATACAGATACAAAATACCTCAAATCCTGAAAAATAATGACTACTGGGAGTTCAATTTCATGGCATTTACACACTTAGACTTGAGAAATCAAATAACTACTAGAGATGACAAGAATGATACGAGAATAACTAGAAAGATCTATCCTAAATTATTTCACAATATATTCCGTTTCGACGTATAATCCTTCCTTTGATTGCATTATCTTCTCATTTTGCTACTATCATCATTCTTTCCACAATACACTGAAGGTTTGCCCTTTGTTTTGTTTCTTTAGAATATGTAAGACACACACATGCATTAAATGTGTACGTAACTAGTGCTATAAACTTGAAATCCTAACAATCTGAAAACATTTTCAGACATACAGATGAAAAATATATTTGTTTATTATTTCAGTCTAATTATTTGTAATTCACTTTAATTCAAATAGAGGTACTGGCGCATGTAAGATTTTCTTTTAGGAGTTGTTTACACTAGCAAGATTTATCCATACCCAAAGGAATGACCTACCTATGTCAGTTCTGTTGTAAATATTCCATTCTCAAAAACCTGAATACTGAGTTTTCCACATAAAAAAATTGGTGATGTGTTACAAATCAGATTTCACAGATGACATCCAAAAATTTAGCTTATTATGCTAAGTAGCATTTGTAACGAAAAATGTTCAGACACATGGAAGCAGTTGATTGGATACATTAAAAAATGAAGGCTTCCTTTTATTCTTAACTATCTAGGAAATAAAAAGATACATCCTGGTAAAAATGGAACTACACCCTTATGTTCACAATGTTGCATATAAAATCACTGTCACGTTCAAGGCAGTGTAATGACAGTTTATATTTTAGAGCACCGCTGTTAAAAATTCTACCTTTTCAATAGCCAATCAAATAAATGCTTTGAAATTTATTTATTTATTTATTTGCTATAAGCTTTATTTTGCATCAAATTTTAGAAATAGGGAACCTCAGATTAACTGACAAGCTAGTCGGAATCTGTTCTACTTTTGTTCCAAAGCAATATTCTACTATAAAAAGGGAAAATGCAAACAAATAAAAGCCAGAAAATAGAAACTAACAACATTAATAACAACAAGAAAATATCACCCAGAACTTCATTAAACTTGATTATAAAGATAAATGTCAGCTAAATTCCTTAAAGGACGATAGAAGTAAAATTGGGGGACGAAAAGCCCCCAAAGTTTCATGCAAGCACTTTTACTTATGTAATTCTCTTCTTTAATAATTCCTACGTTTCTCCATGAACCAATTTTTTAAGATAAATATAAAGAGAAAAGTGTTAATAGTAAAGCCTTTGTACTTCACCATAACAGCTTCCAAAGCTTCCAATTTACAGCTAGAGGATGGTAAAGCATGTCTTGCCAGCAGTGCTCATTGCATGGTATGTAATTTTACAGATCATGTAAAGGTAGTTGATCTGAAATTATTGGATCAAACAATACTTGAAAATGGTATTTTGCATAATTATCTCAGATCAGGTCTTTTGGAAACACAATAGTTTAGATAACCACAATATTTGGAACTTGGACAGCTGCATATAAAGGTTTTATTGTTGAGGTCAAACAAGTCTTAAGAAACCATAAACAAATTCTCATTTGTCAAGGTTTTGTAATTTGACAACATTCATAACTCGTTTCACAGACTGCAAAAGGCAAATGAAAGTGACCGAGCCACTTCATATCACCAGTATTAGAAATTTAACATGATCAAAAGAGTTATTTATGCTCAGCTGCCTTCTCAACTGCCTGAGCAGTCATTTTTGTGACACTTAAAAACAACTGTTAAGAATCATGAAACAATGGTTATAATTAGCATTACTCAAATCAGCTAAATAACGATATTAAAACTGTAGGTATAAAATTTCCTTCCATGGAGGATTTCCTCAAAACATTTAAAATTTAATAAAGCTCTGGAGCTGAGCATATGGAACCAAATTCAGCATCTTACGAGAGGAAGTGTCAGACAGACTTGCAGTGCTACTAATCCTGCCTGCAGTATATTCTGTTGAGTACTCATCACTGTTGAATAATCTTTACTATGTGTATTTCCAGAAAATGTGTGCTATTGATAAAAATAACTGGTTTAAAAGAAAAAGTCAAAAGCATGTGAACTCAGGAATGAAGAAGAGAATATGTAGACAGACAAATAACAAGTAAAATGGGTTTATAAGTGCTGCTACCATCCCATGAAGGATAAAGAAAAACAGTTTACATTTGTAAGACAGATTTCTATGGCAAAGTGAACTCCTAACTTCATAAGCAAATGCAGTCAACTGCTGCTTCACATTTCTGGAGAGCCACAGTTAAAAGGGCACAAGACAGAACGGGCAAACTCGAACTTATCTGGACCTGATTTAGACATGCTGAGTACTCTCTGCAGTAGAGATCAAGTCCAGCAATGGCAAGATATCACGAGGGCAAAGTCTAACTCTTGATACATGTCAAGAACACATACACATTTTTTTTCTTTTTTCTTTGATTTCCCCTTGAAACCACCTTGAAACAGAACTACTGTTCTTCCTTATTTAGGCATCTTTTCCTTCATACAAGGAACAAACGTATCATGAAGAAACCACCACATATTTAAAAAATATGCCAATTCACAAAATGATTCAGAGATTCAATTTCATTTCTAAATGAGGTTCACACTCTGCCTTTTAGGTATTATTTACCTATTTTTTAATAATAATTTCACATTTAAGTGAGGGCTGCATGTTCTTTTTTTTTTCTTACTTCCCATAGTACTTACGGGTCTTTCGAGCAGAATCTTCTACAAAAAGAGAAGAAATGTCTTCATCCACTCCTGCTTCATTCTTTGCAATGCAAGTATATGCTCCTGTATCTTCATAGCGCACGTTACTAATGTGTACCTCACTGCCATTTGCTGAAAGGAAGGAAAATTCAACGTACAGGCATACTAAAGTGCTTTCAGATCAAACACTCAAAAGGCCTTCTCCATTCATGCTAATTAAACTGTTTTCATTCATGATTTCATAACTTGGAGACGTGCCAAATCTAATCAAAAGGTGTCCAACTGGGTAGTGAACTGCATGCACTATTATTCATCTTATGGATACATGCAATATCTCACTTGATTCTGCAGTTTGGATGTAAACATCAACCTGATATTTTATATAGATTTAAGTGACTGTGGTCATATTTATAATCAACTATGTTTCATTAGGTTGCGTTTTGTCTATTACCACCCTATTACAAGCTTTACAAACAATTAGGCAGGTTTCTATGGAATATAATGGACTACATTTTCAAGATAAATAATACAGAATTGTTCCTAGCAACCAGAAGCCCCTATGATTGCTTTTTTGTCAATGAAGCATGACAGAAAAGAATTGGTACTTTGGAATTTTATACCTACATCAGCATAGGAATCTATATACTATATATATATACTATATATACTCTAGAATAATTTCAGGAGTATTTTCAGACTGATCTTGGACAAAGTAAACACAAATGAGTTTTGCACATGCAAAATAAGCATTAGCACACAAATGAGGAGTTGTGCACCAGCTTGAGTAGGAATAGCAACAGAATCCAAATTTCTCAAGCAAAGGTTTTCTTAAATATTGTCATGTAAATAATGATGAGAACAATGACTCACTGCACTGTAAGTGCAGCATGCTTGTTCAGCTGTAAGATTTCAAAAACAACTTTCTAGAAATTCTATAACATGGACTAGAAGGGACACTAGGTCATGGTAAAAACCTCCCTCTGGATCTATGGATAATATGCTATGTCTAATGCATAGACAGTTCAACTCTGGGACAGGAAAAGCTCAGAGAAACTATAAAACTTTATCTCATATGAGTACATTCAGGAACACTGAATTAAATTGTGCTTTGCTGGTTCGTTTGTTGGTTGGTTTACAGAAGAAACATTCTAATTAAGTAATCATAAATATGTAACATGGAGGCAAGGGAACAAAAACAATCTTGCACTCAAATCCCTGAAGGGGAAATCAACAGAATGCTGCCATGAAAGATGAGACCACCAGGAAGAGTCTAGCACATTCTACTCATCTTTCTGTTAAGGAAATTCTTCACACATATTCAGGACAGAGAGCTGTGAAAGCACAGAAGCCTCCATCATTTAAAGAGAAGGTAAGACTCTACCGAAGCAGTTGCCATCTATCCCACTCTATCACTGCAGCCGCATTTCTGTTCTGTTTTCTGTTTGTTTGTTTGTTTTTGCAGAAGAATGAGATGATATTTTGAAGATAATACGGATATCATAAGGTTTATTCTTCAATGGATGATCAAAGTTCACCAGAAGGACTACAGACAAATGCCACTCTGGATAGTTTCACTGAAATCTACAAGCCCCAAAGATGATAAAAACTGGCTTTTACCATTGTTTAGAAGTTAGATTTCCCTTCAGCTGTGTAGGTTTCAACGTTCTTTGGTTGCTTTTGATTTATTCTAGTTTGCTTTTTTTAATTGTTATTGAGTACCTTTGCATGACCTTTGAGGTCTGCTGAGACCCCTCATATAAGAGCAAATCCATTTCATATATTTCTCCTGCTGTCCTTTTAGCCATCAGTTCCCTACTTCTCACTGAGATTCTTACAGTCAAAAAAACTCCTGTTTTCAACTGAGCCGCAGTAAAAGTCCAGTATCAATTTAAATCTGGGCTCATGAAAAACAATTAGATTACCATCAATGCATAGTTACGAATAAAATATGCACAAAAACATTGCTTCCTAATTTAAATAGAAATTCTGAATACACGTTGAATGGTACAAATGTACTTGCTGTGACAAACTCCAATATTGTAACTAGAACTGGGTTTTGGGCTGTTTCTCGTACTCAGAAGCCACATATCTTTTAACTAAGAAAAGCTACTGGAATTTACTGGTGATTCTGTTACAGTGTAAACCTCTTATTTTGATTACAAGAAAGCAAAGTACATGCATGCCTTAGGAAGAAATTTCAAGATATTGCCTAAAATGTTTTAGCTTAGACTTCAACCCTTGTTTAAAACTAAGCAATAAGAATACCAAGTAGAGAAACGATGCCCTCATAAAGCTTTTGCAACCTGTAGAAAACAATAAATACGCCCATTTACCTTGAAGAGTTAGCTGTTTAGATAACTTCGGAGTGATATCAATTCCATTCTTCAGCCAGCCAAGTTGTGGGTTAGGAATACCGTCAGCGTGGCATCGAAGGCTAGCTGTCACTCCTGGCTCCCTTGCCTGACTCTCTGGGTACACTCGGATGACTGGTGGAACTGAAGTTAGAAAACAAATATAATTTAGGGAAAAAAATAAAGTATTATTTTCATTTTAAAAAATCATTACAAACAATTCTAAAGACTCCTGCAGCTATATACAATGACAGCGCAAAACACAGATGTGACATTAGTCACATATTCACTCACATTCAACACTGAACTCTGTCAAATGAATTCATTAAGTAGAAAATGTTCTGTGAGAAAAATTCCTTTGCACCGTGTCAGAGAAAAGCCTGAATTCAGTATTTGGGATTTGAGTAATAAGATTTTTTCCCTTAAATTTCTTTAGAAAATACGAATAATTTAGAGCTAGGAAGCAGCCACCTGTGTACAGAGAGGGTCATTGTCTTATTCCACAAACCTTTTATTTAACACTTTCAATCCTACATTTACACTCTCACTAAAACACCTAACAATAACCTATCCTTCTTGTAAAACACAGATAACCATGGTTATGATACCTATCATTACCTTTAGTTTATACCTAATTACAACATTCTGAATTCATGTGAAAATTCCAAGTCTCATCTAGTAGGTATTAACAGTGTAAACTGTTATGCTTTCAAAGAAACTTCTGGCTCACTTAATAAAATGTATGGCACTGCATTCAATATATGCTACACAACTGCAGGAACTTCTAGATCTGATCCTATTTTTCCTTTTTAATTTATTTAACAAAACGTTTCTAGAATGAAATTTGAATTTTACACACATACAAAAAAGTAAATATACTGTCATACAGAATACTTGGTATTGCATTCTTTTTTAGGCAGATCAGCAAAACAATAAATTATTAACCATGTATAGAACAGTATATGCTGCCATTTGGGGGATAAATTAAATTAATATTGTACATGCTTTATATGGTAGCTAGATAACTGTGAATTTTACCATAGAGCATCTCACATATCTGAATCCGAGGCTTAATCAGATCAGCTAATCTTACTTAAGTGCTGATACTAAAGCATTTGGTTTGAATGGTTTATTTTTTAACTCTAGAGAAGTAGAGCTCGGACTAGTTCTTCCCAGCTTGATTACCAGAAAAATGTAAGAACTTGTGACAGCACTTTTAGAAGAATTGGAACCTTGCTGCAATGCATGCTTACCAACAACAACAAAAAATCTGCTGCATAGTGCATCAGTACTGGCTTATGACCTGGAAGAGGACATACTCGTATTGGCAAATACTGATTAATCAAGATTTAGCAGTATTGCTGTGTTGAATTTTTATATGAGTAATTGGTGATATTCTCCTTAATTACACATAGAGAAAACTATTTTGAAGTTCTTTCTAAACAAACAAAACCAAACAAACAAAAGAGCACCTACTTCTAATGAACGTTACAGTAGTATGTTCATCATCCAAAGATTTGTTTAATGTAGCTTTAAAAATGTGGAATACTTGGCCGGTGTCAAAAAACACAGCTGGATAGAGGATGAAATATCAGTTGATAATGAAAGAAGATAACAAGATCAAAAATTAACTGTGTCTGTTTTGGCAAGAGATTAAATATTTTCAAATGCTATCCAACTGTTTACAAGAAATATCCCAGCATGCTGTCCTATTACAGCATAGAAATGCCTCAGATTTCTAGACTGCAAGAAATACACATATGTATGGCATCTCAATTAAGACATAAGAATCAGAAGGTTTCAGGGATATTTTAAACCTAATTATAGATGAGAGTCTTTTCAAACAATATATGTGGAAAATTACACATAACTCCAGAAGAGCAAGTACAAAAATATATTAATAAAATTAAAAAATTGAAAGTTGTGGCTGCTAATTGCTTAGACTACCAGCTACGAGCAGCATGTCTATAACAGTGATTTAAGATTTCCACTGAGTTTCTGGAAGGGAGTGTACACAGATGTCTCTATTTCTATGCTCATATCAAGCCTAAATTGGTCATCCGTGTTCCCCGTCTAAATGTTCCCTGTTACCACTCTCCCGTGGGATCTGTGTGATACACTGTCCTTCCCACTGTGTTCTTAATTTCAAAATCCTCTCAACTGTATGATTGCCTGGCTTTTTCAGTACCTTATCTCCCAGACTAATTCTGCCTCTCTTCAAAGGGTCCAATCTTAATCTCTGCCCTCTTCAGCATTTCTTGACAGGAGGTTCTTTAATGACCTATGTCCATGTTGCAGATTTCCAGCGCATCAAACCCAAGTGGTTTATTTCTCCATTTTACCCGAAGAAGAGCAAGAAGCTCCATTGCCTTAGAGAGGGTATTGCCATCACTGAAGACTTACAAGCAACATCACAGTTCAAACCACTGATTGCAAAGCACTGCATACCAAATATCTATTGTAAGATACTGTTTGTTTTGTGCCAGTGGAATATTACTATTGCATATGAAAACTTGTGGGAACTTTACCATCATGTTCCAACAAACTTCTACTTGAGTGGATGAGAAAAGAAGCCTTCTATCTGTCTAATTTTGGATTTTTTTTTTTCCCAGGGAATCAGGGAACAAGGAACAGGTGCGACCTGGTGGAGGGAGGTTTGGCAGGGGGGTTGGACTCAATGATCTCTGGAGGTCCCTTCCAACCCCTACAATTCTGTGATTCTGTGAAAAGAAATTATTAATTTAGCTTGGGCAAAAGGGTGATCGTCCCCCCTCGATTCCACTCTTGGAACACCCTGAAATTAAGCTTTTAGCATTTGAGATTGGTATTTGTTTGTGAAAAGAATCAGCCTGACATAAATCCAGCAGTTGGCTCCTCCTTGTTTTCTTCCTGAATCAGATTTTCTATGTTAAATACACCACTTCAATATAGGTTTAATAATTATGTGCTTTTGGAAAAAAAATGTCATTTTACAAGATCTCGCATACCACTGGGAATGCATAACACCTGGACACATAAACCTGAACTTCTAGGCTCACAAAACCTCTTGAAAGAAGCTAAGTCATATATTGCCCATGAAATGTATATTCCTGTCAGTGAAGCATGAGTTAAACAACCTTCTTAGTATCAGGTAAATCAGACTGCAGGGGACTGAAGTGTAGAACTAGCTTATGTTGTCAGATGGATTCATGATTAGCAGAATCATGAATAACACAAATTTGGATGAATCCTGAATTAAGTTCAACAAGACACATCACATTCTTGGCTCCAACTATGATGAATGTGTAACTATTCAGTTATTCTTTCAATTGTTATAAAAACTGCTGAAGACTATTTCAGCCAGGAATAATAGGAAAAAAAAATAGGAAAGAAACAGACTGTTCAAGTTGTCTGGAATCCAGAGAGAATGCATTTGTTTAAGAAAGTAACATAATGTACTTTGTTCATCATATTCTTCCATTGCTCAGTATGACAACTCTTCTCTTTGATTGAACTGATATTTTGCTTTGAAAAACAAAGATGATAAACTATTCCTCTGACACTATAAAACATTGACTTATATCTGGCTGAGGATCTAGACTCTTTCATTACCTTAAGGTACTAAAACTTTTCTTTCCAGTACGCCTCTGTCTTAGCACTACATTGAGGAAAAAATCTTGTCACCGTTCTGCAAATAACTTGCCTTGAGTAAGTTCAGGGAGTAGGATACCATCATTAGTAATACACTGAAAGATAAACATTACTGTAATACTATGTCTAAGTATGTTTCTAGAGTAGCTCTGAATCTCAAGACAGACAGACTTTTTGTTTGTAATGTCTAATGACCTTTTATTTCTTTCTCTTTTGCTATAAGCAAAATATTACAATTTATTAGTTAACTTCCGATTTTCCATTTAACTGATGTATACTCTTTATTTTGCCTTAAATAGCTGAATATTAACATATAAAGCAAACAATAGATTAATGTGTTAAAGGGCATTTTAGAAACAGGTGGCTCTCTACTTATTAAAATAACCTTCATTACAAGAAAATCTGAGTTATTTACAAGGGTTCACAACTTTGTTTGGAAAAAAAACTCTACCAGCATTCCCTAAAAACTTTTTGAAATATGCTGTGGAAAAAAAAAGAGTCTAACAGTCACAAAAGAAATTATACAAACATTTGTGAAATACAGATGACTCACCTCTGTATTTATGTTCTATTTGCAGAAGATTCTTTTTAGAGAAAAGAGAGATCTTAATGATAAATTGTGGAGTTGATAGCATAGATATTTTTGGGGAGCCATAATTAGATAGCTCCTCTTTGTCTTCAGTGATATTAAGACCAAAACATATCCATCTATCATTATCTAAAAACAGACTTCCAAATTCATGGGTTTTATGATATATGATGCCAACAACACTGAAGGAAAAGTACTTGATGGCATGAATTTCATTATCACAAATATACAGAAGAGGAAAAAAAAACCAAAATGACAGGCTCAGACTCTCATTATTGTAACCATTTGATAAAAGAAAGACTGCGGGGAAAAAAAACTGGCTTTTGGTGGAGCTGAAGACTCAGCAATTTCGTGAATGAATAAGACCAAATCATTTTAGTTTTTAGAAAGGGCATTTTGAAAACCTTTTCTGTTGAATGACTTTTTCAGTGTTCAATCAAACAAAACCTGGCTGCTTCTCTTAAATATGTCAGCAGTGTCAGTCACTTAGATCATATAAATGAATCCCTATATAAGTGATACACCTATATTTTGATAGTTGATGATTATAAGTGGTACACCTATAGAATTTATATTCTGCATAGGGAATTATTCAGAAGTGCATCATGAATTTAAAGCAGAGATTTCAATACTGCAGATGTGTTTTTGACATAGTAATGTCCATTATGAGTTGACTTCACTATTTTAATACTTAACGCATAGTAGGAAAAATAGTTTTTGTAGGTAGGTGCTATAATTCAAACTAATCTTATCAGCACCTCCTCTATCTCCCCTGAACACAAGAAAAAAATCACATAGAAGTCTTAATAAAACGATCAATAATACAGTAACAAAACTCACATTGTGAAAGTTTTAAGTATAATCTAAATGCTATTAATTAGTATTTTTAATGAAAAAATACTCTTGAACTATTATATCTTTGCTGATATTTTTTTACATATAATTTATAGAAAAAAGTTAGATATCTACTTATAATATTGCTTACCATGTTTACTTACTGTATTATTTTAAAAATATTATACAGAACTTTCACTCCAAAAAAATGTTTTCTACAGCACTGATTATCTGTATCTTTTTTAAATACTTCAGTGAAAGTTCATTATTCATACATGTACAAGGTTTGCGTTACTCAATGCAAATAATATAAATATTATTTCTTTAAAAATACAGATTTCACAGATTCACAGATTCTTTGATACTAATGGAATCAAAAAATTCAAATCTTATTACATTGTATATGTGAACACTCACATTCGATCTTTGAGATCAGAGCCTCATTAGTCATTGACTTTTGTCTAAGTCTCCTGTTAATACTTATATTATTAGTCATTATCACAGCTACAAGTACTGACCACCATGCCTGTTCTTAGGAAGATTACTTCTTAGAAATACAGATCTAAAGCATGAAACAGCTGTTCATTTGACCAAAGCTTTAAATCTTCATGGTTTTAACCCAATTTATCTATAATGTTAACAGCAGATGATACAGCTGAGCTATCGGGTTCCTCTCCTTTCTCCCTTACTCTTCTAGAAATCAGATTTTGGAACATCAAGTGTTATCTTTCTCCAAAAGAAAAATAGCATTTTATGACAGCTATTTTGTCACCAGAAATACCTACAGCTGTCCTCCTTCACGTGTCCCATACTATGGTCCTTAACGTCCTATTTTTACAGAAAAATTTCTTTGAGTTTCGCCTCACTGAGGACTGAGTTGAACCAAGAAGTAAAACATATAGAACACAAGTGTTACAAATTTTGTAGGATTACTAACATATTGGCATAGGTAAGGAAGGAGCTAACAGAAGCACAATTTTTTTAATAAATTAGGGTAGAGCAGATCACACAAAAGAGGAGAAAGTTGTCCAAGGACCTTCCAGTATGTCCAGTTCATTAAAAATCCTGTTATATTCGCAGGAATTTAAATGAGTAAACTGTAGTTCAGTCTTTCTATTAGTCAAGCCAGCATTTACTAATTTACTATCTCTCTTTTTAGATGACAGAAAATTCCTCCAGATAATATGAAAGGAGAAAAAAATGCTGATGCCATGTATTAGCTGAGTGAGAACAGTCTATTTACAAAGTGCTTAAAATAATTCATAAAGTTGAAAATTGGAAAAAAAAAAAAAAAAAAAAAAAAAAAAAGAGAAGATGGGTCGATAGATATTCCAAATTGATTTCCTGGAAAAATACAATTACAAAATTGACATTTAGGAAATAGCAAGCAAGCACTGAATATCCAAGTCATTCAAAGCGTGAAGGATGTTAACAAGTAGAAAGTGGGAAAAAACAAGAAGCTGTTAAGAGTGAACAATATAAAAATGCTAGTAAAATAATCTAAGCAACTGCATTTGGTGTGATTGTCAATAAAACACATATGAGGAAAGATTCCACTATTCTCTGACAAAAGATGTCAGGAGAAGTGAAGTATGATATGGGTTAATGCAACTGTCTAATAATACCAAAACCAAGAATGATAGTAGTGTCTACATTTAAGAAGGAGTAAAAGAGCAAAGTAAACATGCAGGAAAAAAATTGAGCTTCAACATGATTCTGGACAGGATTAAGAATGAACATGAAACGACAAATGCTTTTAGTTTAATGTGGGGAGAAAGGTTTAAGAGCCAGAAAGAAAAATAAGAAGGATAAAGCAATAGAAAAACAGAAGGTCATCCAAAACAAACGAAAAAAAAGATTTAAATTTCACTGGAGATGAAGTACAGCGGGACTAGTGATGCGACAATGGAGATGAACAATTGTTTAAAATAGTTTAGAAGAAAAAAGAAAAAAAGATGCAGGAAAAAAGAGCTAGGAGCACCATAAACAACTGTAGTTACATTTTGTCCAAGAAAGATCACCAGTTGTCTCCTTCCTTTGAGATACTCTAAGGATTTCTTCACATTAGCATGAGCAACCTCACTAAAGGTGGCCGTTTGAGCAGCAAGGTTGGATCAGATCCATAGGTTGCTTCCAACTTAAGCTAGTCTGTGAATTTGTGATACTGAGGCCAGGAAAACGGTCTTTAGAACTTGAACGGATCAACATTTTACATTCAGATGCCCCAAATTAAAAATCATGTTTAGATATCAAAATAGTAAAAGCAAAATATAAGTCAAATTTGTAATCAAATTTTAACTAGGGCATTTTTAAAATTATTTTCCTAGATGCAACAGTATACAAATATGGGGGCTAGAAGAAATGCCTTCCATTTATTACAACAGCTCACGATGCAAGAGGCAGATGTTGGCGGTATGGCAGTAGGGTTTGAACCTTCCCACCAACATTCTGTTACATGTTGTTTCCATACAACAGTTGGCAGCAGAGTGGCAGTCTGACAAAATGGAAATGTGTCCATGTATTTCCATCGGAACAAAAAAGGAGACATTACTTTCAGTGTGGCCTACATGTATTTTTCTCCTGTTAACATGCTCAGGTGCTCACTGTGAAGAGGAAGTCTACTGCATCAACTTACACTTTTTAACAAATTTTATTCTTACAGAAGTACTAAACGAACGTGATTTGCAAGGTAATTTATAGAACAATAAAAACAGGACTTTTTTTCTGCCTAAGGTGTATTAAAAAGACTTTGAAAATAGGCAAGAGCAGATCTGCTTAACAAAATATCAAAATTCTAATCTCTTATGACTTAGTAAATAGTGCATTTTCCTTACCATTCACTTGAAGAATATGAGTTTGATAGAGTTTATCATAGCCATCAGCATAACAGGTGTAATTTCCCATATGAGTTGTAGTAACCTTAGTAATGTACAAGGACCCATCATCTCCAAAATCCTACAAGGAAAGATTAAAAACAAGGTTATCGTAATTACATCTGTATTTCTACATTAATTATGCTCTTCATTTTTGCAACAAAGCTGTAATGCTAATATCAAATGCTCAGCCAGAATAACTGACAGTAACTGAAATCCTGATTATGTTTGGAAACGGCAGAGGCTTGTATTAGGTCAGTAAAAGAAAATACTACTTCAGTTTCAAATTCAGAAGTACTATGAGAATATATTTGTTTATTTAGCTACGATAGTTATTTGCAAAAGAGAAGCTATTTTTGGTTTGAATCTAACTAGATAAAAAAAACTAAACTTCCGCACAAATTAACAAGGTAAATTATATCCTTTGGAAGGAAGTGTAATTAAGCCAGTTTAAAAATAATGTTATCTTAAAAGACAACCCTAAAAGAACAGTCTAGTAAAATCTAGCATCTGTAATGTTGATGTTGTTAAGTATCATTTACTTAATACAAACGAGTTTCCACGTCAATTACTGTAAAAAAATATATGAAATAATTAGTACTCTCTGTTAATTTTTACTTAGGCTAATAACAATTTGTTTGACTAAAAATACCTTTACAAAAGTGAACTTCTTCATAGTATTCTTTGAAAAGTCTAAGCTACGACATGCTTGTAAAACAGTAATGAGCTATAAGAAAAACTCATCTATATTTTGCAAGTGCAAGCTTAAGCAGTAAAGGGTTGATTATCATAGCTCTTTTCTAGTTAAATGGATATCTATGTTATGATCTCCCTTCATTTTTCAAATACACCACTGATAAAACATCTCTCCGGATATTTTACTCAAATATATCAGTTTTCAACAGGATTTGCCCTATGACGTTGTGATTTCTTTACTCAAAGCAATTTGGCTTTAGAGAGGGATTTTGCTTTTGTTTTAGAACTACAAACTAGATGTGTCTGGCTTACTATTAGTATACTGAGTTCAGTATTTGTTTTGTTAATTAAAGCAAACAATTCAACACAGTGAAAACAAAATACTGTAATCAGTGTTCGGAAAGCAATGATGAAGCATAGACAGAGTTCTCTGAGATTAAACTGTGACACATGCTTAAGTGCTTAATAGAATAACTCACAAGCTAGAGTCACCCACAGAACCTGTATCCATACAGGCACACCAATGAACACCATTGAATCCGAGGTTTCAAACATTAACATAAATATTACAGGAAAAAAAAAGAGATGATTTTACCTTTAGAAAAAATATTTGATGACCTTAAAAAGAGGGCTAGAAGTTATGTTTTATGATAATTAAAAAAGCATAAATGTTCAAATATATGTGACATAATTCTTCTAAAATCAAATAAACTAATTATTTTTTTTTCATCCAGAAATTAAAAAGATAGAATTGAATAATTATTTTAACAATGATTCCACTACAGCTCTGCTCTGTTGAGGAGCTCAACATTTAAGAATCACAATGTGTGTCACGAATAACAAGTAAAAGAACATGGAAAGCAAGCATTCATTTGGCAACTAATCTTTACTTAGTCACCTTAGTGTGTAGTATAACACAAACCTAGAAGGAAAGGAGGAGGAAAATAAATACTATGAAGAAATTTGAGAATGACTGTGTAAGGACTAATCCAAGATATTTTAAGCTTTCCCTTCTGGCTCAAGAGAGAAAACAAAACCTGAATTTCTTATGAAAAAAAAATGCTGCATACTTTCACTGTCGTATACTGGAGATGTAATAAGGACAAACCAATCTGGTCAGAATCACTTCAATGAAGAGCCAGCCCAACAGAAAACAGTAAATCAAGTCAAAACTTAGAGAAAAAAAAACACAGTATAACATATTACATAATTGTAATATACAGTAATATAAACTGTAATATACAGAAAGCTGCAGTATCATTCTGTTAATAAGGAAACAAGGAAATCATGCCGTAATTCAGAACATCAAACTAAATATCTAACTCAGATTTTGAGGATATCTTTGTGCATGTCCCAAGTTTGCCTTACAAATACTCTTTATAACCTACCTAAAAGTGGACTTTGTGATACACAGACAGTGGCTATTAGTTGAATTCAACAGAATTTGTTTGTATTCAGCAAACCTTCGAAAAAGATTCATGTTTCTCTTATTTTAAATCAAAATAACTCTGTATTAAGTAACCTAAACAGCGGTGTATGGTTTTCGTTATTCTTATGAATACAGTAAGGACTGCTGTTTAATTACATCAAGAAACAGTAACATCTAGCATCAGATGATAGCATTCATCATCCTATGGAAAACCTGCAGCAGCTTTGCACTGTATTGGTTTTGCTATTTCGAAATCTGATGAGGTTAAATGTTCCCTCAGAACACAAAGACAAAACACAATAAAAAGTGCCATAAAACTCCCCATTCTCACGAAGTCACTTATATGAATCACCACATTATCTTATACATAACTGCCCAGATAAAATTTGTTTGTCATGTACTAAGTATATGAATGTTGCTTATACATCTGAAAGTAATGCCTCCCATTTTATTATATTGGAGCACAATGTCAGAGGCAGATGTTGGTGGCATGGCAGTAGGAGTTGAACCTTCCCACCAACATTTCTTTACATTTTGTTGTCATGTGGGGCAGAGGGGCAGCCTGAAAAAATGGTATTTGACATGGGAGCATGTCTAAAACAAAGGAACAGAATTGAATCCCTTCATGCAGGAAAAATGGCACCGGCTGATACTCATCAACACTTGTTCAACATTTATGGAGACCAAACAGTGGATATTACTGCACTTCAACAGTGACAACGGCAATGTGAAAGACAAATCATGTTTCTGATAGCCACATACAGCTGTCACGCTATGAAATTAAGAGCAACTCAACTAGCTTATCCATGTAATTCAGTGAATTATGACCAGGGAACTGTGTATTGAGTTAAATATTTGCTTCAGTGCATTGGAGGCAACGTTGTTGGTGGCAACGTTGGAATATGGCATCAGGTGGGTCCCATGAATGCTCAAAGAAACAGAAGGAACATAACAGGCAAGTTTGTCAGGACCTGCTGTGCCAATACAAGGCTGAAGGTGACATTTTCCTGGATCTCATCATTATTGGTGACAAGACATGGTGTCACCACTACTAGCTGGACTCAAAATTGCAGTCCATGGAGTAAGAACATGTGAATTCCCCATTGAAGAAAAGATGAAGTGACGTGCACTGTCTTTTGGGATAGGAAAGAGGTGATCCTCCAGGATCTCCTGGAACCTGGATAAAACATCCACATTGTTATGACACTGACTAAGCTGAAGGCTCAAACTTCCAGAACCAGGTCAGAGAAGAAGACAATCTTTCTTTTGCAACAAGACAATGTCAGGCTTTATTTCCAATATTGGCTGAACTTTCCTGCCACACCTACCACACAGTCCAGATTTAAAGCCTTCTGACTTCCACCTGTTTGGGCCAATTAAAGGTCGACTGCGTGGGCAACATTTTCTCAGAAACAATGCCATAATAGCAGCTGTGAAAAAGCGAGTCTGCTCTGCTAGTACATATTTTCTGAAGAAAGGCATGAAAGCTCTTGCTCATTGCTGGCAAAACTGCCAACATAGCTAACAGTGATAACTATGTTGCAAAAAAATGCTTTGCTGCTGAAGAATAGCATTATTGTGCTCAATATCTATTAAATATCCAATAGCATCAATGCCCTCTTTGTATCAATTGTAGTTTCCATGGAAATAAATAGGAGGCTGTCATGGTTTTATGATTTTTGGGTTATTGGTATTCTACATCATAACATCATGTAAAGCACTGGGAGTTGAAGAGTTAATGTCCTACCTCTGTGGACCACCAATTTTCTGAATACCTGGCTCTCAGTAGAGAACAACTACATACCCCAGAGGACTTCACAGAGAGAAGAATAAAGTTCCTGGCAAGTTACGGGACTCTCTCTCTCTCTCCAACTCTCTCTGCCTGGCAGGGTGTGTGCGTGTTCCCCAGCTGTTCCACCTTCAATTCTAAGTATGGCCTTCGGTTTCAGACTCTCTCTCATTTAATTTGATTTATTAGCCTCAGTTCCAATTATATTGCGTTATCTTGTATTCCGATATCATAGACAGTAAATTAAATTTCTTCCTCAGATCGTTGCTGCTTTTCTGTTTGTAGGCCCATATCCCATCTCCCTACCCATCCTTTTCCCCTTCCCCGGGGCGTGGGTCCTCCCTTGCCCCACTAGTCATAGAACCGGGCTGAACCAGCCCATAAACCATCGATGCCCCTCCCTCTCCTCCGCTCCCCTTTATGGTCCTGTGGGCCTGCTGTCCTTCAGTCATGGACTCATTACTTTTGGAGCAGTCCTCACATGTATGAAAACAGTACATATATGCTTAGAAAGATTTTGAATGGAGTTCCTATACAAAATACTTCTAACACTACAGACCTAAAACAAAGGGAGTGATGTATGTCCAATGGTGTACTTTGCTCACAAACAGAAATAAAAATACTGAAAGCTTGCATGCTAGCATAGCAGCTTCATTTAAAAGGAGGCTAGACCAGCTTGCCAAACACATCACTAAGAAAAAACTTCTGACATAGAGCCTTTAGGCAAACAGTGAATACAAATCAAGCTGAACTAAGCACTTAGTATGAGCTGGAGTATTTGGCAAAGGCTGTATTACACAAAAAGTTGAAACCTGCTGCAGTTTTTAAAGCAATCTTGGTTATTTTTAAAAATCATCACTCATCTTGCTCAAACCATTAACACAATGTTCCATGTTCATCAGACTAATCTTTTATCACAAGAAAGCTTCACTGGGTAAGGTGTCAGTGAAACAAAGGGCTACTCAGCATACACTGACTGAAACTAGTTATATTGGAACAAATACTTTTTTACCTCTCCACGGTGATCGACCATGATAATGACTTTTAGCACTAGTCTTTGTCCACCCGGGCATTGATATAAACAAGACGGATCATACAGTGCTCAGAGAGTCCGTAAAATGAAGTTTCAGAATACAAAATATGCAAACAGAGTACATGCAAGTCTTGTATTTTCTAAACATTATGGGTAGTGAGATATTTATGCTTCTTCTTTACAGTACACGTCACATTTTGTTTGATCTACTCTGCCTCCAAGTAATAGAAACAAGAATGGAAATTCCCTATTTCCTACAAGGAACGTGAACAATGTTGTATTTCTGATAACAGTGAAGTAATTATTAACACTTACTAAAATAAATGTTTCATTAAATTTATTAATCTATATTAACATTTTCTAATATTAACATTTTCTATTAACAAAGCAAACTGATAATGTTTAGCTATTTTGTTTTTACTAAATACTCTCTTCTGTTATACATGTAAAGTTTGTCATACACTACTTGCAAAATTCTTCACAAATTACATATTATTTTGAGGCAAAGTACTTAAATATATATTTACAATATATAAAAATGTTGATTTTTTTTTTAAAGCAAAAAATATGCACTTTCTATTGCACAGTTTAAAACCCATATGAGTTTAAAACCCATAAACTCAAAAACCATCTCAATCAGAGTATTGCAATGAGTCATAACCATATTCTTGTACTCTCTGAATTGATACTAAAAGGTTATCTCTTTTGTGAGAAATCCACTGCTTCAATTTCATCACTACATCAATCATAATTTAAGGTCTTTGACATGGTCCTGCATCACATCCTTATCTCTAAATTGGAAAGGTATGTATTTGAAGGCTAGTTATTCATTGGATAAAGAGTTGGCTGTATGATCACATCCAGAGGGTTGCAGTCAATGGGTCTGTGACCAGCTGGAAGCCAGTCACGACGGGTGTCCTGCAGGAATCTGTCTTGAAATGAGCGCTCTTGAACATGTGTTTATTAAGAACATAAAACAGCAAGACTGAAGTGTACTCTCAGTAAGTTTGCTGAGGACACTAAGCTGAGAGGTACAATTGACACAACAGAAGGAAAGGACACCATCCAGAGTGTCTTGGACAGGCTCAAAAAGTAAATACGCGATAATCTAATGAGGCTTAACAAGGCCAAGCATGAGGTGCTGAACTTGAGGCAATTCCAGAAATGAGTACAGAATGGGAGAAAGACCTATGTAAATTATTTACAGATAGACATTACAATAATTCACACTAAATTTAGGAAAATCTCTAGTTTCACCTGTTCTGAAACAGAATAATGAAAAGATTCTAACCATTGAGACTATGAGGTGATTCATATTCAAACAGAAAAAGTTCTGAATACAGACTTCTGTAAAATAAGTTCTAGAATTCTTAAGGTGGATATATAAATATGGCATAAAAATGACAAGATTGATTACATTTAAATACGGTACATAATTTTGGATGGCAAAAGCGAAGTTAAGCTATACTAAAGTAGATCACCAATAGAATTTAGAAATGAATGGAAATACAGTACTAAGACTACAAGTAGACAGATCACTGAGCAATTTAATTCAGACAAATGTTGAATGCCATCATTTGAAAAGTGTATCACACATACCATCATGTTTTGGAATCCTATCAGAGTTCACAAATTAAGTAGGTTTGATCTAGATAAGTAATTTGCTTCAGTCACTTCGGTGAGTAACAGTACTGGTGATTTTATAGGTTGGCGTCAGGTTGTTTTGCTTTGTTTTTGTTTCTTTTGAGTATTTACATATTGTCTAGGTATACTAATGAAACACTTCCAGAAGATTACTTTATTTTTCTTTCTGCAGTAAATATTACTGCAGAGAGTTAAGCAAAATTCCTAGTAGGTAATTACGCTCTACTTGTCATCTTTCTACCTCCTGGGATGCTTAGGAAGAACAAGCAAAGACAGTTGTTAATTAATTAATTTTATGTTTAAGCATTTTTGCCTCCCTGTTTAATAAAATAGACTCTCAGATATCCAAGCACTTCCGTTCTTTCATTACTGGGGATGTGACCCTCCTATTTAACACTGCATAAAAAGGCTTTAAAAGTTAGGAGTATGAGCCACAGGAAACCATTATTAACAAAGCATCTTCATCATACTTTAAAAAAGACTGACCTTAACTACTAGCTGCAGATGAGGCCGGGCTGCTTTCTGACATTGGGGACTTTGTTTTAAAATAATAACCTGAAAAGCCTGATATATTTCCTGCATTCTTTACACCTATTTCAATAGCAATGTGCTGCAGAATGAATTGGAGAAATCAGAAAAATCTTAATACTTTTTCAAAAAGTGAAAATCATCAGCTGGCTCAAAATTAAGATATTCACCATCATAAAAAGATGTATATAAACCTTAAACTTCTGAAGCAATTATGGCTTTCAGTAAGCTAGAGTTACAGAATTTGCATGTCCAGATTATCTTAACAGGAATCAGTATGTTTGAATGAAACCACACTGCAACTTTTTACCTCGCTTCATTAACCAGAAGATTGCAGATCCATAGTGGTACCTCATTTAAGTGCACCTTTACAATGTTATATAAATGTTATGATGCACAGCTTACGGTGTTATGATCCACAGTCTGAAGTGGCATTCATTAGATGATTAATGAAATAAGATCTTTTCAATATTCAGAGAAAAAAAATGCCAGGTCTTGCAAGTCTTACATATACTCAATGTTTTCTTTTGGTGTGATTTATCTTGCTACTAAAGAAGTAATTATAACTCCAAATCAGATTCCAAAAAAGAAAAAAGAAGAATGGAAGCAAACTCCCCAAAGAAATAACTATACTGGTGAGCAAATACATAAATAAGCTAAAAGTATATAAATAAATTTAAAAAAAACTAGAGATTGATAAATCTGATCAGCTGCTTTGACAGCATTTTCAGTGCACTTTTAAAATCAAGCAAATGAAATTGGTATTTGATATCAAACAACAGAGAAAAGGTAATAAAGTCTTATCCTGAAGTGTAAAACAAGTATAAAGTCATAAGCACAAATATAACAATTATGTTTTTAATCATTGTCATAAAAATTCCACAATAACAATTTAACCAAACACAAAGAGAAGTATGTATGTAGGGTAATACTATCTCCCTGGAGATGGAAGCGTCAAAGGGAGATATTTTTTTTGAGATTCCCCTGACAATTTTGTTAGGAATAGAAAAGGGATAAAGGATGGGAAGGTGTAAGTAAAAGAGAAGCTGTCACAAGTCCTTTCTGAGAACTAAGTTTAATGGAATGGCTTGGGTTGTAAGTAACCTTAAAAATCTAATTCCAAGCATCAAGCATCTTGCCATGGGGACAGAGTTGCCACCCACTACATCTGGTAGTAGATCAGCTGCCCAGGATCCTATCCAAACCAGAATTGAGCATCCTCCGTGATGGGGCATCCACAGCTTCTCTGGACAACTTGTTCCAGTTTCTCTCTACTTTCCAAGTGAAAAAGTGCTCAATGATCTAACCTAAATCTCCTCTCTTTTAGTTTGAAACTGTTCCCCCTTGTGCTATCACCACCAGACCACATAAAAATTCTGTCTACCTCCTGTTTGTAAGTTTGTTGTAAGTACTGGAAGGTGACAAAAAATGCTCTTAGAAGCCTTCTCTTCTCCAGACTCAACAAGCCCAGTTCCCTCAGCCTTTTCTCATTGGAGAGATGCTCCAGCTATCTTTGTATCCCTCTTCTGAACCTACTCCAACAGCTCTACATTTTTTTTGTGCTGGGAGCCCCAGATCTGGACGCAATATTGCAGATGATATCTCACAAGGTGTCACAGTTTTATGATTTTTGTTATCACTATTCCACACCATAACATCATGTACTTCACTGGGAGTTAAAGAGTTAATTCTGCAGTTCTGTGGATCGTGGATAGTTCTGGGTACCTAGTGCCAGAATAGAAGAACGACCTACAACTCCCAGAAGACTTCATTATTTCGTTGCCTCTCAGAGGGAAAGATAAAACTGTCTGGAAATTATGGGACTGTCTTCCTACTAGTCTCTGCCATGTATACTCCCTAGCCATCTCTCCTACAGTATTAGAGTATGGTCTTCAGTTTTTGGAAATCTCATTTATTTATTAGCTTTGATTTTAATTATATTCTATCATACCGTGTTATCTTGCATTCCTCTATCACAAATGGTTTTCTCCCTTAGCTTGCTGCCACTGCTTTCCTCCTCTGAGCGCACTTCCCTATCTACTCCCTTCACCTTTTCACATGGCACAGGACCATGGGTCCCTTGCTCCATCCCTTTAGTCACAGAACTAAACTGAACTGGGACAGAACCATGACACAAGCGCTGAGCAGACGTTGGCAATAATCTCCCTTGCCCTGCTGGCCAACCTAGGATGTAGACCTGAATATGATATCAAAAGTAGAAGTCTAATTTGGAAATTAATTTTAATGCAATGAAAAATGAGACGTTTTGAGAGAAAGATAACCTATACGTAACTTCAAAACCACAAACTTTGCCTCTCAAATAGAAATATTACATGTTTTCAATTAAGGTAGTCTAAAGAAAGAGATCATTAGTTTTCATTAAAAAGTAGATCAATCTACACTCCTTTAAAAATCTACTAATTTAATAATGTTAGCAGATGTTGAACTTCATAGGTGAGCAAGTCATTTAAGTAGATCTTGTACAAATGTAAGAACAAAGGGCAGACCGCTTGTAAGAGAAGTGCTAGGAATAGGAGAACAGCTGAAGGCAAAACCAAAGGAAAAATTCAAAAAAGAGTAAAGTAAAATGAAATATAAAAAGCATTTTAAAAGCAAATGAATTTATATGAGAAAAACATAAGGCACTGCATTTGGGAAAAAAAAAAAAATCTGCTATTTTTAATTTTCCCATAAATAAGAACTTTGTTCTGCAATGAATAGTAGTTTATATATAACTCCAGCAAATTGAAAAGAAAAATCACAAATTTAAGATTCAGGATCATGGCAAGAGAAAGCCCTTATAGATGCATACTAAAATATCAATAAAAAGTCTGAGTCCATACTGAGTCATAGCACAAATGAATTGCAATTTAAATAAAGTAAAATTTGCAGAGGCACAAAATTTTTCATGGTTTCATTCAGGTCAATGCTGATCACCTGACTTTTATCAGTTTAAATGTAAAAAACCAAATAGCAAGGCACACAACTTTCATAAAGTTTAATCACGTATACAATGAGAAGCGTTTAGGAGCACTAAAGACTCCTAAAATTGGCTATTAAATGTTAACATATCACTTTCCATATTTAACCATACATTTGTGGCTAGATAGAATTCTCTAAATTATTCTATTTTTTAAAAAGCAGTGATTAAATAATACTTGTGTTCTCAATCCTTGGAAGTCAAAGACATATTGTTCTGAATTTGTCACTCCCAAAACAAATAATTTAACTTGCATTGAAAATTGCACAGTACAAAAACTTAATTTCCACACTATACGAATTATCATTTCCCTTGATTTACAAAATCACATTGTTACTACTACTTAATCTGACTGGTGCCATATATGCTCACTTCCAGTTACATGATCTCTGATGCATTTTGCTGGAAAAAAAAGTATTTATCTGCCTCCCTAGATCAACCCTTGTCACTTATTTTTTCCCAAAACAATACCACAACTTACACAAGATTATTATTTTTCAGATGCACACATGTGGTTGTTATATAGCTGAGTAAATTGCTAATTCCCAGTGCTAACCAAACATTTTAGATTATAACACAGTCACAGCAAATCACGGAACACATTTCCTCTGCAGACATTTGAAATTATACAAGGGCTTAAAGCATTTGAATGCTTAAAATCGTCTGAATAAGTACAACACGTTCTTTGGTAGTTAAAATGCAACAAACTGAAACACGCTATATTCCCTCTGCATTTGTTCTTTACAAGTCAATATTTAAGTACTAACATAATTTCCCATATTGAAATATAAAATAATTCGGTTTTGTCAAATTATTTTTCTTCTCCTGAAGGTTTTATTTTTACTACATTGCTTGAACAGATACTGAATAATAACTACATAAGAACCCTGAAATAAATGTGAAGTTATAAGAGTATCTGATAATCTAATTTCAGAATATTATTGAATGACCAAAGAAATACAAGGAGAATTTTTTCTTAAAGGAAATAAAAAGCGTGAGTTCAAATCAGTGCAAACAGTGGAATGCATAAAACAGATTTTGAAGAAAAGAGACTCTGGGACCCAGTTAATGTCTTTATGCCCAATCTTTTTTTATTGTTTCTGTTCGTGCTTTGTTTCCAGGCTCCATCAATTCTTTCTTCCACTGTTTGTTGGCTTATCTGCATATCAGATCAGTATCACCTACATTAATTCAAGTGCTACATATTTTTAATGCCTCACCTCAAGGATATTGGATCTGTCACTCCCTTTGAATCATAATTATTAATATTAATGGACTAAGATCTAACGTTCTTCTTCAAAAAGCACTTTCAAGCACTCCATTTTTCTATGATTTTCTTACGGTATATAAAGAAATGATGATACATTCACCTTCAGAACTATACTTCTGTCACTGGAAAAATTTACTCCATTTCATTTCTACTGTAGCCATACACAAAATATACACGCAGAGCTCACCCCTAAACTTCTTAAATAATTCCACTCTGTGCAGGTATGAATACTAAGCTTTTTTCCAGAGATAAGCAATCCCTCATTTGCTTTTACTTCCACAGCATATTCTAGCTGTCTTGCAAATTCTCTCAGGGCGCAATTTGTCGACCTTCTTTTGGGAATCACCTCTTTGCTTGGTCTATTTATTTGCTTATGTTTATGGTTGTTAAGCCAGTACATTGTCACATGGCCTTTCACTCTTACTGAATGTACAAAAATTCAGCCAATTCTAGCAATTTTAATTTTCTCCCTTAGCTTTTGATTTCCAAACACCACTTCAAACTGACTTCAAATTAGGCACTCCATGAGTCTTCAAAAAATCCATACTGGACTGCATTCCAGCTGTTCTAACTAACAAAGAAGCACAGTAGGCTGGCCCTAGCTAATAAGCAAGCTCCCAGTCAGCACTTGCTCATCCTCCATATCAAAGAGAGAGAAAAAGAAAAGGGAAGTAACATGAATGAAAAAATTTGCAGGTAAAGACTGCCTCCTTACTACCATTATGGGAAAATTAGACTTTATCTACTGGAAAACTAGCTTAATTTATAACCAATTAAAGTAAAAAAAAAATAATTAGTAACTTAGGTTGTAGGAAACACAAAGATGAACTTTATTAAAACAACAACTTCCTTCTGCACTTTCCCAGGCTCAACTTCATTTCCAAGTGGTTCCCTAGTGCACTCCCTACTGGAATATTTTCTGTGGTTTTTTGCTTTTTTTTTTTTTTTTTTTTTTAAAAAAAAATTTCATATTCAAGATGTTTGTATCAAGCTTTGAAAACACTTGCTCTTTTCATGTTTGCAAAAACATTCAGTAGAACGTTTCAAACCAAAACGAAGTTGTTACATTCATCATTTCCATTCATTTCCCTTTTATTTCTCCCTATATAGGTATTACGTGTTCCTATTTCTACAGCTCACTGCATGTATTCTAATTACAAGTGGTGAGCAAAGAACTCCAAAATCATTATTTATGACCATCACAAATATTTACGGAATGCTAAAAAATTCTGCAGAAAAGAAACTGCTGAGTAAGGGTAAGACACATTTGAATATCAGCCACAGAACTGCAGGGGTTGGAAGGGACCTCAAGAGATTGAAACCAATCCACCTGCTAAAGCAGGTTCCCTTCAACCTCAGATGCCCTAACCTTCAGTTAGGCATCCAGACAGGTATTGAATATCTCCGTAGGAAGAGACTCCACAACCTCTCTCTGGGCAACCTCCTCCAGGGCTCCATCATCCTTACCATAAAGAAGTTCTTCTGCATATTTGTATGGAACTTCCTATGTTCAAGTTTTAGGCCATTAAACATTGTCCTATCGCTGCATACCACTGAAAAGAGCCTGGTCCCACCTTTTTGCTCCCAGCCTCCCTTTAGATATTTATAAACATTGATCCAATCCCCTCAGTCTTTTCCTCAATCTGAACAGACTCAGCTTACTCAGTCTTTCCTCATACAGGAGATGCGCTACACCCCTTACTACCTTTGTGGCCTTTCATTGGAATCCTAGGATCCTCCACGCTTCGTTAATGCACTTCGGGATACCATCTAACTATGATTATACTTATTAAAATAATTAAACTAATGAGTATATAAAAGGAATTTTTCAGAGCACGCTGGTATCCTAAGCCTCTGCAATGGCTAAACACTACCGCTCAAGTGAGCTGAGTTTTGAAACCACCCCTTATTTTATAAAGCATTACTCCACAGGAGTTAAATTTATGAACAAATCTGATATAAAACCAGCAAGTAAAACAAAATGAAGGTTACATGTTAGTACAAATGCCACCTTAGAAATAAAAGCATTCACTAAAAAAAAAAAAAAAAAAAATGAAATATTTGATTGTGATGATACTCTACACATAGAAGTGCTGCATTGAACTCAGACACATACTAGTCCGAGCAAGTGTAACCCTATGTTGGTCCACATTTTGTAATTCTTGTACTATAAGATGATGGCCAAAGCAAATTGAACATACAAGGAAATAAAACTCAGCTGAAAACTTGTTTTGAGAGCTCTACCATAAAATCTGTTTTTCGTTTCATTTTTTTCCCTCCATATTTGGAGGTCATGGCAAAGTTAGGTAGCAGATACTTTCCTAACAATATATTTAGAAGTTGTACTGACATTCAGTGGAAATTCCTTCAGTCTGCTGGATATACAGAGGAATGATCAAAACAACCAATTTTGCAGTAGGAGTTGTACTAAGGTAAAAGTATATTTTCATTCAAATATGAGAAGATAATATTACAAAAGTGATCTATTTACACTTTGTTACAATGAACTGTGCTTTATTACAATGACCTACTTGTGCTAAAAAATAATTAATTCCTTAAAACATTAACTTCTCCTAAATATTTGAAGCCTATATAGTGCTGAATGTACAATACCAAGTTGCAGTTTTGTCTTCATACATTTATGCTGTCGTACCTACTACCTTTAAACATTTGGTCAGTGAAATGTTTTCATTATTTTTAACACCAAGAGTTTTGCAAACAATTTCAAAGAAAAACAGAGTTTGGTAGGCATTTTATTGCTATTATTTTGTTTTGTTTTCCTTATATACAGCCATATGACTGAAAACATATTGAGTAGGAATCAGTTAAACATCAGTTCTCAGTTCTTTGAGCAAAGGTTTTGTAACGAACTGTTAAATAGAACTCTTTTACTTACACTGATATCTTCCAAATCTAAGTTATTCAGAATGACATTGTTCCTCTTCCAGATGATGGGAGGTCTCAGAACACCTTGGATGGCACAACTTAAGACAGCACTTTGTCCTACTGTTGCTGCAGTAGTGCTTATTTTTTGATCTTCTGGCAAACTCAGCTGAACTACCTCTGCAAAAGATATATTGTTTGTAAGGTTAATTTGCTAGCAGTTTCATAAGGTTAATTAGTATGCAGCTGATAATTTATAAATAATTTTAATTGGAATCAAAGAAAAAAGACTTTCCAAAAACCACAGGAAGTTCAGAGCATTTCAAATAAAGGTCACCATGGCATTTCAATTAAATTGACTGACAAGCATGATTCCATAAAGAGAAGCATTTAATATGAAAATGAATTTGAGAGGTAAGACTACAGCAAACATAACAGAACGTATCTACAATCAGACTCCAGAAGTTATTTAACAGTTAGACCAATGCAGTACAGTAGCCAGCATCTTCATTTAACTAATGTGACAATACTGCTGTTAAGAGTCATTCATTTCCAGAAAAGAAAAATATTAATGGAACACAGTGTGCAAAAGATACAAGACTGAAGTGGGAATAGACAAATGTGAAGTCTGCTTTCAGAACATAAAATTAAGGTATGAGCTTTCTTTTCTGATATACCAGTTTTTATGGAGGATTTCCATTGACTGTGAAAGCACAAGTTCCTGATAAAACTGATGTTAGTATTCTCTTCCATATGAGTCACAGAATACTCATTAATCATAGTCAAAACACGTTCGTTTACGTCAGTTCTAAAAAACAGCGTAAAAAGAATTTGCACTATGCTTCTCTGGTCAAACATGATTTCTTTTACAATAGCTAGAGAAACCCAGAGCCAGAAAAACAGCTGTGTGCTTGAATAAATTTTTCCTAAGTACAGAGAGAAGAAAAAAATAATGAACCAAAAACCAGAGCATTTCACAGCATCTATTCTGTAACTGTTGTGTCTGCCAAGTAGCAGCAGCAACAATGAAGATGGAATACAGCAACAGCCAGGAGTAAAGAATATAACATCATGTAATGCTTGACAAACATGAATTAAATACAGTACTTCTATTGAAGCATGAGTCATCTCAAGCCACAAATACTCAACATCTACTTTTAACATTTCCAGTTCACCACGCATTAAAAACTGCTAGTGTTAACAAGCTATTTCACAATATCAGGTAAGCCACTTTTGATTTATTTAAAAGAAAGACTCTTGACTTTGATGTCCCATAACACATTTGGACTCTTACATAAAAAAAGAGCGACATTAATCTTCCCATTATAGCAAAGCAACAACCTATGAGCAAGCTAAGATTATTGGTGCCTGTTAGCTTCACAAAAGAAACAATTTTTAATTAACACAATTTAAAAGATTGTTCAGTGTAAAACTTTTTTTCTTCCTTTCCAAATTGCAAAAAGAAAGGCATTTCAATAGCTTCAGGAAAGAAAAATGCATTGTTTCAGAAGAACAATTTTTATGCGTTTAAAAATATTTGTTTTCTATTTAGAGAAAATTCAAAAACGCCCTTTTTCTCTCTTCCAATAGGAACATAATGCTGTCCACCATTCAATATGACTGACATTTTTTTTCCCCTAAATGCATGACCTGATGCAATTTGTTAAACCACTGAAAAGAGAATATATAAATTAAGTTAAATATTGAGCTATCTACTGTTGTTTTAAAAATGTATTTCAGTCATCTGTAGCATTTCAGCTTGTGTGTCATAGGACATGGTTCTTCAGTGACACTGCTATCCAGACTTCTTGAAACACACCTGAATGACTACTGAATGATTCAAAACTTCTGATAGACAGCAACAGCATACTAATATTTTCTTACAGAATTCTGTGTGTATAAACCTTAAAAGGTAGATAAACATGGTGATCTATAACAGTAATTATCTGTGTTTTCCAAAGCCAATACTTAATTTAGCGTAGTCATTAAATGATTACCACAAAATGATTATGAAAAATGCTAACCCTCACATGATAAATGAGTTATCTAATTTAAATTCTACAAAATTTCAAAGTCTGTTTCCAATTAGTTCCAGTATTATTATGGATGCCTTTATACAGAAGTCCAGTTCTTTTTATTCTCATTTTTAATTAGAATGCAACTGTGGATAAGGAGACATGTATTAAATGCAAAGTTCAGCATTTGCTACCTTAGTGAAAATTATATTCCAAAATCAAAATACAAAATGGCATTACTATTTTATGACATTAATAATTCATTTATGGCTCATGTCCACGGACTATTGCAAGCTCTGAGCTTAATGGAAAGTGTATAAAATGCAGCTTAACTTCAAATGAGTGGTCATAGGGCATTAGCTATGGCCTTTTGTTTTACTGTAGTTAACTACAAAGTTTTTGACATTAACAAAGTAGCCCGTAACCAGGAAGGATATGCAAAAGTCACTGCTTTTCAAGAGATACAAAAAGGTTCTCCTTGCCTGTGGCTCAGTTATTACAGATCCTAAAGACCTATAACACCTTAGAGCAATAACTGTATATAAGCTTAGCAAAATTAACACAAACCAGCCCTAAAACTTCCTAGTCTAGATACAACATATGTATAGGCTGATAAATTTCAGGAAGAATTCAAAGAACTAAAGAGAATAAAATAGAATGTAAAATAATCTGAGACTCATAATGCTTGCTATAAGGAATTTTATGAATAGCAGTTTTCATTTTAAAAAATTCTACAACTCTACAGTTGATCAATAGTAAGATAAAAACTAGCAATAAAAAACACTAAATGGAAATATTTTCAGTGAACATCAGGATGAGCTAATTCTTCCACTTAACAGTGGAAAAAAATCAGAAATGCTGCTATTTGGGTGTGTCAAATCTTACTAAGATATTGTGTTTTGTAACATCTGGAATACAACTACACAAAGTGCCTTTTCCCTCTTCTGGCAGTGATCTCACCTTCTTAAAATGAAATAACAAGAGCCTTTTCATCAGTGTCATTTTGCTGTTCTTAAAAGCAACTTTAAATCAGCATGCATCACGATTAGCATGTCTAACTTTGTCAGTTCAAAAATTAAATGATAAAAAGTTTGTCTTTTGGCAAAGCTCGAAATGATCCTGGTATGCTAAGCTGAAGAAAGTATACAGAATTTCACTTTTCAGTAATTAAACTATTGAAAGAAAAAATCATTTTTGCTGTGAACAGATGTTATTTTCTATAAACGTAAATATTATGTTTATAGACGCAAAACATACTTCTTCCAGAAATAAGCATTTTGATTGGCTTTTCAAATTAAAAAATAAATTAAAAAAAAAGGACCAAGAGACCAGAATTAAAGCATTCCAGAGGTCGTATCTCAACAATTCCATCATCCCAGATGATTTATCACAGGGAAAGAATATTTTTCAAGTGCAAATAAGTGAAAAGCCCCTAATTAAAACTTGAAAATAGTATTTTTTCCTGTACAAATGATTTCCATCTAACAATATGTCTGTCCATTCATCACAAAAATAACGTAGTACAGAGCTCACTTAGAACAGGGTGCTGATGAGCCTGAATTCCTACTCATGTTGCAAGAGTGTTCACAGTGATCAGCTCAGATCAATCCACATCATAGAATCATAGAATCACCAGGGTTGGAAAGACCTCAGATCAGCCAGTCCAACTGCTCAGTTGTCACCAGTGTTTCTCACTTAAACCACATCCCCCTGTACAACTTCTAAATATTTCTTGAACACCTCCAGGGACAGTGACTCCACCACATCCCTGGGCAGCCCATTCTCTATCTGTGCGATAGAATTATAACAATATAATTAATGCTGTATTAATTATTTATTATACAACTTAAGGAAAATGTAGTGCACCACTTCATAATCAATATGTTAATATTTATAAATCTCAAAGATCTATTAAAAACATCAAAAGACCTGCTTTCATAGTTCTATTAGCCACACATGCACAAGCATAAATAACTGAGTCACTGCTATTTAACGCAGCAGCAGAGCTTCTATCAAAATTCAAGATGTTTTCTTTCCAGCTTTAAGGCTAGAATAGCAGAGATTTCTATTTCTCAACTTTCAAAATTCCATTATTTCTTCAAAAAGAAAGGATCTTAAGATATTTCTTTAAATTAATATTTATTCAACTTTTCCTTTTTTAACAAGGAAGATGAAAATATTTTTAAATGTAAATTAAAAGTAATATTATAACAGCTTATAATTGTAGGAAGTCCCATAGAAACTAATTCCATGAAGAAAATTAATAGAAACCGTAACAGAAAAGAAGCAAAGGCTTCAACAAAATAAAAAAAAAGCTTCAAAAGCTGTTTTATTTTTGATACTGGTCAGTAAGATTTAATAGAGAACAACTGATAGGTTGTGCTACATTTATTTCATGGAAGAAATTAAAGCATATCTTCAAGATAAATACATGTCATTCATTATTCAAATACCTAGAAACATTAAGAATGTTTCAAAATTTCAGAATTTAGAATGAAGTAAAATATTTCACCTGATTGCCTAGCTTAATGAACTCAGCATGTATATATATACACACACACACATATATATACACACACACATATCTATCTATATATATATATATATACACACACACACATATCTATATATATATACACATATATACAGACACACTTTTTTTTCCTTGTTTGGTATCAACACCAGATCTTCCTGGAACAGAATTAGAATATACATATTGAAAAATAAACACAATATTAAATAGGATGAACTAAAAAATGAATGCAACAGAAAGCATTCTAGTTTCTTCATAGGTTGTTTTCATCACAATTGAAACAGTAACGTCACGTATAAACATTTGGTAAATTAAAAATAACAGATATATGACACCTTTTATAGCATATATTAAAAATGAAAAGTAAATTAAATGATGAAAAGTAAATTAAATGACCAAATACAGGATCTTAGCTTAACTACTTGTACCATTAAAATGGTTGTGTCCTATAGTTTGAATGCAACTTTTTTCATCTGTCACCTATTCATTCTTAATGCCACTGCACTCTTCATGAAGAATCCTCTAAGTACATACACCTTAAATCCCCTTCTTTGTGATTAAGTTTATCAGATTGAAACCTGAATATTTAAGATATTTTCTTAAATAATGTCTATTTTAACACTCCTTCCCTCACCTCCTTTCAACGGCATTTTGTAAGCTTGGTTTTCAGGATGTTACACCACGGTTTGCTACAAAATTAAGCTGGGAAGGAAACCTCACCTCCTAAATCCACAGCCACTCATATAAGAGTATGTGATAGATTAAAGGCCTCTAGTGTAATTAAAAATAAAAATCTACAGAGTACAACTACCACAGTCGTCCTTTCATTCTAAATTAAAACTAATGCTTAGTCTTTGAGATGTAAAGTTAGGTACGAAACCACAGTCATTAAAATAACCTATGGAGGTATTGATTCCTGCAAAATTTATTGACTGTGGAGAAAGTGAGGGGATGGAAATTTTCCCTTAGCCCAACAAGATCATGATTATTTTTAAGCTAATAAAGAGCTTAATGGAAGAACTATGAGAAATAATGTACTACTTTCACTATTTTAACATAATGGAAGAAAAGTAATCTGATCTCCTGGCAGAGTAGTATCAATCTAACTGGAATTTGCTGCTTTTTTTTTTTTTTTTTTTTTTTTAAAGCCATAAATTGATATGAAAAACCACAGTCAGTTTCCATACCAAAGGCTTGGCATTTACAGGAACATTAAACACTGAGGAAGAAATGTAAATGTTTACATTTAATTGTTTAATTAAACGAATTTTACTTCCTGTGTCCGTTCAATTAAACTGCTCTTTGGTCCCTTGTGTTTCTCCTGAGTCTGCACAGACTACAGAGCTCAACAGGACTCAAGTCGAGTGCCACAAGGACTATAATGATTCACTTAAGTCTTCATAAAAATCAATAAAACATATATTCTCACTTGCTCTGCAGGGCATTAGAATCATTAAAAAATACTTCAGAAACACTGTTCATGGAAGCACAAGGAGTCATTGATTATTTATGACTCCCTTGTCATTGTGTACAGCTGTTTCTATGTAGGTATGGGCTGCACCTCATTTAATGCATCGTGCTAGATCAAGAATTATCAGAAGTGCAATGTTATCAGCACTGGGAAGAATCCACATATATTCACTGAGTTTCTGAAGTGACGATTCTATCACAGTGACATTGTATCAACACCTGAACCAACCACGAATTCATAGAACTACTTTCTGGACAACAAATATATTAAACTTGCAAAGATAAAACACTCAAGTCTACCTAAAGCTGCACTGGAAAATAGTACATACACACTCGTATATATATCAGGCTTTGTCTGATACTCTCATGCAATTGGAATGTTAATAGGAGAATGTTTTG
The DNA here is from genome assembly GCF_019238085.1 of Lagopus leucura. Lineage (NCBI taxonomy): Eukaryota > Metazoa > Chordata > Aves > Galliformes > Phasianidae > Lagopus > Lagopus leucura. The sequence goes on from NW_024962264.1 coordinate 2,842,549, forward strand.
AACATGATGATGATGTATCATCACTTCACTTTGAGAACAGTGACAACAGCACAGATAAAAGGGTTCACCCTACAGGTTGGCTAGTTATGAGAGTCCACAAAGCCTACAGAGCCCATACAATCTGTAGGAGAATTTCTTTTAGCCTCAAAGGAAACAGGCCAGGAAAGCCAACTCATGAAGTGTTTGGCTTCAAACTTTTCTGCCACAGGGGAAACCACTAAAGGAGACACAGCACTTGTAGCACTTGAAAGGCTACAGAGAAGCCTTTCACCATAAGAAGAAGATGAAATTCAAACTTCTATGAATTTCCATCTTCTGGGAGATACCGTGAATGAGCTGGTAAAAGATAAATCTCCGTCCCATTTCTATCATCTCACCAGACTGAAACTGCTTCTTCAACCTTAACATCTCTCCCAATATGCTCTGTAACAGATTTTCTGCATCATTCAATGAATCCTAAGGGAAATTTCCAAGTTAGTCTAGCCCAAGAGATGGGCTAGAATTTGATCTGATACATGCTACATAAATTGTTGATATGAAAATAGTCAGATACAATACCTTAGGTTTAAGTACCGATATAAATGTAGAGCTTTTATAGATTATACACTCAAAATTACACAGCAGTCTCTTTTGAGCTAATAAAGCTGTAACAAATGAAAACCTTAGGGTTTGCTTCGGGAAGAGGATCTCAGAGTAGATGAAACAATAATTTCTTAATAATTTATTGTCATTTTCAGACTTCAATGTCATTTTAATGGCTATATTCAAATGGGCAAGATATAATTAAAATAGCCGTATACTAAAAAAAAATTCTAAAAGCAACAGAAACCACAGCAGTCCAGAAAAATATGATCAACACTCTCATTTACAGTGCCACACTGCTTATAAAATATGTCCTTCAGAATGCGTAAGTAATGATTTATTCTAATTGTAGTTGTCATAATTACATAATATGACACCTATAGCTAAGAAACCTTTCTTGTCCAACAATCTGTATGGACATATGTTCGTACATTGCATTCTTAACACTGAAAAATGCATTTGGTGGGAGTCAAAAGAAAAGACAAATGTAAGGCTCTAACTTCTAGGTTCTGAGGGTGTATTTGCTAATTACAGTCTTCAGCATCTTTTTTTGCTTAATAAAATTATTTCTCCTTATGGCCATCATTGCTTTAAATTGTCTCATTTGTGCTTTTATTCTTCAGCTGCCTCCACAGTGCTATCATTTACCTAAATTCCAGTTACTGTATTTTAAATCAACTGACATAAACAACAGTCTTACCTAAATAACCAGGATCTCAGACAAATTTACTAATCAGATATAAAAAGGGTTCCACTGTTGGCTATTAAGCTATCTACAATGCCTTGCTTAGTTGGAATAGCAGCCTTTCTGCTGCAGATTGCTATGCATAACACCATGCAAGCTACACGTTGCACTATCCATGTCTCTACTTTTATTTGAGATAGTTTTAAACTTGGTTATTTTCCATTAGTCTAGTACCTGGCAGCATAAATATCCAGAGCTTCTGTTGATATGTTGCCCAGGATGCAATGCATTTTAAAACTCTTTATGACCACAGGATGTTTTAAATCATTGGGAAGCAGAGGACATAGTGCCTAAAATATTATAAAATGTCTTTTTCAGCAAACTGAGTAAAAATTGGTTCAAATACACCAGCTCTGCCAATATACAAAGTTCAGCTAAGTGTTCACTGTGTTTACACTACATAAGCTTGTAAACCCTGATCACACTCTAGCTACTCAATTAGAAGCAAGCCTAGATCACAGCAGCACATAAGTCATAAGCAAATACAGTCAATTCTGATTTACTATTTCCGTGTCCACGCGCTATTTAATATAAAACATAACCCAGTACCAAATCTGAAATTCTCAATCAGCAACCTTCACATAAAAAAGAATACAGCCTTGGGTCTCAGTGAAAGTGGATGTCCAAACTTTTCCACCTTTATGATATATTCCAAAGTATCTTAAGATAAATGTGGTCATTGAGACTACTTCCTTATTCAGTTTTTCAGGTTAACCTTTGAATAGTTAGTAATAGTCTCAAAACTTCTTGGAATCAAGACCACAAATATGTAAGGCAGCCTTGACGAAGAACAGAAGAAACATCATAATGTTATTTTATTTGAAAACAGATTCAAAACCAACATTTGTCATGAGCTCACTTGCATATTGAAAAATGTATATCTTACTCTAAATTATTAAGAGCCAAATTTGAATGATAAGGGACATTAGGAATAACCAGATTTTATGCATCCTCATTCATTATTATTCATAACATGTTTTCCTCTTGAAAACAGATTTCAAAAAAACTGAAGTTTATGTTAAATACAGCTGTCTTACCTATGTAACATGGAAAGGCTAATTTGCTGAAGCACTGATAATTGGTTCTGGCATTATTTATTGTATATTTGGTGCATCTATCTAACCAAAGAAGATAATTTACACAAAAATCAATTTCAACACGCTTGTTGTGTTTGCATATGACTAGCTCAAACAAAAACATTTTATTTAAATGTTAACAGTTAGCATCAATATTTTCAAGTCATTTTACTAGTATAGATCCAACTTTAATGCTCCTTATGTTCTCTGCAAACACAGATGCTGAACATCAATACTGCATACTTGCAGTTACCTCAAATGAAACATTTAAAATGCGGCAGTTTAAACTACAAAATATTTCTGGAACTAATTCATAATGAAACAGGAATCATAAAAGGAGAGCTGGCAACCCTCGTAACTCACAGTTTTATGCACAAAGATTTCCGCTTATCAATATAATAATTTGCCAATTTTATTTAATGTACAGCTCCATTTTATTTCAAAATTTCAAATCTTTTTTTTTTTCCCCCCTTAGAGTGATAATAGAATTTCCAAGTATTTAAGACTTCTGGATGTATTCAGAGTTTTATAAAAACCCAACCTGGAAAATAGTTCTGTCAGTACAAAATTCTAAGGCAGTAATTCACAATCAAATTACCTGACATATAAATGGGAGTTAGAAAGCCTGAAGCATAACAGCACTACTGTACTTCCTCTACAAGAAAAGAAAGGCCATGCAGCTGTTATTCAATAGTTTCCTGCAGTCTGAAGAGTAGTTATGAGCCAGTTACAGTAGTCTATAATGTGGAAAAAGCACAGATGGAAGTAATGAAAGTTACACTGAAAAATAAATCAATTTGCTGATGTAATTTACATGTAGAAGGAAAAAATAAGACAAACCAGAACTTAAAGTAGGCTGTATTACTTGTCTGTATAGAGGCCCTCACTTTTGGTTATTGCCCGAGCAGACTTTTGTTCTACTTTGTAACAAACAACCCGCATCAGATCTGCTCATGGTTTTAGAAATGATTTTTCATTTCTCCATTGAAGAATTCTGTTCTTAAGTTTCATATGAAGAAAAGTCACTGGTGGAATTCCATCCGGATTGCCTCATGTTGAACCAGCAGGAGAGAGAAGAAAATGAGACAATACATTTCTGAGAACATTTTTGGAAAATAGGTAATCAGATAATTTAGATATGAAGAAAAAATTTGCATAAAGACATTATTTATGATACTATTTTGCCAAGTTTAGTATATATGCAATTGGTTATTCAAAGTATTGAATGCAGGTGAAAAAACCTGTCTACAAAGAGATAGGCTCTGAACAAGTTGTTATTGCTTCGGTAAGAGACCTTTAGAATACAATTGGCAGCCTTATGCAAATATGTACTCAGCCTTGACAATGCATTAATAAAAGAAAATAGGCAGAGCATTACTACACCACTCTCTAAATCCATGACGACTGTTTGTTTTTAGTCCTTTCCCCTGGGGGAAAAAAAAATAAATGTAGTAAAACTTGAGAAGAAAAAAAGCATCGTAAGAACAATCAATCATGTGGTAAGCTCTTCACGCAAGCAGCTTTTACATGAAACGTTTCAGAATGGAAAACAGCTGACTGCAAAGATTAGCCAGGAGCTTCAAAAAATCTCAGGATATAGGATACTGAGAATATAGAATAGTTGCTCACAGTATTTTATCACACATTATAAACTAAAAAGAAAGCATGCACAATGTCCAAAAATCATACTTATTCTAGCGTGCAATCATTAAAGTGTGAAGAATTCTGAAACAATGATGTAGATGTTAATTTCAAATGGCTCCAAAAAGCAACCAAATTTTTGAGCAAAGCATTCATCAAGAGCTATTAATCAGTCTCCAAAACAAAAATCACTAGAAATAAAGGAGGTACGATACAAGAATCTGGATACCCTTTTTCTTCTTTTGTAATCTTCCCTAAAGAAAATAAGATCCAAGATACTGGACTAAATGGATCCTTACTGTAATTCAGAGAAGTTGTTGTTATGTATACATTGTTACTCAAATGGATATTTGAGTAGAACTTCATAAGCACAAACACAACATTAATCTTTGTTCAGCATCAAATATTCCTTGAACAGAGTGCTCAGCAAATTTTAAACCACTTCAATTGTTCTCTCCAACAAATACATCTCCACCACATGTCTAGGTTGAGAAGAATTATAATCACAAAGCTAAATATTTTTTTAAGTGTCATTTTTCCTATCATTAATTCATGGTTGAATGGTAAACAGATGAATTGTTTGGATTGCTTCCATCTTAGACAGTTTCCCAGTTCTTTAAGTAAAGAAGTATATAAAGAAGGTTTTTGTGTCTCCCTCAATCCTCATATATTTTCACAACTTCACATATTTGCATTATATTTTATGTAATTTTGCAATATGTGTATTTCTGCTTGTAGCTTCATTGCCTTGTGCAGTGCCTTTATTTTCACTGTGGCTAAAATTGTACCTCCCATATAAATGATTTGCTCACCTACTTAACAGAGCATTTGACAATCTGAGAACACAATTTATTTAGAAAACTAGCTTCAGAATCTACTGGCAAATTCATTCTGTGTACCACATGAACACAGATATATTTTTTGTGCTTATTTCCTTTGGTAGAAATTTTATTTTATTTTTTTAATTTTTAAATTCAAAGTATCTAAAACACATTTGGATAACTGTACATACATTTTAAACCTGTGAATATGAAACATTTACCAGTCTAACAACTAAATAAATCCTCCAACAATCACAGGCAGCAGAATTGATGCAATATATAATTTCATTACATATTCACAACCTGTGTTTCCAACTGCTCCTACTGAATTCTGCTTGCAAGCATCTCTACAAGGAATTCATAATTATTATCTAAAATCATGAGATGCATGTTTCTGAGAAGCTCGAAAGATAGAAGCGAAGCAAGAAGCATCCTAGCTTAGAATACAATTATCTGAAGTGACAAAACACGGTTTGTCAGAATCTTCTTCCACTACTTCCCCAGTCATAAGATGGTCAGTGTATATATGGATTTAAACAGCTTATATTCTAGGGTGTCTTCCCTCTATACACCTCCAAATTGTTTTACCTCATAGCCTTAACAGCAAAGGCAAAAGGAAGCTTCTTACAACAAGTTGACAGCTGTGATATACCACACTAGAGGGTAAAAGGTCAAAGATTATGGAAATTAAATAAATAGAAGTAATTTTATTTTTTTAATTTATATGGGTATGCATATCTTCACATAGACTGAATAATTCCACTTAAACAGGACTAAATTCATTTCGACTTTCCTAACTTAAAATAACATTAAAATTGCATTTACCTTCATTTAACACATACATTCAGAAAATGTAGTTATCTCCAAGTCAGAAGTATCATATAAAATCATATAAAAAACACCCTTTCATCCAAGCACTTTGTAAATGCACAAAAATACCTAAAACATGTAACAACAGTTGCTATTATACATATTAGATATTATAGAGAAAAAAATCACACTGTCCTTAAAGTAAATGTTTTTAGATTACAACATCAATCCCACACAAATAAAATGCGTAGAAGAGAACTTATAAGGAATTTTTAAAATGAAATATTTCAAGTGGGCAGCTGATAAACTCATTCACTAAAAACATTCTTTTTTATTTGCTCACTTCTTCGTTTTCTTTTATTCATCCTTTTCTTTCTTTATTTTTTTTTTTTTTAAATCTTTCTGAGCCTCAAAGTAAACTCTTTGTTAAATTATAAGACCATAATGAACAATTACCCTATCCTCTGTAATCTTTGTAGCTTTATGCCTTTGGAATAAGCCAAGCATTGAATACTTACTAGAGATAGTCTCCTTCCCTTAGCTTAAAATAGTTCAGGAAACACGTTAGTATGATGGATACACATTTCTGCTTTCCCAAAGAGATGCATCTTGAAGGGCCTTGAAAATCACTATTTCACTCTTTTACTCAATACATTTTATAAACAAGATACAAAGAACCTCAGAAGTACAAAGCAAACAGAGCAGGCAGCCCTCAGCTGTTCTGATTGTCTCCCCCCCATTCCATGGCATCTTCTGGCATAGGTGCCTCAGGAGCACACACAGAAATTCAACCTATCCATTTAATCAACCCTTGTAGACTTGGAAAAGAGAAGGAAAACAGAAAATGCAAGTATGCAAACATTACTTAGGAGAAAACTAAATGGAAAAAACTTACTTGAAAAAAAAAAAAAAAGCACAACTACAAACCACAATAGAACGAAAATAACCTACAGTGATGTAAAATAAGCGACAGAAGAGAGCCAGGAAAATGATCTGGACACACTTGCAAGCACATTAACACCCATGAAGATCATTGCAATTAAAATTTAAACAATTTAAACATTTTTTAAACAGTTTTAAACAATTAAAACTGCTATAATTGCAGATGTACTGGGAACGGTATGACAGTTGATAAGCAGTACACTCTCTTCTGGCCTATTAAGCTCCTACTTGTGCTATTTTTCCTATAGAAAGTTGGAAATTGAGATTAAAAATATGCCTGGGTGTGTCTCCAATAAAATACTTCTTCTAGTTGTTTCCAATAATTCCTCTCCCTTTCCTGCTCCAAACCCTGTGGCAAAACTGTGCTCACAAAACTGACAATATTTTTGAATAGGAATTCAATGTCTTAATAGAGTGCCCTAAAAAGTACTCCACAGATTAAACTATACACCTACACACTTTTATTTGGGTGCACATGTGTGTTACACTAAACATACCTATGTGCATAGAGCATAACTTAAAAATCAGGTAGTAAGCTTCACCTGTTTACTGAAGCATTTAAATTGGAGTGTTAAGATCAATCACTTGTTTTCATTTCATATCTAAAATATTCAAAACAAATATTTTATCTATTACTTCATTTTCTTCAAGGATTTATGCAAATACTTAGACTCAGATATCCCATTCACTCTTTATTTAGGCTGACCAAATACACGGTCTTTCTGAAGCAGTAAACTGCATGAACTAAGTAAGTAAATATACTCATAAGTTATAGAAGAATACTATAGTAAAACTTGAAATTGTAATTATTGTGCTTTGGAAATGAAGTTAGTAATGAAATTCCCTGAAATAAAAACATTTTGCCAGAATGCAATTCTGTAGGAAAATTGGAATGAACTGAGAGAGCAATGGAAGCAATGGGGTTGGACTCGATGATCTCCTGAGGTCCCTTTTCCAACTCCTGTGATTCTGTGATCTGATTTTTCAGCTCTTTTCCCCTTATCATATGCAATAAAAATTTGAAAGCATTCAATCAAAAAAACTTTCCCAGTATAACGCAATACACTTTTCTATAACATTAAGGTCTAAAGAAAAGCACACAACCATTGCAGGGTCAGATTTTTTTTTAATCCCTATTTACAAATTTCCAATGTTCTTTCATACAATCTAGGTGCAAAACTATAGGTGCAAAACTACTTCTTCGGATTCCCTTTTAAAGTTTAAGAAATTCACAAATCCCAGGAACTACTAAAAGCCTTTTATAGTCTTCTGACTGTAATAACTTATCTGCTTACCTATACACACGATTGGAACCAACAGTAATGAGCAGAATAGATCAGTTATCAAAAAAAAAAAGAACAAATCCCCAAGAGTCTTCTTTCAGGAAAAGATTGATTTGGATTCCAGAATATGTAAAAATATAACAACACCCATCAATTTGAGGAATAAAGTTACTTAGTTTGTAAGGTGAACATTAGTGTTCTATGCTTAAGAACAACTAGCAAACTCAAGCTTGCAGAGGAAAAAAAAACAACATTAAAACAAAAATCTGCTCAAAAACAATAAATTTATCCTTCTTGAAATAAATAAATTGATTCTTAGGAGAAAAAGGAATCTATTTAATTCACTCATCATCTGAAATACTTAAATTATCTTAGTATTTTAAAGGATCTCCTTTTCATGACTTGAGATCAGATCCAACTTCCTTTTTTTTTTCCCCCCCATTTCTTAAGCACAGTTGAGAAATTAACTCAGGTTCTTATCATGTTACAGTAAATCCTCCTCAGATTTCTGGTTAGCAGTGTTTCTGATACGTCTTTAAAAAAATCCCAACATTGAAACAACTGCTAAGTGTTGTTAATCTCCTCTTAGCAAACAGTTAGAAATTTTTTACATTCTGCTCTATATTCAAAGTAAAGCAACTTTCTCAAATACATACCTAAGACTCTTAAAAGAACTGCATGCATTACCTTTTTATTTTCCCCTATTCATGGCTTTTTCATTTGTTTGTTTTAAAGAGATGATGACACTATGCTGATTCCTCAATAACTTAAACATGATTCCATTTATTTTTGAAGGAAGAGTAATATGCATGTATATTTTAAATTATGATAATGTTAAATTATTTTAGAAATTTTGCTTAAATGAGTATTTATTGTTGGTTAACAGTATCATAGTTCTAGGCTAAAACTACTTCCAAATAAGAAATCCAGATAAAGAGGTGATTTTTATGGGTGCAAAGAAAACAAGTAGTGCAATGGCTATCAACATTTCTTACTAAATAATATTTTATGAGCATATTAATATTCATTACAGTTGGAGAAGTGTAATTTTGCTGTGAATAACATATTTTAATGTCCCTGCTTTGTGGATTAGCTAGTGATCACCTCCCTTATTCAAGTCATTCCACATTATGGATAATAATCTGGAAGCATTTTCTCTCCCCTATGCCTTAGCCCCTGCATTGCAATAAGACTGATTCCCTTACAACAGTTAGTAAAGATAACTGATTATAAATTATTATTTTCAAAGTGTTTTGAAATGTGAACCATCTAGATGAAGGTGTTTGTGAATGCTGGAACATCAATAACAACACAATCTTACAGGTACAATGACTTGCAAAAATGAAAATATTATCTCTGAACTAGCAACATAAAGATATCAGCTGTAAAAAGACTGAAGTTCACCATGGATAGCGATTTACAGCTAAATGTACAGAACAAACAATCATTCACTTATCACAAAGCTGTCATGCATAACTTAATTAGAATTCCATTTCTATGTGTCTAAATTTATAAAATAATAGCTTATTTGCACTAAAATGGGATGCAATCATTTTGACACTTCTTATTTATTTTCTATTTCACCTAAATGTGTACAAATATTTTCTGGCCTAGGAGAGACATTAACAGAACTACATAAAATTGCAAACACCACACTTATTCAGAACTTCATGTCAAAAACCAAATCATGTAATATCTTGATAACTTTTTTCCTTATTGTGAGAATCCTTCTTTGTTTTTTTTGGCTCAAAGCTTGCTTCCTGAGGTTTTTCTTGTGAAAAGACTCTGAGTGACTTGTCAAGTGATGGGTGCTAACTGTGTGACAATCGATATTGCTTTGGGAACATTTGCAAACCCCTTCCCCCAGAGCTGCTTGCTCTGTAGAAGAGCGGAAGAGAGTGCTCAGGAGTGTTCACTGGCAGAAGATCTGGCCTGTGGCTAAACCACTCCAGCTAAGTATGGAAGGCTGGGGGATGATACCATTGTATCCTGCGAAGGCAAGATACAAGTTGGTGCCTCCCTGCTTCCTCTTATCTGCTGGCAAGACCAGAAAGATAAGAACAAAGGAGGTTCCTGCTGAGATCCCAGAGCCAGAAGCTGCCACCGCAAGGAGAACTGACTCAACCACCTTGGGTTTGAGCTGCCACTCAAAGGAGAGCTGACTCGATCACTTTGGATTTGAGCTGTCACTGCAAAAAGAGCTGACTCAACCACTTTGAAGCATTGAAAAAGGGCCATCATCACCATGGTCGTTGTCGTCATTGTCAAGAGAACAACAATGCCTGACGACCCACCACTAATGAAGATCAAAGACTGAACTACAAACCACGCTGGATCCATGGTGGTGACTATGTCCCTCTTGCTGCCTATAAAGACTCCTTGCTTCTTCTTTTCTATCTTTTCTATCACCCTCCTTCCCTTCCCCATTACCCTAATTCATAATAGTGTCCATCCTCACCTTCCCCATTTCCCTGATTAAGATTTGTAATGAACTGATCCGACCAACATTTGAACCGTTGCTTCTTAATCTCACGCCGGGTATATAGATAATAAAAGAACCTCCTCTCCCTCCTATAAATTGGAGCGAGACACTTATCCAGAAGAAAAGCAATATGCAGGTTAAACTTCAAAAGAAAAAAAAAAAAAAAAAACTAACTACATAATACCATCACATATTAACCAACATTTAGAATGCATGCTATAAAATTAAGTTTGTTAAAAAAAAAAAACATTTCCTACACTGATCCAGAACTGAATGGGCAAAAACTCGGTATTTCCCAAAGGTCTTCTACACTGCCAAGTGGAAACATTTAAGGGAAAAAGTAATAATAAGCATGCTTATTCTTTTAATATAAAAAAAACACACACAGAGCGATTGTAAAGAGAAATGCAGAAGGCAAGATGAGCAGAAAAGATCTTGCAATAAATAATGTGAAATTCTAATTGCAATTTGATTAGAAATGTTTTTGCTTATGAAGTCCTGTGTATTGACCATATAAAGCTGTTAGAGTGCACAGAGCTCCAGGAACTGTAACTGGTAGGGCTGCATTGAAAGCATATGCAATACAGGCTGCATATTGTGCTGGAAGCAACTTGGGAATGGGAATGCACTTGAAGTGGTGGTCCAAGAAGACTCCAATCACTCAACAGCTAGGCTCACCACCAGCCATGGCCCAATGCACTAATTCCCAAGCCACCTCAAATCTTTCAGCAAGGCTTATCACGCTCCTGATCTTAACATGCAAGGTTGGGCACGCATGAAACAGGCTTACAAATGTAAATTGAAAATAAATAAGAATATTGCATACTTTAAGGTTTCTTTTTTTGTTTTGTTTCGTTTTTTTTGCCATTAAGTGTCTTCTTAAATAGAATTAATGCATTGTCATGAAAACATTATCTTCCTAGCCTAGCACAAAGTAAAACAGTAACAAAACTTGTATCCGTATAACAGAACACAAAAAAACATAATTTCTAAAAGTCTTATTAGAGATGAACCAAATAAAATGCATTTTATGATTACGTGGGAATCCCTGGTATCAAAATGAATTAATTAGTAGCACGCAAGAAATTACAGGCGTACTACTTCAAATCATGGAACAACATTTTAAGCCTGAAAAATGCACTTCACTGAAACGATGAGCTTTAAATTCTGCCCATTCTATACAAGGGGTTGTAGGTTGTATTCTTTTCCTGCTGATGATCTCTAGACTGAAAATACAGGTAGCACAGGTGGATTATATCGAGTGGAAAAATATTACCACAAAGTTCAATACCTTCTACTCAGTATGTTGTTTATTTGTATTTTCCAAAGCTAGAGCTGAAATATAATTCTCCCCAGAACAACAACCGGACACACACTACTTGTTGCCAAGAAGGAATTAATGATAGCAGGAGACAGATCTTCAGAAACTCTTTCTTCTGCTATTTGTTAAACAGTTTTATTATTGAGGAGCTGTCACAGTTAAAAAGCTTTGACTCAGATTTCACATTAAACATTTTTGACACGATACTGAAATCACTCAAATGTAAATCCAGTGGGTATTTTCTGAGTAAGACTTTGTGGACTTGAAGATATAGATGTAGTGCTGCGTGACTTGATTTAGTGCACACGGTGCTGAAGGATTGATGGTTAAACTAGACGATTTTAGAGATCTTTTTCAACATTAACAATTCTATGATTCTACTTAGATTTCTTTTTGGGGGGAGAGAAAGGAGAGGGGACAACAGGGAGTGGTAAGTTCTGGTCTTTTTCTTTGGAAAGAGATACACATTTCAAAAAAGGATTTTGGAACATGCACCTGTAATAATTGCAGCTGACAGAATAAACTAAGAGTGAAACTATGTTAAGTAGAGCAGTGCAATTTTAAAAACATTTTGCAGGAATTAAGACTACCTGATAATAATTCTTAACTGAGACTTGCATTTATGGATAGTTCTTGCTGTTTACCTTTCTATATCATTCAACACAAAACAAAGCACAAGGTTTGACATTCATATTATGCACTGGTCACAGATTCACCCAAAAGCTACAGTGAATGGAATTTTTGCATCACCATCCCTGACCAGCTAATAACAGTTGTTATTGAAGGTTTACATACAGATTCACAAACATTACCCCAGCAATAAGATCTCAATTTGGTATTTGTGACCTGAATAACGCTTTTAAGGTACTTTTAAATACATACAGCAATAGCAAGTACATAAAAAAGCTGGAGAAGACCTCCAAGATCATTCAGCCCAACAGTCTACCTATCACCAATATCTCCAACTTAACCATGTCCATCAGTACATCTAAATACTTTTTGAACACCTCCAGAAACACACTGACTCCAGCACCTCCCTGAGCAGCCCATTCCAGTGCCTGATCAATCTCTCGAAGCAATATTTCCTAATGCTCAACCTGAAACACAACTGGCACAAATTGAGGCCATTCTCTCTAGTCCTGTGAACAGTCACATGGGAGAAAAGGTCGATGCCCATCTCTTCACAATCTCCCTTCAGGTATCTGTACAGAGAAATAAGGTTTCCCCTGAGCCTCCTCTTTTTCAGACTTTCATTTCATGGCCCCTTTTTGGCACATAAGATAAAAATAGTTCTACATTAATCTAAAAAATTTTGGCAAACACCATTTTTTCATTTTATACAGACTATGAGTTGTTAAAGCATTTAGTTCTATTATTATAAAGGACCAATGAAAAGCACTTATTTCCCATAAACTTGTAATTTCTATTTGTTGTATTCAATCAGTTCTATTCATAAATATTTAAATTACCATCATTCTTTCTACTGTGATCACAGAAGGGCCAACATACACATCTGCACTGCACTGAGTGAGAATAAGCTATTTACTTACTTCTAGTATCCCTCGAGATTTTGTAAGCCACTATAAAGGCCACCTGAAGTACCTGCTTTGAAATTTCATTTTGTAAGCAACTATAAGGGAGAAAATATTAATTTTAGAAAAGAGCAACAGAAGACCGGCATTAAACACAATATCATCTTCATTGCACAGAAGACATTACATAAAAAACAGAAGATCCTCAAAAAAGTGCATCAGATGAGTTTTATTTTTCAGAAGAAAAAGCATTCACAAATCTGTATCCTCTACTTCTCCTTTTTGTTTGGCTTCAGCCTCCTATGCTTCCAGCCACCCTTTCAGACAAGGTTAAATACATCTTGCTCTGACTAAATCTAAAACCACATTCTCTTATATAAAATCTCTTATATAAAATTTGGGACTATATGGTGAAGGAAAACAAACCAACAAAATAAAATGCTAAGATGGAGCTGGATAACTCTCAGAAGAGAATTTTACATTGTGCAGCTGGAGCAGTGAAAGATTGACCCGATTGTTCAAGATGATTCCCCTCAGTCCCATGGTTGTAAGATGTACAGAGATCTATACATCCCACTTTAATTAAACAAATGGAAAAAAACTATCAAGTACCTTTCTGTATGCTCTATTTTACACAACTTGTTACATCTAGTAAATATATCTAGTGGGTATACGCCATAGCAACAAAAACAAGCTCACGATATATATGAAAGCAGCTGATAACACAAAAGCCACGTCAGGCTTACTTGTAGTCAAAACACTACACAAGCCAGTAAGCACTTTCAAATTCTTGTAACATTTTGCAGACTGGGACTTTAGCGAGTACTTCAAAGGCAGTTCACCCTCTTTAGTATTTCCCTTCTTTATTAGTGCCTCAATATCTGATTTTCTGAAGGAGAGAGGGATTATTAGAGGAATTATTACACCACTGCTTATATTTTTATCTCAAGTTATCCTGCCCATCTCTCTTACTCATTTTGCAAACAAAAACAGATTGACAAAAATAATTCACAGGATATATGCAATTACACATATACCACACAGATACATATATACCATATAAAAATGTGTATACATATATATATGTGTGTGTGTGTGTGTGTGTGTGTGTGTAAATACATTTACAACAGTCAATGATTTAATTTGCTCTTAAGGAGAATTAGTTTCTACTAGAAAAAAAACAAACTTCCTGTTGTCTGTGACAAAAAATGAAGCAGTAAAATTTACAGCTGTATTATGAATTTACAGTCCTTAGATGACAGAAACATTTCTAATTAAGTATGTCAATGAAAAAAGATTTCTCACCTGCAAGTGCTAGTGTGGCAGTACTGATAATAAAGCCCGTAGATATGCATTCATATTTAAATGAAATGTAATTGCCTAATCCTTTAAAACGAAAAAAAAAAACTTTGAGAGCAAGCTGGTCAGCATAATAGTGACAATACCTTTTAATTTTGCCCAACTGGGTTCAAAGATCAAAATCCTATTGAAGTGTTTTTAAATGCCAGTTAAAAATCACAGCTAGAAATGCGCGTGGTATGCTTGATTATAGCCATCCCCTTTATAGCTCAAGTTTATGACACAAATACCACTAATGCCTACTCTCAGTTCTTTTTCAGCCTTCTGAATCTTCTGATTCTTTCTGCGTAGCACTCTCCTGCTGAAGGTAGATATCATTTAAAACCCATACTTAAAAATGAGGGCTCTTCAGCCTTCACCACATTCAAATGTCTTAAAATCATATTTTACTATTTATGGTATGTTTTATATTTTAGTTGCTTTAGCTACAAGGCTGTCTTCTAAAGCATCCTTGAAAAATGATTTAGGAATTACTACAGACTGTGGGCCTGTGACTGATATCCCACCTCCTTTTCCATGACACAGTGCTTGTATTTCTGTGCCCATTTAACTGCCTTGTACAAGAGACTGAAAAAAAAATTCTTTCCTTCTCTTTCTTCCATTCCCTTTTCTTACCTAAATAAGCAATTCGTTAAAGATGGGA
The DNA here is from genome assembly GCF_019238085.1 of Lagopus leucura. Lineage (NCBI taxonomy): Eukaryota > Metazoa > Chordata > Aves > Galliformes > Phasianidae > Lagopus > Lagopus leucura. Next base: position 2,857,786 of record NW_024962264.1, read on the forward strand.
AAAACAAGCAAACAAAGAAACTTAATTCTGCACTGCATTTTTGTATAGGAGCCATTTCTTCAGCTGTATGAACCCAAATTTTTTTTGCTGCTCTTCAGCATAAATATGAATAATTTTGTTCCAGCTGTTAGGCAGACAAACTTCAGAGAGAATGAGAGGAGTTCAACAGTTATCAAATCTATCACGCTACTGCTAAGAGGTATAGAGACAAACCCACTGGAAATATAAGGTACTACACTGTATTTAAAAATAGATTGAAAATTTGGAAACGAAAAATGAAAAAACAGACAAACATATACTATCAGCTCAAGGAATAAAGAACTGTGGAATGGGTAAAAAAAAAAAAAAAAACAAACAATTATGGTTCAAGCATTTTTAATTTAGAGTAATGTATCTTTTAAATTTTTTTCAAAAAAAAAAAAAAAAACAATTCAAAAATTATTCCCTGCCAATGCTACTGCTCAGTTATAAGACCTCAAGATGTAGTTATGAAAAGTGCTTTTTAAAAAATTGGTCATATTTTGATCACTTGGATTGTTTCTTCTACACATTTGAAAACATCAGAAGTGGTCAAAAATCATCACACAGTGAAAAATAATAATTTCACAATCACCACGCATGCTACCATACCATCATAATATTTTAGGACACCAAATCGAAACAGTGAAATAAGAAAATTCTGAAGAAGGAAAAGTTTTTATTTTGTTTGGAATAAATCTGTTCTGTATTCCTACATTCTATTAAAGAAAAATAGAGTTTGACTCTTAGTTTGATTTTAACTTAGTAGGCACTTAAATTATGGAAAATGTGATGGAGTGCTACTCGCATGACTGCGGCTCACCACCCATATTAATTCTTTGTATTCACAAACACACAATTTGCCATTGCTGAAGAGCAGGTCACATCTCACACCTCTGGACTGGAGCTGTCATACTCACTTTGAGTTTGGCTTGGCCTGTGTGGAGTACTTGGTTTCAGCTTGTTTTGCTGTAAGAGTAGTAGCCTAATAACCAGAAGGCTGCCATTTAATTTTCCTTTTGTTTCACTAGGTGTACTTTCAAAGCAATACATAATTTTTGTTAATACTTTTGATGTGGATTAGAATGACTAAATTCAAGACCTCTGAAGACCAAATGCAGTGGAACTAGAGCTAATCTTTTTCTTTTATTGAAAGAGCACACACTGTGCCATAATTACAGCCATTAAAGGTATTTCACATTCCTCTGGCTGTTGGGCACACAATGAACTGGAAGCTTTTCAAGCTTTTATTTTTAAACAATGCAATGAATATGTACCTTGAATAAAGGAACTAGAAATCATCCCATTTCTTTCTTCTTTTCGATATCATTTTGATCCATATCCCAGTGGATACATTTAGAAGTTCATATGTACTACAAGCACTTATCCCAGACACCTTTGGCATTCAGAGAACAAGCACCCAGCAGAAGCATATTACAAATCAGTACACCCCTCTGAATCCTAAAGCACCAATTAAAGCAGTACATTTGTTGCTGGGTTTATCACAACTGCTTTTACCAGCACTCAATAAGAAAGGGTGTAGGGAAACGTGCTACCATTTTCATTTCTGTAACAACGTCAAGACTGCACTTGTTTTCACTTGTGCACAACAAAGATTTTTTTAGTGCAGTTGGCATCAAAGAATATCATCTACAAATTCTCCATTACCAAAATCCCTCAGAAATAAGGACACAAACAGATGCCTTATCGACTTCATTTAAGAGTTCTCTATAATATCATGACTGCTACATTACGCCTGTTTAAATACAACATTTTGATGTATCAAAATCTAAAAATAAAAAAAAAAGACATTTTAGGAAGACAAAGCAAGAGATAGGAAAGAAAACTGAAAAAAGAATAGGCTTATCTTTGTACTTACGAAAAGCTCTATAGAATTCTTCCAGACCGAGGTGCTTGTCACTATTATAATCATCATATTTCAGCAAATCGAACAGAGAGCAGTCAGACAGATCCTTGCCAAGCTCATCCCGTTTTATTACCTGACAAGAAAATTATAACCATGAAATTACATTTGGGCTCTTAGAGTTCTCTAGCATAATTAATTGTTTCTAATAATCATTTAATAGATCATTTTAAGGTTGCTGTGAAGCAAAGAACTGAAACCATGTGAAGTCAGGGATTTTCCAGTTACTTTGTAATTATTTATTGCAGTTTTAAAGTTTATATCTTTAAAAAAGACTTCCTGAGATTAATAAAAAAAACTCAGAACATGTAGAAAATATATATAATCTGACTATACAGAAGCACTGTAGAGAAACTACAAATGACAAAGCTGATTTTACTTATTCACGATCGCAAATGGTGATTTAGAAAATTTTGAATATCCATGAGAAGATAATTTCCCAAGCATACGTGATTTTCTCCTCTCAGTAATTCCTAACAAAAAACAAAAAAAAAAAAAAAACAAAAACCACCAAACCACTCATTTTCAAAATTAACTAAAATAAACACCAATTGCCCTGCTAATTTTATCAGCTTCTTAGAGGCTTTTGAAAAGCCTATTATCTTTCTGAGGACCTGCTAACAAAGTAGTTGACCTGAAAAGACCACTGTTTCATTATGGGTGCACATCCACTTAGTAAACAATTCATAATTAATAGCTACCAGTTCTTCTCTCAAATGAACTTCTCCACGAGAAGTGTTCTTTAATTTGCGCACCGCTTATGTTTAAAGACCTGGACATCATCCAAGGTATTAAGATGTTTGTATGTGAAGATATTCTGAATTTTAATTTTAGATAGCACACATAGAAACGTTTTCGTATCTGAAAGAACCAAAGCTAATACAACTCTTCTAATCATCTAATGGCTGCACAGTTTTGTACCATTCACAGAAAAATGAAAGCAAATACAGTTCATTCATTTGTAAAATAATTGCTCCTCCTGTCCTCTACCTGTATCCCAAAACTAGAAAACTAATGCATTTGCATTATATGATAGTTCCTGAAAAATCAAGCAATACAGATGCTTTTGTGTTCAAGTCATTCTACAAAAGAACCAGCAGGAATAGAAAAGAATGGATTCAGTTATTATTCACATAAATACAAAATGTCTAAACATATCAAAGAGAACAATAGGAGTATTACAGAGAAGAGAAAGGACAAATATGTTTTCCTCCAGCAAGTTATTTTCTGTACACTAACATAAACACTTTATAAAAAGATGGCAACCTTGTTAGCACATGAACAATTATGAAAACCATTCACAAAGATAAGAACTAACACAAAGCAACATTTAGTTGTTATTACTTACAGAGGCACACAATGCTACCTGAACATTAGTGCCAGCTACTCCTAACGCTTTAAAAGCCCTTCTTTAAGTACAAAAGACTCAAGTTTTCAACACATACTGTTGCATCTTTTACTGTGATTGAAATCTGAGCTTTCAAGTCTTGAAATGTAGTTAAAATCACAACTGGTTCATGGAAATGCAACACTTGGAGGATAAGAAACACTGCTGCTTTGCTTGTTTTTTCATAAAATCTGGTCTAAAATTGGTTAAAACACTCACTCCCATTAGCTTCAGTTGTTAAATCCTTGTTTGTACATCACATCACACGAGGCAATAAAATCCACCAACACTTACAACTACTGTCCTGTATTTTAAGGTGTATATTAATATCATCAGATTCCATCTTTTGAGCTGTAATCTCTCATGATGCTTTCCATCTAATAATTTGTTCAATTTTATTTTAAAAATAGAAATAATCATTCATATTTGATGAACGGTTAGTCCAAATGACTGCGGTAATCCCTAGTATGATTCTGTGGGTAGCTATCATTTCTCCTGCCATTCAATTCTTATCTTTAGCAAGCTAAACATTTGATTACAGATATGAGATTCAGTGTTTGTTTATACACTGCAAAATACTTTGTGCATCTTTAGAAATTTCAATCACTTTTAATCAATATTCAGAACTCCCCAAAAGATCTGTGACGTCAAGTTTTAGAAAGTCAAGAAGAGATTTTGTATCACAATTAGTCTTCATTAACTGTGATTTTCTGTTCCAACTGTTGCAGATTCATCCACTTCTAGCCTCTAGATGTGATTGGATTACACTGCCTAATTCTCTGAAAGGAAAACTCATCTCTGTGGAGTTTTGTATGATTTTTCCCCACCTATCACAAGGCCAGAGCAGGCATTAGAATATGGCAATCTGGATTTTGAAAAAGAAAATTGGAACTACATGTTTTAGTGGAAAACTGGATTTAGATCAGATTGGCTGTGATATGAAATTATAACCTGTGTAAGACTTTGGTAAAGCTGTTTACTTACCAAGTTATTAGCAAACAGAAAACATAACTATTGTTTTAAAATCAGCAGGATCAAACTAACTGTTCTTGGGAGTTCCTAACTCACCATATTTGTCTTGTTGACAGAACCTTTTAACAGATGTTCACTTATCAGTAAAATTCCTTAAGGTGGGATATATTATGACAGCACAAAAAAAAAATCTGTTCAAGAAATAAACAGCAGAATCCACATCTGAAGGCTGGATATATTTTGTACTAAGTGTTGCAACTTTTTTTTTTAAACACCACCTTCTAAGAAATACAGCCTGTCAGACAAGCTCATTTCCATTTTCTTTCACTTATTCTAGGGATGTAATTTGCAAAGGTACATTGCTAAGCTTAACAGCTTCTTGAATGTATTTTTAATTTCACACACAGTATCATCATAAGAAAACAAGAACAAATTAATCAACCTCTGCCGTATCAATAAAGATACGTTTTTCTTAAATAAATGTATCAGTAAAAAAAAAAGAAGTGTCAATAAGGAACTCAATAGTATTTTGGAAGTCTTGTGACTCATTCTGACTATTTTGATCATTTAAAATAAATACAAAAACCAAATCGGCAGATGGCATATACAGGTGAAGTGATTAGTAATGTGGAGAAGGATAGGGCTGCATAGAGAATAAAATGGATCAACATGGTTAGATGTTATCAAGGAAGGATCTGTGGTTACAGAGTCAAATATAAGGTAGTTACTATAAAAACAAGAATCTAGACCGTACCTAAGTGAGGATAAATGTACCTCAGAAAGCATTTCATCTAAAAAGATTCAAGATTTGCCGTGGTTAAGTCAGCCTCATAAATTCCAAGATCACCCAGAAGCCTAAGCAAGCAGTAGCAATATGATCTTTGGAAACGTAACAAGGTAACTGAAGTTAGAAAAGCAATTTCTACTTGTTTGTATTCAAATGTTGAAACTCACGTTAGAACAGTCAGATTTCCTTTGCACATATTAAATTTAATGTTCAGAAGCTAGATGTTCAAGTTAGCAGAAGCTACATTTTTCAAGTTAGAAGTGATCCAAAAAAAAAGTAACATTAAACCTATCAAAATGCCTTACACTAAGTCTACTAAAATGCTTTACACTAAGAGAGATGAGAAAAATCAATCTCTATGATTTTGATGCTGTTGATTTTTTTTCCCCCACTGTTTTTAAAGGAATGCTATCAGCTGACTGTAGTATCAGTTCAATAGATAGGGAAATAGGGAAAGTACAGATGCTCCACTTGACAAAAGTCTATAGGAGAAGAAAAAAGAACAACATCTCACATTCTCAAAAATAAAAAAATCTAGTAGGGAAATTAGCCTTAAATTCTAGGACCTGTAGATTCTCCTCGATGTCTTCAACATATTTTGGGCCATCTCATTCATTTTATGTTAACCTGGTAAACAAAAGAAATGTACCCAAGCCTTCAAAATTACAGACATTAGTTCGTAAGTAAGGATGACAATACATTTCACTGATGAGAAGGAGAAAAGGTTTACTATTCTAAAATGATAATTCTAGAATCCCTGGGACAAATCCGTTGTTTTCCCTTTCCTAAAGCGAGGGTGTTCCCAGCATTCTTCTCTGTACCTTAGCAGTACATCCCCTTCCTTTATCAAATCTAGTTTCAAGTCCTGATGATGAGCCTCATCAGCTTGCTGCCTAATGTATTCTTGCTCCTGCTGGTCAGATGTGTCCCATCCTACATCAACGTTCCCAGTTTATAAAAAATGGTTCCTAGATCACAGAAAACAAAACCCTGAGCACACCATCCACATAGTTATTCCATCAACTGATCTGTTCTTCTGCCCAGATTCCAGCCTCCTGTTGGAAGGATTGAGTAGAACACTACCTGTACACCGGATCCCTCAAGCATATTCTCAAGTGATGTAAAGTCTGTCTTGATATTTTTAAGTTTCTTAGTCACAGACTCACGTGAGCCAGCTAAAAATACCAGGAGCAGATTGTAACCCTTTGGCTTCAGTCCTACCCGGTACTGTCTTCCCCAGTTCTCTCTGCAGGAACTATCCTGGCAGCAGGATAAATACAAATATTCATAGATAATTAGAAGAGTCAGCAACATTATTTTAGATTAATTTAAATTCTTTCAAAGAAAATTATTAAAATGCAAACAAAATAATAACAATTTAAAAATTAATATTCACAAAATTTTATTGTAGACTACCTTGCCTGACATTTACGCTGTGTAACGAAGCAAGAATTGTTTCTGAGCTAGTTTTACGATAGATTACAGAGCCATGAAAAAACCCCAGTCAGATGTCAGAACTGCCTGAATGAAAGAAAAGAAATAACAGAAAATAAATAACAGTCTGCAACCCAAAAGTGTAGTGCTAAACATTAAAGCGTATGTTTTAAACTATTTCAGACTTGAAACAGCATTTTTTTTTAATAAAAAAATAACTGCGTTACTTTTTCTGAAGTGTAGAATTGTTTTCCCTTCCATCAATATTCTAAGGCAAAAACTTCATAATTTCAGATCAAAAATATTTTAATACATTTGTAGTATTGGCGCCTTCATTTCAAGACTCTGATTACCCTCAATTTCACATTAGGGAGTAAAGCTAGATGGACATGTGTTAAAGAAAGTGAGAGAATTTGCACTCACTGCAACGCAAAATGATCTTCACAAGGACAGCGTGAGAGAACTGGGGCTGTTCAGCCTGGAGAAAAGGTGGCTCTGGGGAGACCTGATAACTTTTCAGTATCTAAAGAGAGGCTTATAAGAAGGAAACGGACAGAGGTTCTAGCAGCATCTGTTATTGTAAGACAAGGAGAAATGGTTTCAAACTAAACTAAACTAAAAAAAGTGAGTAGAAGTTGTTTTTGTTTGTTTCTTTGTTTACAATGAGAGTGGTGAGGAACTGAAACAGGTTGCCAGAGATGGTGGATGCCCCCATCCTTGGAGACACGTAAGGCAGGCTGGACAGGATTCAGAAACCTGATGTAACTGTAGGTGTTCCTGTTCATTTCAAGGCAGTCGGACTAGACGGCCTTTAACAACCCTTCCAAATCAAATGATTTTATGATTCTACGAAAATAGAGGAGATGAAATTTAGAGCACTAAAAAGTGAAGTTGTTGTTCAATATTCATTTGAACAAAAAATAAGTTCATGATCTTTCCTTTTTTTTTTTTTTCCTACAATAAAAAAAATACTTTTGATAATCTCTGAAGATGATTATATTTTAAGTGCAGAAAAGTAGTATTCACAACATCACTGTGGTTGGAAGGGACCTCTGATATCACCTACAGATCATCCAGACTGCCCAATTTTGACTGTGAGGAAAACTGAAAAACTGTTCTGTTTATGATAATATTTCTGAGTGAAGCAAAGACTCCTATTCAGCCTTAGGGCAGTACCAAGACCATTTTCTCCCCCACACAGAGAGAAATGCACACATAAATGGTAAAATATAATTATCTTTCCAAGAAAATTAATAATCACTTTTTCAGTGTGAGGAAACTTTCTCACTCTGCAGATCAGTCAACTTCCAGACTGGGACTTCTTGTTCCTTTTCTCCTTCTCACAACAATTTTAATTTTCAGAAATACGTATGGCTACTACATACACAAGGGGGGGAAGAAAGCAGCAATCTAATTTGACTTGACACTGGGTAATAAAAAAACCAAAGCATTCAGTTGGTTGAACTCAGCAGAATACACAAGTCAGGCTTTCAACAGGCACAACCAATGGTCTGAAAACCAGAGTTTTCAACTGAAGATCCTACACCAAGTCCTTGTAATTTGGTTTCTTGTTCTGAATCTTTATTTAGATCTGAGTCATATGTTCCGTTCACCACAATTATGCAGACAAAACACTTAATCAGACAAAAGATAAAATTTACAACTGCTGAGATTATACGAGAGCTGGTGCTTAACTGCAAGACTACACACAATTCTGGATAACCAAGATGATTTACTGTTCCCCACTTTGTCTTAGGTAAGGAAGACAGAGGTTCTCAGATGAAGCTTCTGCTGTCAAGAAGGCTTCAAGTGAAACGTGTACCATTATTTTTTTTTTCTCTATTCAAACTGACTGAACAACTTGTTCTGGAGTCAACGTGTATTCTTTACGACTCATCAAAATAAACCACACAGTATTAACAATTATTTCATTTTGTTGTTATTCTTTGGATTTCATGTTCTGCTATGAATTTTAACAAAAAGCTCTGTGACCAGAGTTAAAGACAGTTGTTTTTTTTTTCTCTATGCATATGAAAAAAGTGTTGCTTTACCGTTGTTACTAAAAATCATTTCTACAAAAGAGACACATATGGAAAAAAATATTTATATTATTGTAAATAACATATAGCATGGTTGAAAATACCACACTGGAAGATTTTTTTTAATCTATGTTTGGCAGCAAGAAAGAAATAAAAGAGAAGTGTATACAGTGCAATTAAATTTCAGTAACTTCATAAACATTTGGAAACTCTGCAAAAACATTTTTTCTATTGACCTTCAATGCTATGATGGCTACTTAGAGAATAACTTGCCCCCTATTTTATTATGTTGGCCCATGATGTCATATGTCAATGCTGGTGGTATTACAGTAGGGGTCAAATCTTTCCACCAATATTCCGTTACATGTTGTTGCCATGCAACAGTTAGCAGCAGAGCATAAGTCTGACAAAATGGTATCTGACATGAAAGTGCATATAATGCACAGGTGGGTCACTGAATTCCTCCATGCAGAAAAAAATGGCACCCACTGACATTCAGCAATAGGAGCACTATGAAGAGGTGGGAGACAGCAAGTCACCTCCACTGGTACAGATGTTTATGAGTACAGCACCCAGGCTCTTGTTCATCACTGATGAAAATACACAGCTAATGAAGACTACTTTGAAAAAATAGCATTTTATAGCTGAGAATTTGCTTCAACAAATGGAGCTATTGTGCTTTTTGTACATGTTGCAGTTTCCGAGGAAATAAATAGGAAGCATTACTTCTCGAGCAATGTATGTAGTACTTTAGTCCTGCTCCTCTAATGAAAAATCATGGTACATTGATAGATAATGATTTTGTAGTAGTGAAAGAAGTTATTTTTCAGTAATTACATGGGGGCTATGGCAAGAAAAAAAGATACTAAAAAATGGTAAAATAGAAAAGAATCTAAAATTCAGTTTATTTATACTATCAACCAACACACTAAATTCTAGCATGATTTGTTTCAATTGTATACAAGTAGTACACGTAAATCGTACAGATATACCTGAGAGAACTTTGTATGGTATGTACTTATGCAGTACAGTAAGTACCATTTGTAAAACGTATGAAGGCACCAAATTCACTTAATAGCAGAAGTTCCAAAAGATTTTGAAAAACATCCTGAAAACACATCACCACAAGTCTAACACAAGGCTCCATACAGAACCACCCAATTCAAACCTTGTATCTTTCTTAGAGCAGTGTCAAAACACTACTTGAACTCTGGTAGCTCGGGAACATGGCCACTGCCCTCTGATGAAGAACCTTTTCTTAACTCCTCTCCTGATCCTCCCTGACACAGCTCCATGCTGTTCCCTTGGGTCCTGTTGCTGTCACAGAAAGCAGAGCTCACCACAGCGCTTCACTCCCTCTGTGGAACCACTATAAGGGCTCTCCTCAGCTCCTCTGCTCTAGGCTGAGCAAACCCTCAGCTGTCCCTCATAAATCATCCTCTAGACCCTTTACTACATTTGTGGTCTTTATATTGTGGTACTCCAAAACTGTACACAGTGTTTGAGATGAGGCTGCACGGAGCAGAACAACCCATCCCTCACCTGAATGGCAGTGCTGAGCCTGATGCTGCCCAGGTTAAGGTTGGGTCTTTAGGCTGCCAGGGCACACTGCTCACTCACGTTCAATTTGCCATCAGCCAGAACCTTGAGAACACAGAGCTACCCTGTCCCCAGATATACATCAGAACCAAGCACACTATTACGATTTATAATGCAGCCTCCATTCAGCAAAATATTTTTTTTAGTGGCTGTCTAGTATTCACTGTTTCAAATTTGATGGTTTTTGACAGAGTTTCTCATAAGTAAACTTTGATACTGTCCAGTCAATCAAAATACATTTCCCATGACAACATTCATCAGAAACTTAGCATTCTTAGGTAAATGATAGCTACTGCTGTCATGCCTACTGGTGCAACCATTATTGGTCTAAGTCTGCAATTAATAAAGCTTGCTGATTAGAAACACAGTAAAAGCTCAATTGGTATTATTGAATTGCTTTGAAATACTGTTTTGGTTTTTATGTTTCATTTTTTTGTTTGTTTTTTTAACTCCAAAAATACATTTAGACTTCAAGAGTACACAGTGGACAACGGAATATTTAACGGACAAAGCAACCTGTAATACATCCTACCCCTCCTCATGTATATTTAAAGTAATTGTATTCAAATTTCTCAATAATTATCACAATTTCTGAATAATGAAAATTTTCCAAGAAAACCTGAATGAAGTTTTCCACCTCAGAGATACACATATACTTCCTAAAGTGAAAGCGTCCTGAGACATATTATTCCATACATCTGGACAATAGCAATTGAACAGCTTCTGGGCTAATAGAAACAAATCTAAATCTTACCTGAGACAATTCATTTGTGTCCACAAGTCCATTGCTGTCAGAATCAAAATAATGAAATATCTGATCTACGAGCAGTTTCCTTAAAGCCATTTTCTCACCAACATTTCTATCTTTGGATTGAGCAGCATATCTCTGATTTTGAAGATCCAATAACATATTTTTCACTTTGCTGTATTCAGTAGGTTTGCATTTATCTCCTGAAAAGGAAACACACAACACGAGTTTATTTTGAATTTAATTTCATAGGAAGGGGGAGAAGTAAATTAAAAAATAAGGATAAAAGAAGAGAGTATTAACTCTTTGTAACAACATCAACAGGGTTTGCCTTATGAGGCAAGGAATTTGTTCTGCTGTATCTTTATCCATATCATTTCCTTATCTGGTTTTCATTTAAAAACCAAAAATAATCACAGTTCTAGACACTTAGCATAGATAAAATCTTCCGTGTATCAAAGCTAAGGAAAGTCTGAACAGCTTTAAGCCTGTACTTCTCTCATTCAAGTCATTCTGAAGAAGAGTATCTGAAGATTTAATAAAGTGTGACCTTTAGGAAATTATTTTGTGTAAACATTCATATTGTCACAGTGCAATATATGCAGGTATAGCTGAAAATATTTTAAGAAACCATACATTCCAGAGAAATTGTTTCAGAACATTTGACTTTACAAATTAGAAACCGCACTTGAGTATTCATAAAGTAGCTTTAGCTTTCCGTGTACCGGACAGATGAAACTCAGGTGAAAAAGAGAATTTGAATTCACAAGAAGAAAAGAAATGATGCCTAGGATAAGATCTACTTCAATTTTTTCATTATTGAGCCTTTCTGTGAAGTGGAAGTTATTACAACAAATGTCCTGCACACGATGATTATAGTCAATGATTACAGCTGCTGTTTTGAAATACAATGTAATTTACTTCTGGTATACTATTATATCAGATGCTTTATATTTTAAATTGAATAGATAAACTATTTAGGAGTTCTGGGGTTTTTTTTCTTTGTTTTGTTTTGTTTTTCATTGAGATAAGCTTCATAAAGATCAGATATGTAAATGTGGACCAGTAAAATACAGTTACCATGTACGTGTTGCAAAAAAATAAAAATAAAAAAATGACACTTAGCTACTATTTGCTATCTCTAACATGACAGAAATATGCTGTGTTGATTAGCAAAGAAAGCTGTGTTCTAATTATTCTTTTCAGAAAAGACTAGTGTAAAGGAGGACAAATATTTATCTCACAGAAGTTGCCTAAAAATTTACTCTTCTTTTAAATTGGAGATCACCACTTCAGTGAACATAACATCATTGCATTGCTATGAACCCCTACCATCATTTGGTAAGGTAGAGAGAGATGAAGTTCATACATGCTTCTTGTAACCTTACAGGGAAATTCAGATCTGAGAGGCCTCCTATGATGGAAGTTAAATGGTACAGGTACAAAAAATATTTTTAAGAATTCAAAACACTCTAGGTTATCTTTTATTTCTAAAAGCTAGTAATAGGCAGTAAATACATGACAAATCCAAATGTCGCAACAGCAGGAAACAAAACTAAACTGTTTTTACTGTTAAACTTTTTAACAGCCTTATCTACATACAGCGTTCGCATGTTTGTCCTTCATTTGCCAGAGGCATGGAGACTGAGGACATGCAATTTGTAGAACTGACTGTAGATGCTTTTCAGAGATAATGCAGGAAACTCAGTAGGGAAACAGAAGGATTCTGTAGTCATGCTCTATGTGTAGCGAGGAAAGTTTGTCATCCAAGTGGATCCAAGCTCCAGGTGATGGGGACGGAAGACAGCACTTGAGCAGACTAATACATCTGGGTTAACTCCAAATAACTGAGCCAGGAAAGGAAGCAGCACTTTGTCTCCCCTAGACAACTTTTGTGGGTGTAATATCCTCAGAGTGACAAATTCGGTATTTTTCTCCAGAGCAGCAGAAATCAAACACCACAAATGACATGACATGTCATGGTTACAGTCTTACCAGTGTTCACATTTTTCACGAAAGTGTAAGTCCTGCTTATTTGTTAGACAACACACTGGTCATACCTAGTTACTACGTCTAGATCCTAGCCCCAGGAATTTGTTTTCGATCAGACAGTTCCCAGTCTGTTATTCTAAAGCTTGCAGAGATTTTTTGCCTTAGCAATATGGAACAAAAGTAAAGCAGTTTATTTCCTTATAAAATCAGATACATTAGAGTATCTCATTAAGTCATGAAAGCTCTGAGTTAGAAAAAAAAAAAAAATAAAAGAGGAAAATTATTTATAAATGAAGAATGCTCATTCCCCTAACCCAACTAGAAGATGAATGATCAAGAATTGGATACAGATTCTTGCATCTATGAAGACTTCATGGTGATGGAAAAAGTTTTACAGGCTGGATAGAGCTGTGAGCTACCTGGTATAGAGGGACACGTCCCTGCTTACAGAAGGGAATTGGCACTAGATGACCTTAGAGGCCCCTTCCAACCCAAACCATTCTGTGATTTTCAATCAGCTGCAAACAAGGTAAATACAGTTCACAAAGCAATTTCATGACTCTGGTAACCTACCTTCAGTAGATGATTATTTTCAATTCAACAACAGTGGCAAAGCCAATGTTCTTTACGGGGTTGCTTTGATCATGGCTATAAGATAACAGCTGTAATTTGCTCTTCATGTGTTCCTCTTCACTCAGATCAACTCAGAAATACCTTCTCTGCCCTGATAGTGCTCATCATCAGTTGTAGCTCAGATCCTTTCAGCGCTTCCCTAACTTGTTTGAAAACTAGTCCTCATGAAAATACTGCCATCACCTTTTTGAAAAATTACTTTTAAAAAATGTTTTAAAACATCTTGTAAAACAGATATTATTTTGCTTCTTCTAAATTGTTAGTCTGACCCACATGACACACTTGTCTGTAATACAGAAGCAGTATTCTCTGATGACTTAATCAGAAAAGGACATCAAGGTCTGTGGATGCGATCACACAGTTTGCATATAAGAGTAGCTCTGAAAGCAATAATCATGTATTTTAACTCAGTGTCAACTGTCTACAGTATCTTACAAAAATTGTACAGAAAAAAAATAAAAATGAATATCACCTTGGAGCAGCTTTGATTTATTTATTTGGTGTGTGTGCGATTGCTCATAATGAATAAAGACCAAATAAGTTTTCTGCTCTTCAGGCATGTAGCTATTTGAAAATCTTGGGAGAGTTAACAGATCTGGGTAAACAGGGCATACGCTGCACCTGCCAGATGGTTGCTCACTTTACCTGTTCCCCAGTCTTATGATATTGTTTGAGATTATCAAGTTTCTTGCAATATATGCAGTAAAAAACATGTGACATACTTGCTATTTTAAATAAAAATAAATAAGTAGCTGCTGCTTGCAAACACTAACGAGGAATGAAAAGGAAAGTATTCACTGCTACTTACAGTACGTATTCTTAAATAAATGCAGCCATCTTACGCTGAACAACGTGTAGCAATTCTACCTTGAAGTGTCACTACATTAATTTTCTCTATTACTACCATATTTTTCATTCTGTTTGTCAAAGTAATCTGTTACAATGGAATTGTTGTGCTTAGATCTAAACATCCATCTTTTACTCTGGATTCTAACAAATTTTAGGCTGGTGACAATTCAACCTTCAGTTTATGCTCTGAGCTAATTGCAGCCATGCTAACAGGTGCACACAGGTTTATTACATTAAGACATTTTCACTTTATGGATGAAACAACATGGTTTTTGTGCCAAAGGCATCACAGATCTGAATATCGAGTAAAATATTATTAATGGACGTAACTGACAGGAAAAGGGATCATAAGGAAACAGCGACACACTGTCACCACAGTTGTTTAACAAATCATCCTCTTATCTCATTGTCATGACCCCCTTTTAATGTAGTACTCAAGATATAATTGCAGTAGATGTTTCAATTGAGAAGAATGAGGCTCTGTTGATGTATAGAGGAGCACTCCTAGGGTGGAGTAGCAGCACAGGAAAGAACTTGGGGAGCTGTACTATTTCTGTAATTAGCATAACCCACAAAATAGTTGTATGAAAGGCACACTAACAGGCAAAAAAGGGATTAAAGATGCCAACCTTGAAAGTGAGGAAAAGTAATTTAAGCTTAATGCAACGGAGAAAGAAACATTCGGCAACTTGTATTACTCCCCAGTATTACAAAAGTCAAAGATGGTATATAACAAAACCAGAAAGGATGATTCATCAGGATACACAATGAACCTCACCACAACAGACTTTCAGACTGTTGACACATTTTGGGATTTATCTCTGTAATTATATTGTTACATTTAGACAAACAAAACGTGTCACAGTTCTAGTTCTGTTTATGGTTCTGAAGGAAAATCCGTAAGATATATATTCCTAAAGCTCCTCCCCAATAAATCAGTTAGACTATGTCAGTCAACATTAATTATCAAATTATCATTTATCATCTTAATATTTATATAACATATGAAGTCCTGAATAATACTAAAGCATTCAATGTTGAAAAAACTAAGTTGCATATAATTCTATCTATATGTGAGAGCAATCTCTTTATTGAGCATAACTTCATAATTTCAGTTTTCTGATACTTTTTTTTTTTGCTTCTTCATTTCTGAACTGGGCTTACTGTACAAATAAGCCATTGAATTTTGAATTCCCACAAAACATTAGTGGTAAATATTTGTTTTGCTTGCTCTTTTTTGTTTGTTTCATTCATGGAAAAGAGCTATTCGAGCACGCAGAAAAGTTTTACAAAACCACTGCTGTGATTTCTTTTACAAGTTTTCTGCCACCTCCTGTAAAATCTTAGATGTACAGAAACCCAAAAGTAAAAGACATGCATTAGAATCAGAATGTCAGTCTTCTGTTCCATACCTTGTAATTTCTGAAACAGCACTACTTCTATGATTTACTTAATTCAAATTCCAAAATAGGAGAAAAGTGCAAATGTTTGGCTGTTAGTTTCTCTCCATTTGACACAGCAGTTTTGCAGCTGTATCTTTGTTACCTAGGAAACAGTCGGAAATTAGAGATTGAGTGCTATTGCCATCTTTGACAGTTTTGAACGTTTGTCCATAATACAGAAAAATTATTATATTTGACAATTTAACATGCTAGAGAATAAGATATATATGGAAACTAATTGGCTATCTGTAAAAACTCAGCAATACAATAGCACCCCTATTCTTATTGTCTATAGAAGAATATTAAAGATATTCAAGTAGGGTAATAGTTAGGAATCACTCCTTAAAATCAAATTCAAATCTCAAGGTTCTGCATTTCATAGTTTTGGGGCAAATGCAGAGAGAAAGAAAGATTATAATTTAATAAACATATAAAGTTAAACCATCTGATTTCTGTTGCCAGGTATTTGCCACTTTCACAAGTAAAGCAGGCATTTTAACCTCTCTTTGCCTTAGCACCCCCATCTACAAAGTAAGAATAATTTCAGAGGTGTAAGACTTATTAATATTCATGGAGTATCTCTACCTGCAAAAAAGAAGTTATCAGCTCTTGATACACAACTGTATTCTTATATACTTTATGATCTTGAGCAAAGGTGTATCTATATAGCACAGCTATTAAAAATTTGAAGGAAAAACATCAGCTCTTTAAGAAGAACTACATTTTACTAGAGAATACTGCTACAACTATTTCAGAACTGATATAAGCATAAATCACTTTTCTTTTTAAATGAAATAGACATGCAGCAAGACTACTGTTAATATTCTACACGCATTTTGAACCAAGTCTGAACAATCTAATTAGCCAAAATGCTTCACTGCACAACTACAAACAGTATTCCATGGAACAAAAGTGATAAATTAATCCAAAATAAGATGTTATACCGTATCTATACACAAATGAATTGGATATATATAGGTACAGGCACTCCCATACACAGGCTGAGGAAGTCACTACAGATATGATCTGATCTCAGTTCAATCTCAAACATAGCATGAGAAACAACAACTTGAAGGTCTTAATCCTTCATCCTTTAGTTCTTTTTCTTGATACAGTCGCTATGAAGTATGAAAGTTAGAATCTTATTTGTCGCTTTAACAAATAAAGGCACTTTTTAAACCCCAAAATTGCCTATGCTTATCTGAAAGAAACTTCAAGGTTCAGACAGCATTTCACAGTATTTTCCAATTTAAAATTTACTTAAAAAAAAAAAAAAAAGTGAAAGTAGAGCTCAACAGCTTCTATCTTTATTCACTGCTCTCCTCACTGAAGGTTTAGAACTGCCCTTCAGGAGTGCTGGTCTCATTTACAGCCTTGTGAATTTATTCAGGAGGGGAGGGCATTACACTCAAAACACAATTTATAATACATATTTCCTGGATAAACGTGGATTAAAGAAAAAAAGCCTTCAGTTACACAAGTAAAATTTGACATGCAACATTAACAAGATAATTTGTTTTCCTTGTTCTTCCTAGGTTATTAAAGAAAACAAGAGGAAAAAAAACCAAACCAAGAACCAACAGCATGTTTCAAAGGCAGACATTGCTAAAAATGAAGACTGAGACAGGAGTTCAGTGCAGCATTTTATTTTCCCCTCTGCCCGAGTTAAGAAGTTAGTCTTCCTCCCACAGGAGGAAGACACCTAAGTATACAAAGTCTAAATTGGGAGAAAAAAAAAATATACATAAAAGCATTCCAAACCCAGGAGGGAAATAATAATGTGATGCAAGCTTAGCCACAAATCTATAAAGAGTTCTGCTTTTGGTTCTCAGACAGCTTATTTCAAAAATAAATAGTTGAGAGTGATAAAATTGTTTATATTAGATCGCAGTCTTCCTTTTCCTAAAGACTTCTCAAAAATGTGGATTTTTTATGAAGGTGAGGTCCTGAGAGTGAGTTAAGAAAAACTACGGAAGCACTGCAGCTAAAAGGGATGGTTTTATGCCTCCATTTCTATTTCTTCCCCTCAGTCATATATTCTGACAACTTTCTTTTTTTCAGCTTCAGCAGTTAGCTTTTAGTGCTAAGATAATTTAGGAAGATTTTCAGTTAGAATTCTCCTATAGAAAAATCTCTTGTATACATAGAACTACGCATTTATGCTTATTCTAATGAACATTTTAAACAGCATTATCCCAGCTCAAGTAATTAAAAAAAAAAAAAACCCTGAGAAACACAGACAAAATTTAGGTTAAAATATTCTAGCATCTTTCTGACATATTTATATTATGCTTAACCTTCCATTTTTCCTCTAAGTACTAAAGGTTATGATCTTTTTCAAGAGCAGTGATGTGGAGAAACAGTTAAAAGGAGTCAAGAACAGCCTGGCAACGTGGTCAGAAGTTCTCCTCAGTCTCAGTATCTTTCTATTTTATATTATTTTATATGGTACTTGGTCTCACTATCACTCTCGTTACAAGAATAAGCAGGTTCAAAGTTTGAAAATGGGGAAGTATTTCTCCAGCTTCTGTTGAAGAAGAGGTTATAGATTGTTAAGCAAAAATCATCCACATATGCCACTGAGAGATGCCTTAAGAAGCCTTGAACACTAGCCAATTCTGGAAACAAAATCAGCAAAGGCCAAGAATGATAAGGCAAATCCTGAGACCTCACTCTGTCAGCAAAGTACAAATTATTTTTTTTTTAGCACCAGCAAAAAACCTCACATTCTATAAGGCTTTCTATCATCTTTGAGGTATGATTACAGTATAAGCTACAGCAATTCAGAGAAATCCGAGCTACAAGGGATCAAGGTCACAAAGTCTACATGATGCATCTTGATTTTAGCTAGCCTATGAAGGAAATAAATAGCATTCCATAGATTAAACGTGATAGTTTTTATTTTTTTAATCTTCTCTCCAATTTCTCTGCTCTTTCTTCAGAAACAAGGAAATACAACTCTTTGACAATAAAACAATGAAAACAAGATTTATAAACTGAAACTCAAACAAGTAAGCAAGTAATTCGCCTTTGAATCTACACCAGAATGTTACCTACACACACCAGCCTGGCACCAGCACAAGCCTGTAATTAAGCAAATAACTCATCAGCTTCATACATCACTTCCAGGTTTTTTCTCAACTGTACTGAAGTACAGGCTTAAAAACATGCTATTAGGTTTTAAAATTGGTTTTAATCTCATCAGTTCGTTAGAAAGAATTTCAAAGAGGTTTCTATTAAAATGAGAAATCTTGCAGACAGCTGAGACAAATGCTCAGACCATTTACTTTGTTACTCTGCTTTCAATTTCCTCACATTTAACGAGTCCACAGACAAAGGTAGAAAAGTCACATAGGACAAGATAGTTGTGTATTGTGAAGATCTATACCAATATTTTCTTTCACTATACACGAAGGGTATTCAGCGTTGCCATGATGGCTGCCGGTATTCTATGACTCCTCATATTATGACTTGCCTTGCAATAATATTATAGGGTTGATGAGGCAAACGTAAATTATTGTGACAAACATACATCCTTAATAGCTTCTGTAAAGGATTTACATTAAAGATTCAATGTCCTTTTAATGACCTTTTAGCATTATACATGCTTGTATCCGAAGTTTTGCTAATCTTTGTGTATATCAACCCCAGAAGATAAGCATACATCAGCTCATTTTAGGCTTCTTTTTCACTTTAAGCATGTCTTACAAAGTTGTGGGACGTATACAAGTACATTTTGATGAGCCATCCCTAAATAAAATTTGGAGAATGGCATTCTTTCACAGAGAATCACATAAAAAGATACCTAGGGAGAGTAGATCATTAAATTTTACTCTAGCTTCACTAGAAAGAAATAAATGTTTTAGACAGTTTTTCTCTGTATAACCACAAAAAGCTTGCTGACCTAGTATTGTTTCAAAGATGTTACTGCATGTCCTGATATTATTAAACTCCTGCCTCTGATATTTTTTTTAAGACTTGCTTTCCTTCTCTCTTTAAGCCTTCTCTTTAACATTTAACCTTCAATAGAAAATGTAGTCAATCATATTAAAACTGGTTTTATTTCT
Source organism: Lagopus leucura (assembly GCF_019238085.1). Lineage (NCBI taxonomy): Eukaryota > Metazoa > Chordata > Aves > Galliformes > Phasianidae > Lagopus > Lagopus leucura. The sequence goes on from NW_024962264.1 coordinate 2,877,677, forward strand.
ATTGATTTCATATTGATTACGTGTTTCCAGATGCAATTCTACACACACTTGATAAAATATGTCTAGTTAATAATACTAAATTATATCAGTAGCTTCTGTCAAAGTGGGACACAATTATTCAAGCTCTGTCAAAATTTAGACAAAGAATATTGAAGATATTTTGTCCATTATTATTAGGGAAGAAATGACAAATATTCAAAAACAATACACAGTACTATGTAGATAACTTTCTTTTGAAAGAATGCAGTCTTAAATTTGCTTGGCAAGACTAAATTTGAATCAGTTTATCAGACTCCTGTCCAACTGAGCAAGCTGGATTTCCTGCTTCTTGAAATTAACTACTACAATACAAAGATGCACTCAAAACTATCTTGAGAATTAAACTCTTTTCCCTCACCCTCCTTTATTTCTACCCTTTCTACCTGGGAAACGATTCGGGGGCCGGAAGGGCATAATATGAATACGCTTCGTTAAAAACACATCTTTTGTTAAATTGCTTATTTAAATCTCTAAAGAATCATGTCAATTCAAAGTTTCAGTTCAAGCAAAGCCCTGAACACTCAAAATTAGGGAGCCCTTTCTTTGAATTACTAGATCTTCGTTAAGCCTATCAACCACAGCTAATTCAGCAAGGGTGCACTGCTGGGTCAGAGTAAACAGAAACAGCCAGAAGCCCAGATACACCCTCAGAGAAAGTGATCCTCTAGTTACATCTGTCAATCAGCTAAAATGTTGTATAAGCCTTCAAGGTTGTTCTCATTGGTGGGAGGCTTCAGTACAAATTGTTATTCCTCAGAAGCCGACTGAGACAAATGGCCAAAAACTTGGACTGCATGACATCTAGCATTCAATATAAGCCAGCAAGAATTACAAATCCTTCTGAGGAAAGTGCCAGTAATGCAAGATGACATATTACTGAAGGTGGAACTGGTTATGAAGTACTTATACTACATACTAAGTAACTTGTTACCTGGAACAAATACAGTGCCTTATTCCCAAGAGATGGGGATGTAAAGGAGCTTCTTTCAAAAGGACCATTTAACGTCAAGAATAGCCTAAATCACAAGAATAGAGATGTATAGAGGTCACTCATGTCAAAGTACTTCTTTGTCTAGGCAGACATTCAATTCTTCAATTAACATTTCATCCTAAAGGTTTGCAGAACATTTTTAATTATCTTGAAGAATGCCTTAAATTCATTTGTATATGCTATACATCACCAGAAAGAGAAACCCCTTCAACTCAAAACTATTCCAGGTAATGGAGAAATTATGTCACGAAGGAGAGGATGATGCCTCAGTGACCTTAATTCCATTGTTAAGTAAATTATCACATGATAGAGTGAAAAGAATTACAGTCTGCTTTCACGGTCTGCACTCCTGATGATAAAGCCAATGCTTTTCAAGTCTGAGTGAGAGTCCAGTTGTCAGAAATTTCCCTGAACCACCTTGGCAAACTCAGTCTCAGATACTGAACAACTGCCAGAGGGCATCAAGAAGTTGAAGAAAAGTAACTGGTGTCAAATGTATTTGAGAAAAGGTTTTAATGTGAGAAGTTTCACACTAAAGAGTACTCATAGAAGGAAAAGATCATAGTACTGAATCACATTCATCTAGGAGACCAGATAGCAACGATCACAGCATGGGTACTGACAGTGCTGCAGCTAAGGGATCTTACCCATTCATTAACTCAGTCCAACTCTTCCAGTACGCAAGCAGGAGCTTTTGTTCATAAGCCACAATCCTTGGTCCATTTCAGGTTCTGAGAGCAGCCATCTGACTACAAGTGGATATCAATTTATATCCTGTTTATGAACATCTGAGAGGGCTAAGGAACTCCTGAGAACCATTTAAATAAATCTTCAAGACTCAAGCTACAAATCCATGTGTACTAGGTGTGCTATGAACAAGTAATTCTAGAGCTGTGAAGGTCACAGTCAAATTAACAAATCTGTTCTTTCATTTTTTTCCTCTGTGATAAAGAGAAACTGAATATCTAGAAACACAACCACAGCAGTGAGAAAAATGCAAAGAAAGTTGAAGACAGACCTTAATCAGAAATTACATTACCTTCAATAAATGTTTTCACTGAGTATGGGAAGACAATGAAGGATGCGACTATTCTTAAAAATATGCAAATACTACAATTCTTGCTGTGCAAAATATTATCACTGCTTTGCTACAAAGCAGCTTGTGAAAAGTCAAATTTAGGAGTCGATGCTCCTCTTTTGGCATTAACCAACTTTGTGGTGTATATATATAAGCAAAAGAGTAAAAAAAAAATACTTAAATTCTTCTCAAATATCTATATTCAATTTAACATTCACAGCAGAAATATGTTTAAGCATTTTTTTGATTCTTTTAATTTTATCAGCACACCACCATCATACAGCCAGCTGAAAGATTCTGTAGTCAGACATTCAGTATATCATCATTACAATACATCAATACACTGATGATGCTTGCACACCTCCCAGACAAAGTCAGTACTGTAAGCAGAACTCCACTAGATAATGCGACATAAACATTTCTTGATATTTATTAGGATACTAATATTTTGTCATGACAGAAATATTTGGTCACGAACACTAACTGACTGCTTAAATAACAGCTTTCAAAAGACATGTGGTTTCTATTACAGTTATTTTGCCATACAACATCAAAAACAGGGTTATTTCCAAATTTATTCGGATTATTGTTACTCAAAGCTAAAAAAAAAAAAAAAAGTTGCTCAGCAAATTTGAGTTTTGTCTCTTCTGAAGAATTTCATTCTTGAAGTCAAATTCAAATTATATAATTTGCACATCTCTTGCCCTTGTCCATTTCATTTCTCTAACACTAAATTATCCTTGGCAGCTTCTGTCTTGTTATACAAGTAGTTGTACTCACCACAGTAGAATTAATCATGTTAAAAGCAACAGAGACTTCACACTATTGTATTAGTACCAAATTGCTGAAGTATCACAATATTTTGCTCCTCAATTACTTAACGAAGTAACATGCAGAGATTCTTGCAGCAACATACACTGAACAATTCCACAAATGACTGCAATTGTTCTAAATCATCATGCACCCTAACCCCAGTGCTACATAGATAGAATAGAATAGATAGAATAGAATAGATAGACAGAATTCTTGATGTGCTTCCCCCATGAATACAATGCCTCCATAACACAGATAGGTGGATTTCCTCGATTATTTTTTTTTAATCAGATTTAATGGACATTTAAAAAAGGATTTACTGACTTATGGCAGATGGCTGAAGGATTTTGTGTAGGTGTGACTCATGTTAATTTTAACAGGAGCAAATTCCACGTTTTCCTGTAAACGAAAGTTAGTTCTGCAGTAAACGAGGAGCTCTTCTTAGTTACACATTAAGAAGAATTAAACACTTTTTCAGACAACCACCTAAGACTTCAACTGTCCCTTAAACATCAAACAAATCGCAAACATACTTTGCATATTTGGAAAGAAGCCAAACACATCATAAAATACTCAGACTTGAACTGTATCTGCCTGCATATGTACTTTAAAACTGCTTCCTGCAAGCCCAGCCTCTCTCATGCAATGGCCTCTCTCTTATCTACTTACAGGCTCTATTGTTTTGAATTCCTCATGAGCAAAGTAAAGATGATGGACCCAGAAGGAAACACAGGGACAGTAGAGATTCTTGTTTCAACATTACTCTGTTCTGCTAAGGGTCTTTCCAGACAGAGGATACGTGGAAGCAGTTTCATACTTTTGATCATCTTTATTGCCCACCAAAATCATCCCTTAAGTATAATTCCAGAGTTAAACTCCTGGAGCTAAAGTCAAATGTAGATGATTTAGTTAACTCTACAATAGGTGGACACCAAACAAAGACACAAGAACGTAGCTTGATTAAAATGCAGTTGGTAGAGAACAACTGAACATTTTAATCAGTTTCTATTGATTTCTTAAACAGTGCAACTACCAATAAATAAATAAATAAATAAAAGGGGAGGCACTTTGAATCACCCACAAGAACTTTGTACCAAGAGAAATCACTTTGCAACTACTCTTGGAACAAACATAAGATATCATCAAAAGACTGGCAAACAGTATAAAAACAGATTTTTGGAAGAGCACAATGTGATCTTTCACCTAAGCATTACAATTTTCCAAAACAAGTTGAGAAAGAATTCAAGAGTCTACCAAAGGAGTGTGATAAGATGTAATTCAGTGTCAGAGAACATACACAAAATAATAATAATAATAAAAATACAGAAAGCTACTTTGGCAAATACCCCAAGCTGGTATGAAACTTGGTATCTGGGAAAAACAAACAAAATAATAATTAAAAAAACAGCAACAAAGCAATCTATTGTCTTGATGTTCCTACCTCTCAGAGAGTACTTTCAACTATGGGTATCCTATATCTGACATATTACTTCAACTTCTGCCAAAAGGGAGTAGAAATCACTCCTCTATACTTAGAACTGTAAAACTATAAAATGGTACCATTGAATCACCGATTGTCGACTGCTGACATTTTATTGAAGGAAAAAAAATAATTTCAATCTCAACTGTGGGCCTGCAGAGACATTAAAAACATACAAACAGGTAAGGTAACAAAAAAATAGATGTGATTATCACTTCAAGGACTGCCATTTCTTTCTGAAAATCGTATCAAATGCTCTAGAGAGCAGCATGCTGTAAAGATATAGGAACCAGAGAAAAACATTTTACTCTCAACTGCAACAAAATATTTTTATTGGTTTTTTTTTTTTTCCACTCTGCTGTTTGTTTTTTTTTTTCCCAGTAGGTTCAGTGAGACTCTAACATCATGAAGACTCAACGAACCTGAATTAATTACATCCTGACAACAGCAGAGCTGGTATCTCACTGTAATCTGCATATCCCTCTGATGTGAAGAAACCAAGTCAACATTCCTAGTTGACTGAGATATTTCAGAAATAGCTTATCTCCTAGATTTATTACAAAGTAATAATAATAATTAAACAATCAAACACCTTCAGAGATTTTAGCACTAAATCTAACAACTCCAGTTCTCTAAAGGATCAGCAATAGGTACAAGGATACAAAAGCTATAGCTTTTACCTGTAATGCAGAAAAGTGAAAGTAATACAGCTGAAATGAGCTAGCAGAGGGATAAGATACCTCTAAGCATTAGGAAAAAAAAAAACAAATAAACGCTTATGCCATACAAATTACTCTGCTATCTGACTGCTCTGTGAATTACACTATGAGATTTCTCTTTAACAAGGTTGTATTAGTGTCCTCTTCATTTTCCTCCCATAGCAGTGCACTGAATGACCTTGGGCTTAAAGGCTGGGTTCAAGGCTGCAGAGCAGTTTCACTCTGCTGCTATGGGAAATCACAACCATGAAGGAGAGAGAGTCTCTCATTGCTTGGACTAATCCAAGAAATGGCTTTGGCGGCTAAAACTCGAACCTTGACTTTCAATTGGTATTCGAGTTGCAAGCTGCTGTGCTAAGCACATTATAGCAAGGGAGGAGCTGCAGTGCTGACGGATGACGTTAAGCAAGCTGCTAAATGCTAAACATATTGAAGCATTTCTCAGAGTTGAGACTTTTATTTCTGCATGCAGTTATCTATAATTGAACTTAAGCTACTCGTGGCTCAGCAACTTTAGAACCACATTTCTTACAAGATACATCATCTTTCGGGTAACTCCAGGTGGATTTGTTTTCTTCCTTCTTAATTTTAAGCAGATGTAACTACACAGTCAGTAGCACCACTGAGGATTCCAGAGATGCTCTATGGACCTCATAACTCAAGGACAGGAAATGTTTGATGATCAAAAGACATTACAAGAACAACATATTTCTGTGTATTTTTGCAAAAAAATAAATAAATAAATAAATAAATAAAAATTCTGTCCTGGAGCTCTGACCTTTGTTGCACTGCTCAGCTTCAGTTTGCTGCGTGTATTCTAGGACCCAAAATCTTTTAGCCACTTAGATAACAGTTGCAAGAAACACTGATCCAACTATATTCAGTATGTTGACATCACTTAAGATAGAAGAGTGAAAGAAGTTGCATTACCAGTATATGCTCAAACTGAGTATTTGATCATTAAAGGAACAAATAGTAATTCATAGAGATATAAATAATAGATGAAGCAAGACCCTTAAAGAGCTGGAGTTTGCCTATCATTCTATGTGCTTGTTAGGTTCACGGCTGGAAGGGAACACATTTTTTGGAATCAAGTGTAAAAACCTGAAATGAAACATCCAATGAAAGAAAATAAAACTCATTTATGCACCACCACCACCCTTAAGGTGGTAAACAGCATTACTGAAAACAGTTTATACAATACAGTTTGGTGTTCCCAGCAGTAAGTGTCTTACAACAAAACAGCAGGCTTTGTAGGAGAACCTAACAGAAGGGCTGTTACAATAAGAACCACCTTGTTATTATATAGTTAACATCTGTGCTTCCCAAACAGCAAAGTAAATGAACATAATGGTTATTGCCCTGCATCCACATTTTGCCACCTGCATATGCATGGCAACATATTGAGTAATCAAACCAGAAAGCCAAGAAATCCCTGTTTCTATCCTTTCCCCTTTCTCGGAACATCATTATTAAATATAATTATATGCAGCTAAACAAAACACCATAATAAACCAACCAATCAACAATAACTAGTCAACATTATTAGTTACAAGATAAGGGAATTAACCAGCAGTGCACCTATACTGGCAAGGCACATTTCAAATGCTGCACCAGGTCCCACTTGCCTGCGTATATTTAGCACTTTTACAACAGTTAATTCTGTATTATTTGCCTCTACACCAATGCACACAGCATAGGAAATAACGAAGATGGAAACTGGTGCAATTAGAAAACTATGACCTAACTGTTATAACAGAAACACAGTGGGATGTGTTGCACAACTGGAATAACTGTGATTGAGGGCCACAAGCTTTTCAGAAGAGAGAGGTAAGGCAGAGAGTTGCCCTCTATGTTAAGTGGCTTTAAGTTAAAAGAGGTTAAATTTAGGTTAGATACTAGGGATCTACAACTAGAATTTCAGATAAATAGATGAAATTCACTCTCCTCTTTCAGTTTCTTTCTAAGACTGGTAACTACAAGTAGTTGAGGTTCCACCTTAGGACGTTACAAATCTTGTGTTCATTCTCAAAAGAACATTTCCCTGGACAATAATGGACAATATTGCTGTGTAAGTAGTAGAGGGTCTTTTATGGGAAACAATGTGATTCAAAGCTCAGTTGCAGGAGTGCTCCTCAAAAATGAGGAAATAGTGATGACGCAGTCTTAATGCTAAACTGTTAGAGCAAAACAAAAGTTTAATGGGAAAAACAAGCCTGTTACTAAAACTACTCAGAGCAGTTAAAATACACAGGAAGAACAGTTTTGAGTATCAACATATGAGCCTTCCTTACATCTTGATCTTCAATAAGATTTAGTTTAAATAGGGTAAAAAGAGAAATTTGGATTTTTCTTGCTAACACAAATAAATTTGGTATGATTTTTTAAATAAGTTTTAATCTTTACATAACTGAATACTTTCTAAATGTTAACAATAGTCTCTAAGTTAGGAAGTCACAGAAACCTCCAATTGAGCAGACATTTCACTTTCTTACGTTCGTAAAACAAGATCAGCGAACATTCTCTGACAGTAGAAGGGAAGGTTTGGGAGCTTTCACTCCACGGAAACTGAAGTGTGGGTATTCCTCCTAAGCAGAGTTGAAACTTTCACATGGCTAAGACAGGCAAAATGTAAAAGCCATTAATCTTTGCTCTATATATCAGTTCCTCAAATGAAGATACCATGCATTCATTTCATACACAAACTGAATTTCATATCTATTTTCTTCCTGCATATGCTTTTAGATAAAGTTTTGATGGAATAAAATGTTCAACAAAGGAAGTGTTATTGACATCACATATATTAAGGACTTGCATATCCTGGAAATCTCAGCGTTTCCGTCAGTCAGTGAAGAATCACTCATGTTTATGTAACACGCATATTATAATACATTATGTAAGATTATATTAAGATAATTTATATGTGGAAGCTTGACTGCATAGATTTTTGCATGTACTTGGCTATCAAGTTGTATGCATGTTTGAGATTTTAAAATAAATACTAAAATGTGTTGGATCGCCTATGCTACTGGAAAGGAAATCTATTAAGCCATATCTGGATAGATACACACTACAATGTCCCATCATCATACTAGAATTTGCTCAAAGTGGATAAAAAACTAGAAGAAACAACTCTCGACTCTCTCAAATGAATCTAAGTTTCTTGGTGGATATAAATAGACAAAATATATGCCATCTACATTGCCTGGATTGGGATATTAAAGAAAATGAAAAATTTTGCCTTTCTTTTCCCTAAGTTAAAAGAAAGAAAAATGCTAAAAAAAAAAAAAAGTATTTTATAATTTCATGCTGATGGTTTTAATGAATTAATTACCTCCAGAAGGATAACAGAATATAATAACTTGTAAAATTAATGACATTCAGGCAGTAAATAGCGACAGTATGTTCTGAAATTAAACACTCAACAGGGAAGAAGAAGATCCCCCATCTTTAGGATTTGTTTACTTACAGGTATAAATTGAGAGGTCAGCAAGGCATGCTGACCTGGCACATCTCATTCTTCCCTATGCCCATATAATTTTACCTCCCCCAGCTGGCAAGTTATGGGCTAGAGGAATGTACGTTGACATTCTCCATTTCTACTGCCTTGTACAGACCATGTACAAACCTTTATAATCTCCTTTGGTATTCCAGGTGATTGCTTTATAATCTAGTTCTAACAGAGCTGGCACGTTCTAGCCCTCCCCTGGAGGAAGGAGCAATGAGGAGAGGTGTGGCTTTCCCCATAAAACCACTTGCTGTGACATGGCAAGCCGTCCACCTCGTGCAGAAAGTACAGAAACATTCATAACTAAACACAGCTCCAAAGTTTAAATGTGATAGGCTTAAAGACTCAATTTGCATGACCACAGGATAATTCTGTTGTGTTTTTTTCCCCATAGAATCAAAGCTTGGACTTTCAACAGATATTTCCTTAAATAAAGATATTTTAATGATAAGTACAGTTGTAATAGGGAACTGCAAGTCCCTCCAAGACAATCAGTTTATCTCCCTATTTTCCTATTGAGAGATTTTGCACATCCACAACTGTTTCTATAAGGAGTCATTAAAGAAGAAAAAGACAACTAAGATCATCTAAATCCACCTACCAACTCAATATCCAAATCCACTAAAACACATCCCCCAGTGTTACATCTACACTACCACATCTATCCCATCTATTCCTTCCTTTGAAGGAATATGTAACAGGAGTTGCTTTATATCTATATATGCTTAAATTTTATTTTTTGCACATGCATACTATACAGCATTCTTTTCAATTCTTCAAGAAGTTACATACCATCAGCATTAATACTGCAAACCAAAATTGAAATGGATTGTCCTTGAAATCGCAGAAGCAAATATCTCTACATAATAAACTAAGTTTAAAATTTCTTATCCTTGATTTTACCTCTGTAAGCTAGTATATTAGTTCACTAAATACAGTAGATACACGAAACCTACTGCAGTCAAATATCCCTGAACAATAGCAGGTGTGCTGCAGGAAACATCATTTTGAATTGCATCAGCTCTGATCATTAACTTATCATGCGGTGAAAACATATTTCAGACTGACTGTAGTGCCAAGACTTATTTTAGAGGCTTTGGAAAAAGTACTCAAGCAAGAACCAGCAACAGATTTTGTTTACAATGAGGGACTGAGGAAAAAAAAAAAAATCATTAACACACTATAGCTTTATGAAAGACAGATGGCAGAACTCTAGGCTTAAATTCAACCATGTAACTGAAATTGTATAGTACATGCAGGGAGAAAAGGACATTTTGCATGTAATTTCTTTTATTGGTAAACACATGTAAAAGTAGATAGTTAAAAAAAAAAGATATGTACATCATTAAAATTGTGAAGAATTTGCCTACAACTTCAAGATAAGTGGTAATTTATTATCGAAACCAAAGTGCTTCTCTAATGTTTTTTTAAGGGATATTTTTTTCCTGTATCTATTTTTTTGCTGTATCAATTTACACTAAGCCCATCAAAACACTGTCAGTTTACCTTTCAGGATGTGCATTAAGCAGTGAAAATGATGCAACATCCATCTTTTTGAATGTGTGAGATGGAATGACATACTTCATTAGTATTTTTCTTTAAAGGCAGGAGTGTTTGCTGTTGCACACACACATATGCTGTTAGATAATGCAATGTTCAAATAAAGGGCTGAGTACTGGAGTTGAATATAGTGATGCCACCTCAACCTTGGAAAAGGTTCAAACAGAGTCCAATTTACAGTCTTGAACAGATCTCCAAATAAAGCTGCTTCTGGCACAAATAAGACTGCCACACCGTTCCTTCTAAGTTACTTTCCCCTTGGAAGAGAGCTGTTAATCATTCTCTCCACCTGAGATCACGAGGTAGTCAGTTACTGATCACCGATATAGAACATACTGAAGCCAAATCCTGGATGTAGAACTCAGCACAAGCTCAACTTTCAGTCTTCATTACGAACATGACATCCAAACCTCAAACCAGTACCTACCAAAAGATAATAACTGGGGTGATCTAGGTGACAGCACATTCTTTGATGACAAGTCCTCAAACAGAACTTTCTAAAACAATCTTGCATTGTTCCAATCAGAGGGATCTAGCTGTATACCAAAGCAACTCAACTTTTTTTTTTTAAATCATCCCTTTCACTTATCAGTTATATTCAAACCAAACCAGTTTGAATAAAGATAGAGAATAAAGTTGTATGTCACCTGCATAAGCCAAGTAGTAACTCTTACCATTACAGCAATTGGTAGTACAGAGATGGAAAACTGAGTTACAAATCATGGACTGATTTAGTCTTATACTCTTTCCACTGATTAATGTTATAGATTTGGATTTCCAATAGGCTGTGAAATGGCTATAACTGGATAGGTTCAGTGGATTCAGATGGGAGACGAAGCACAGTTCTTTTACATCAGTCTAACAGTTATTAACAACTCTCCCTGATAAATTCTGGCATGGTTTATAGACCTATTAAGACAAATTAAGCAATTTATTGCCTTAAATAGGCAATTAACTCAGATACTAGGTTAGCTTCAGTGAAGACCATGGAAAGAAGTTATCTGATTCATCTCAGAGCCTTGACACACATAGTTTCAGCTCCTCCACAAATAATCAGATATCAGAAGTACTGCATCACAAATGACATCAGATGGCTACCCACATGGTTTGCAGTTATGCTCCTCACAAGCACTGGCTCTTCCATGGCTGTCATCTCACTGACACTGTACTGGGACTTAGAAATAATCTTAGAAATAATCTCCTGTTAAGTCAAACAAAGCCAGAGAGGCCTGACATAAAAGTGAAAATATCTACTTCCAAAACGGAAAAAAAAATAATAATTCTGATTTACACTCAGACTTATGTTTGGGATTAAACAACATTAACATCTTAGAATCTTACAGGCAACTTGTGATTTTGAATTTTTTTTTTTTTCTTTTTGGCAGATTTATTCTTGCAGTTTTTCATAAACTACCACTAATAGTTCTTTCAGAATGACCAAAATACAAGTTAGAGTTATTTTAGTGCCAAATAACCAAGTGATCATTGAAAACAAACAAACGTATATGCATACATCCCCTTACACACTTAGAGGAGTACATCTATGAATAATGCTTCAAACTCCAAGTTGATGCAACAAAAGCATTCTAGTATCCAGGAAAATTTTATTGTAATAATAGGTTGTAAGCTGCCAGAAGAAGATAATTCACAATAGTAGAAGAATTAGAGTAGCAAAGCACTAAGCCTCTGCCTACAGTGTTACAGTTCATACTAAATGAAAGAACGGATTTTTTTTTCACAGGCTAACAAAAGCTCAATCATAATTCAAGTTTCTTTTGATTCCTTTACAGAAATCACATTTACTCAGGATAAATGAATACTACTAAGCTTAATGCTCTTCCTCACAGGGAACATGTTTCTGCAGAGAGCCAGCCCTGGGGACAAATCCTAAGTGCTGCCTATCATCAGAAGATTTTATAGCACTTCATAGAGGAAACAGGTGTAATTTCTTTCAATTTACAGTGAAGAAAAACCATATGGAAATACAGCATTGGTATCAAGTTAGACTCTAAATGATTGAACCACCTGAACATTTTTAAGCACAAAGCTGATGCTAGAGACTAAATCCTAAGAACCTGTAAAACCTCACTATTTTGTCCTGACATAGATGGAAATAACTTTTAGATTCCCAGCAGCTTCCCAGAAGCTGCACCTCTTCAGTTATACACCAGCACCTTCCAACAATGTGGTAGCAAAGCCAGAAACAAGACTGTAACAATTGGACAAATGAATAGGATGGGAAAAACTGTTTCACCAGAGGTGTAATGAGGAAAGGGTCAGCATGATAGAAAGGTACTACAAAGAAGGGAAGAAGATTGCTTACCCATATCAGAATATTCCAGGTTCGGAGGGGAAAGCTCCAGGGAGGGATCTCCAGAAAGAGATCATCCCCCAGTCAGCCCTCAAACGAGGTCTAAGAGAGGTGCAGCCAGGCTCCTGGCCATTCTGATCTTGCCTTCTTGCCTTCACCTGTGTTCCTAGGGCTGACCAGGCCCTTTTCCCAGGTGCTCAATCAGTGGTTCGGGCCATGACTCAACCGTTCCATGTAAGAGACCCAGGTGTCAGACATGTGATAATGATCATCTACCCTCTGGCAAATCTGCTAAAATACACTGATTTACAGACGCCAGTTCAGCCAGCATAACGAGTGACAACATAAATGAAATTTTCCAGGATTCCATTTGCAAATCTCAAACCTGAGTTCAAAGCATTTTTAAAACTAAAACTTCAAAACAAAACCATCTTGAGCAAATCACTGAAATTAAAAATCAACTGCAAACAATGACAGATAGTTGGTAAAATCTTGGCCAAAGTCTTCATACCTTTCCATTTGATACTCCAACCCAAGCTAAATCTAATTGTAGGTATTTACTGAAAGTTAAGCATATGCATTGCTCACGCATCCCTTTTTCATTAATTTCACTACAAAATACCCTACTGAATATATGAAAGCACCAATACAGGGAGAAAGTATAAGACAAAAGCTTAGATTGCCACAAATCTTTCTTTTTTGCGTCATTTCTGTAACACAAATGGACTTCATTTTCACTAACGAAAACCAGATTAGATTTACAGGTATTAGCACTCACTTTTCAATTCTGAAATACAACATGATTAGCACAGTCAGGCTTCCATGAGGTCTTGAAAAATTTACCTAACTATTGAAAAAGAGGTTTGGAACGTCCTCCAATATCCGATGGAATGTCCAAAGGGAAAGCAACCCAGAAAAATAAAGACCTTAAGAGTTGTTGGTTTTTCTTTTCCCCTGCTTATTTATTATTATTTTAGCTTTAAGCAAAATTACAAGTTAACTACAGTATGGAGGTTCTAGAAAGGGCTGGAAAAAGGGCAAGGAGGCAGTTTCATGAACTACTTAAGTCAATCTAAAGAAACACTGCTGCCAAAAGAGGGAAAAATCCCCATTACTCCCACCAGTCAGCACGCCTCCTCCTTCTCACTTGTCAGCACTACATTTCTCATGCCCTGCAGACAAATCAGGAAAGAATCTGTATTTAATTTTTTTTTTTATTATTATTTTTATTTTTATTTTTTTTACTCTCAAACGAAAATTTATTTTCACTGCCAATTGTTTCCATCAGTGTTTGGCTTGCCTATCTGAAACTATACACAATTACTGCTGATACGCACGTGAGAATTTATAATCCAAAGCAAGCTTTGATCTGTCTCAAAGTTATGTTGCTTAAGTCAGACGAGATGCACAGAAGATCTTTCTAGCTTTGATAACAGTCAACATACATCTCCTCAGAACCAGACCCAGATGCCTTCAGCTTATAAGTCAAAGCTTGTTCTTTCCAGTGGATTCATGAAGACCAAGAGAGATCTCACTGGTATGACAACTGCGCTCAAGTAAAGACCTCAGTGCCTCTTGCTCTATTCCTAGGAATACAGAGGAACTACAGAGCCTAGCACACCCAGAACTGCTCTTCTAATCACAAAGACTTTGACCCCTCTGAAAAAAAATCCAAGACAAACAAAAGACACAAACAACAAATAACACCAAGAACAGCAACAACAAAAAACACATAGTAAAAACCAGCAGCCAGCAAAGAAAGGCAAGTGATTGCCTTTTCCAGCTCTGTTTATCCTTCGATTTGCCTATCTTTAATTCTGCATTCCCCAGAAATCTTGGAACATTTTACAGGAAACAATGTGTTTATGCCTCCTAATCATGCAGTCAGCTGACAAAACTAACAGTTTTCTTCTACCTGTTCTTGTGCTTCTCCTTGTTCAAACAGTGTTTTTGTTAGGGACTTTCTTCCTCCACAGTCTGAGCATCTCTGATGTGAGAGCTGAATACAATTGAACAGACACAGTACATTCCCCATGCACTTATTTCTCAGAACAGGCACACAGATATCGTTATTAAACTTCTGTAACATCAAATTTGCATTGGAGGCCTGCATGTTTTTGGGGTACTGCTCCCCTAAGAGATGTTTTGTACAACTCTACTGACATTAGAGAGGCCGCATTGTTTACGTTGTTAAAGGATGCGATCCACTGTAATTTGAGACTCAAATACAGATACCATAAAATTTAATGTAGCTTGGGAAGGATCTATTCTAGAAACAGCTTGTAAGCACCAGATAATTAGTCTCTTCAGATAGTTACAAGGGTGGATTAATTTTACATCTTGCTCATTTCCACTTAGCATATGATGCAAATGAGTCAATGCTACAAACAAATAAATTGCAAGAGTGTTTTTCAAAATGCGAAAGAATGTTCACAGTCCTTTGCTGCACACACGTTTCATCACCTTGCTTTTATCTCAGTTACATAAACTGGCCTATTTTTGAACACGTTTCAGAGTGTCGTGTCTTTGAGTGGTCAGAGACACTAAGTAATTTGTCAGACTGCTCCAAAGCAGTGCAAATTAAAATTTTACCTTCTAGAGTACTCAATTGCAATTTTATTCTATAAAGCACATACCATGAACGTCTGTCCTACTGGTTAGAAGAACACAATGTTAGGAACATCTGGTATCTTTCAGTTTCCTTTTTTTTTTTTTTTGAGACATCTCCAAGTTTTTGTCTTTTTTTTCTATTCATATTTAGAATAAATAAAGGAAGATCAATTAGCTCTTTCTACAGAAGTGAAGCAATTGTTTATGGCTCAAAGCTCTTATCCCTTTGTGGAGGATTCTTTATACAATTCTAAGACAAAGTAATGGGAGAGCTTTGGATCACTCATTTTCCTTCCTACCAATTCTATTAACTAAGTGCAGTGCTTTCAGAGTGAAAATTGCCATACAAGAGCTAAATATTATTGCCATCACTTTGTTGCCAAAGGATGGCTGCTATTACAGACTTTCTCTGTATAGTTATTAACACTTTCCATTACATGCCCTTTTTTACATTATTCTGTGTGAAAATTTAACTATTTGAGCTGTGTAGAGTTTGCACAGTTATTTTTCTGCTTTTAAAAATCAAATGATTATCAGATGTTATTTTATACAAAATCCACCATTTCTAAGTTCACACTTTTCCTGCAATTTCTGTGGAGCTTACTTCCCATAAGAACAAAGCACCCCCATTCACTTGAAATCTTACTGAGAACGGAGGATTTCCCTCTCTGACCACAAAGATACATTTGCAACACTTTCAATAAGTTTATCTGATGCATAAATCCAGAAAAAAAATTGCCAATATATCTTCAATATCTTTTTTATCAACTGTGGTGACTGCATCATACGGTTAGGCAAGCACACCTCATAACCACTGTAGACCATAAAGGAGTTTCATTTCTTCCTCAAAATCCATTTGCTTGAAGTCAAAGGAAGCTATGGATGAGATACAGAAACTGAAAGCACGCTGCAGTTCTACAGGAGAAAGCATTCTAACGGGTAGACAGAAGTGTAAGGAACTACTGATAGAAATAAGAGGTCAGTGAAAGCAGGTGAGTAAACAGAAGAGAAAAGAGAAACAGAAAGGAATCGCTGCTTTCAGGTGAGATGGTGAAAGGGATTGTAAAGGGGAAGGGCCTGAGACTGTCAGAAGGAGCTAAAAATTAAAGAGCCACTGGGACCAAACACAGACTTCAAGTTCTTGTTCCACTTGTTAACATTCTAGGTAACAACTAAAACCTTAAGGAAAAGTTCCATGCAAGTGACAGCCTGCCACTTCCACTCCTGCTGCCTGTTCTGCTTAAGCATACTAGAGAAATACTCTTTGTGCACTCCAACCTGGCTAGCTGGGAGCAATGTGGTACCACCATATGTGTACTGGGTTCATTTAATAAAAGGAAGTGCTTAAAATACTGCGGGGGGGGAGGGGGGAAATAATGATACAGGACCCTGTAAAGTATAAATCCTAGATATTTACTTGAAAAAATTTGACTTCACAAAACATAGTCATTCAAATGTAGCATTAAAGGAATAAACGCCAAATTTGTGTCATTAATTGCTCAGCAAAACTGTGCTCATCAAAGAAAAGGTCACCATCTCTGCCTCAATAATAATAAATTAAACAGTCTCACGTGTTCAGATAAAATCAAAACATTGTACTTGGAAGGCATTCTGCAGGTTATGTTCCTTTCCTGAGATGATTTTTCATTTTAATAATGCCTGTATTTCCACTCAATCTTGCTAAAGGCTGAAGATTAGTATGAAGTGGGCTCACAGCTGGAATGAGGAAATCTGATGGTTCTCACAAGTCAGAAAGTATCTAAGTATAAACCTCATACAGAGCATTACACCTAATTACTGTGACTTACAAGCAAGACCTAAGTGTCTTATCTTGAACAGCTTCATTGACATCTGCACTTTCAATGATGAAAAATGAAACAGCATGTTAAATACAAAACTACTTTGGGTCCTGAAAAGTACAAGAGAGGACTGGATTGAGCAGCACAATTTTCATTGTTTTGTTTGTTTTCCCCTAAGAATATCGCAAAGATATGCTTGTTTACTTTATGGAATTTGGCCTATAGAATAAGCAGGGTCATTTTTATGTTTAAACCAGCCTGGTAGCCTGCATGTAAGTAAGATATATCATGAGTTAGATTAAAATAAAATAGCGTCAACCCAAGCCAAAGGAAAAAGTCATCCAATTCTGTCATAAGTTTCATAGTTATTCAGAAGCGCACAGGGAAAAGAAAAAGTCACATAATGAACTAAAACATCCTATTTTTGCAAGTGATTTAATACCATCACAGAATTAATTCACTTACTTGGATTCCTAAGGGAATAAAACGTTAATAAACTACATTCAAGAGAACTGGAAGGTACGGTGTGCATTGCATAGTGAAACATACCTTCCTGCGTGATACATAAATCTTTCTTAGTCCAAGTACTCAACTTCCTCAGTTATGACCTGCCAAATTCAATAAACAATAAGCTGAGGAAATACACAAATTATACTAACTCAAAGGTAAAACTACGCCAGTGAGACATTTTCAAAACATAATCCGAAAATAACAAAACCGGATTGGATTGGGAAAAATAATTTGAACAGTTGGTGATTAAGAAGAAAATCTCAGAGCAACACAAAAATCAGGAGAGTTGAGAAAGAAAATATATTTTATTGGTGTGAACTGCTAGCAAGAAAGCCCTTGCTGGGCTAGGCTGTACATGTCAAAAGCTATACATGACAATGTTTAGTTATGTAGTATACTGCATTTTCAGAGCTGCCTCTGGAACTGTGTTCAGTTCCGGGCATATTACCAGAAATTATGGCCAAATTACAACAGACTGAAAGAACAGCAAAGGAATTAAACGCTTGAGGGAGTTTTATATGATAAGATTTAGGTGAACTAAATATGAATTGCCTTCTTCAGCAAGAACAAAAAAGAAGGAAGGAAAACAGATACAATCAAAATTTATTTGTAAGATTAAATAATATGTCTGGAGAGGAGTTAATTGGAACGAGAACTCAAGAAAAATAGTAATTTAAGAACTAAGAAACAGAATATTTTCCCAGATTCAGACTTCTAAGAATAAAATGAAACTATGCAGTACAATTTTCAGTTTATGAGATTGGTAAATGCTTCCTTGGCAAATTTAATACTATAATAGTTCAGAACTCTACAAATTACAAGCCAGTCAGAAACAGCCATGGTGGGGACCAAATTAAGATATGGCATAACATGGGAAAATTTTTTTTACGTGAGAAAAGGAAAATAGGAAGGCACAGGGGGAGGGAAGAAGAAGAGACAGCCCAGGAACGTCAGAAACTCCTAAAGAACATCACAATTTCTCTTCAAAATATATGCTGACTAAACCACAATTAGTGGTTTCCATGTGTGGCATCTAATCATCTAAGCACTAAGAAAGATTTTCAATACTGGATGCAGGCTGCTCAGAATAATTATGGTTCATTATTTATTATAGTCAAAACACTATCTGAACTAGATAAAGATAACCTGAATCAAAATCGAAGTCCAGCTTTCTTACAAACTATGAAAACAGTTAGCTCATCTGGACTCAAACAAACAAGTTCTGACTATAGTCAAATTATAGTAAGAAATTGCTTTAATTATGGCAAGTAAGCTATCAGTATCCCTCTAGTTTTTGCCTCTAACATTCACAGGATTTTGAATGATTATCTAGTAACTGCCACAGTCGTATCAAGCCATTGGGACCAAATTATGCCCCTGTTTATCTAGTCTAAAATCAGTATTAAACTCTCAAAATTAACTAGGACTCTTCTTAGAAAAGAATTCAGACTTGAAAAACGTGGAAAGAATGGAATATAGCTTCAATAAGTAAAGCAGTGGAGAATATTTATTATAACTCAGACATTCACAGGAAAAAATGAAAAACTTGAGACGTTCTTCAGACAAATCACATCCCCTGGAAGATTCATCAGCTATAGGACTAGAGGGTATTAAAAAATGCTACATTTTAGTCTCTGTCATTGCAGGTCCGCCTGTTGCTTAGAAGTGCAGCAAGAACTAGGACTTGACCCTTCCACACCAGTGCTCCAAACAGTAAGCTGCAAAGTATTCCTTATCTATCGACTGGAACAACATCTCATTTTCAACCAGAAGACAAGCCTCAAATGTAAGAGAAATGCTGTTGTTGCATGTTTGAGTTGGAGCTTCCACCCAGTACAAGGCAGTTAGGGATGCCCGATTCTTGTTTCCAACATCACCTTATGATGAAAGCATGAGGGAAACCAACATCTGCATTTCAATGAGCTTCACAAGTGGTTCAGCTGAGCTCTGAATACAACCAAAATGATGGTTGTATTTTACCTACAGGTGAAATATATAAGCCCCTGAATTCTGACTCCATCAGTGAAAGAGAAATTCCAGGCAATCTGGCTTGGGACAGACTTTGATACCAGCCTACCTTGGCAGCAACAATCTTTGGTTCTTAATCTAATGAAATATGGGTTTTCTTTTTTCTTTTTCGTTATTATGCTGTATTTTAATTCAAGTGCTAGACTGATATGCCAGAGGAAAAGTGAGAAGAAAAAAAAAAGGCAAAACAACAAATAAAAGAATGAATCCAGTCTTTACTCTCAAGGTATGGGGATGGAATTCAGATATCCAGGTAAAGACAATTAGGACATTGATTTTAAATTTACATCTATGTCCTTTATATTTTAATATGCTGAAGCTAATTACTAGATTTAATACCATATCATTAATACAAAATAATCATGGTGGATAAAAGCAGCGGGGTAAGAAAAATAGATTTCGAAAACATACATTCTGAGAGAACAATTTGTCAAATTATACTACAATATCTATGGCAATATTTAAGTTTATATACGCTCAGTGCTTTAGCAAATTAATTTATTTTGCCAAAAGCTTTAAACAAAATTAACAGAAATAAATTCATACTGATGTTAACCAGCAGGCAATGCTTTGCACGTATGTGAAAGACAAAACTATTTTTCTTTTTTGTCTCAAAGCTCACCTTGTGAGGCCTTTTTGGTGATAAGACTCTAACTGACAACTGCAAATTATCTAGGGGGGCAAGTGGTGGGTGTCACTGTGCCACAGTACTTCTGCTTATGATTGTAAAGATAAGCAGAAGCAGACAAGCAGTCTTTTTTTGGGGATGACAGCATAAAGGAGCTGACCACTGCAAAAGGCAATAATGCTTGTGCACAGAAACAAAGGCACCACTCCCTGCTGGCTCAACTGTTGGGCCAGGTATGTCATGCTAACAGAGAGAAAAGAAGAAAAAAAAAAAAGGGGGATAAAAGGCCTTCACTAGACTAAGGACTTCGGAGAAGAACTCCCAAAGAAACCTTTGATGGAAGAATTCCCTAAGGGGAAAAACATCTTCGGAACAACCCCCCAGGTTTTGCTTGCTGCAAAGCTTCCTGGCTTTCTCACATCCCCCACAGTGAGTGGACAAGTTCCTGAGATCAATGGACCCACAGTGCTGGCTCTCTTGCTCTTTACAAAGACTCCTTGCTTTTAATTCCTGTCTTCCCTTCCCCAAGCAACTGGTTGGGCTAACATTGGACCCATTGTCTCTTAACCTCACCATCAGGTGTACATACCCTAAAAGCACCTCCTCTCCTTCCTATAAATTGGAGTGGCACAACATATTGCAAAACCATTGTAGAAAAGGATTGAAGACTTCTAAGCAAATATCCAATTAAAAAGTTAATAACAGATTTCTACATAATTAAGTAAAACCTCTCCACCAAAACCACAGCGTTTGCCCAGAAAACTTAGGAAAAAAAAGACATTTCAAATTTTTACAACAATAAAGACACAAGTTAATTTAACTTAAATCTAATTCCTACTAACCAGCCATGTAAGAAAGGACACAGCAGAGATAAAATGCTTCTTATAAAGTGATTCAAATTAACATTGAAGCTAGTGATGTGATACTTAATATTGTATTACTTTTGCCTCAAGTCCTTTATTCCCCTCTGTGATGAAATTTACTGGCCATAACAAAGCCAATGAGAAAACGTTGAGTGACTTCAGCTGAGCCAGCTTTTTGTGACTCCTACTGAAGTCACAAAAGAGTGGACAAGAAGATTGAACGTATAGTCTATTAAAATTCACTTTCCTGACAGGTCTAATATGGGAGACTGACAGATTTTAGGGGAAATAATCTCCAAATTTAGTGCTTGTGGTGGCAATGATGATGAGGAGATGGTTGGACTAGATGATCTTTATAGGTCGATTCCAACCTTGTGATTCTATGAAATCTTACTCACCAATATTTACATATCTGCCAACACCAAACCTACTCTTAGCTGTCTAAACCAGCAGAAATCAGGACCCTTTGAATAAGGATTTTACATACTATACTGTTTTACGTTGATGAAATGCATATGTGCATGTCTGCCAGATAAACTGAATGCAAAATACAAACTTGTCTTATAGTCAGTTAATACTTCTTGAGTCAAAGCAATAAAGAGCCTGACAGCTAACTACCTACAAATAGCCCTTAACTACATAGGTTTTCTGACAAACATCTGCATCGTGCACATTTTAAAGTATAGAATATTTGAAATAGTATGAATGAAGTTCTTTAGATCTGAAATGCTGATCAGATTGGTTTTACTTAATTACGTCTAACAGACTTGAAGCAGTTACTGTCATGGGACATGAAAGTACATATCCGATTACATACAGAGCAACTGTAAAAGAATCTCATTAGGAGATTGCTTTCTCAAGCACAGTGAAATCATAGGAAAAAGAAAACCGCCTATGATATCCTCCATAGCCTATGTTATTGACTTCACTTGGATCACTCTCCAGTCAATGATTTTATATAAGCTTCTTTTTCAGTAAACAAATTTTCACAGGATGATACCCAAACAAAAATTGAGGATATGAACTTGCTGGAAATATCACTGTTAATTCTGTGCAACTGAGGAAGCACCCAAGCTCAGAACATTCATCTCTGGCACGATCTAGAACAAATTCTGTGCTGTTCTTATGGCTTTATTCTCCATCCTTCAAAATAAATGTAGTAAACTTGCACTCCCTTTCCTCTGGAGGCAGTTCTCCCCAGCTTCTGACCTGTGAGCACTGACTGAACAACTTGCAGCTGCAGATCACGTGAAACAAGGATTTTTACTGAAGGTTCCAGAGTTTGTAGTTAAAGCCACCATACCATGTGCAGGAAAAGGTAGAAAGCGTGAGGGACCTAAGAATACACAACCAAAAGGACTGCAGGGTGAGAGGAGAATCAAATGAGCTTAAATGTTGCTGAAGATACAAGTACTTCTCTTGTGAAGGTGAAAAAAATAGCTATGACAAAAAGCATTCAACGTTCCTCCTTTGTCAATGCATTATAATGATTACACCAAAAAAGGCACAAATGCTTAAGCAGAGCCATAAAATAAGGACAAGACCAGTGAAGGGGACTGATTTTCTAAGCTATCATTTACTTGTTGTCCCCTATAATAGTCAGGCATCCTGTCAAAGGAGTCAGTGCTCAAGAATTCTTTCAGGCAAACTGCTTCACTCTCAAGGATGAATTACAAGGTGAAATTTTTCTATTCTATTTAAATTCCAGCAATAAATTAATCACAGGACACATTTTTGCAAAAATCTTCCATCTCTGGACTTCAGTACATTCAGTTAGATGAAATCTTCAGAAATTATTTCTGAAGCACAGAAACGATAGGCAAAGCTTATAACAATGCACACGAAACAGTGAGTCAAGGCTGTTTCATTAAGCAGAAACACTGAATTAAGACTTTCTACAAAATAATAATGTGACTGCATTTTACAAACATATTTTAAGATCGTTCTTCATGACATCATCACAGAATACGCACATATTCACTTTCCAGGGATCTTCAATTTCACTGCAGTTGCCACGATGATTAAGTATAATCACATAATTAAGTATGTAAAAATCATCGCTGTTATGACCTCCTCAGGTCATAAACTCCTCAATAAGCAAAACCTAAGTGCATGTTCAGTCCTTCAAATTAAACAGCACTTTATATTCCAAGTTTGCTTTTGTAACTTCAGCCAACTCATTATGGATATTTGGGGTTTATAAACAATTCAGAAATAATGAGAATCGTTAATCCAAACTCCGAAAGCTAATACAGTTTAACCTTGCATAATGTACACAGAAGAAGAAATAAATGCTGGAAAAGTACATTTTGCATTCTTTAGACTTGTCAGTCAAGAAGTTGTCACAATTCTGTTCATTTTTATAGTCTATCTACTGAAAAATAATTCTGCCTACATTTTCTTGTGTATAAAATTTTGACACAAAAAAAGTCAAATAAGTACTTTCAAAAAAAAAAATTGAACATTTTTTCCATATGAAATCAAAAAATACATAAGCCTGAATGTGCCAAAATTACTTCTATTTGTCTAGAAGACAACTGAAAAAATCAATTGCATTACATTTTGAAACTCTATTTGAATTGAAAGGTGCAAGCAACTTTTCCAAAAAAATTGTGTAGATAAATTAAAAATACTGTGGTAGTTTACAGGAAGTTACTGGTACCCGAGTTTAAAGATCTCATATTGTTGTTCAGCCATTATTTTTCCTCTCTGAACTCACCTTCATGTAACTTCCCTTGTCTTGTCTCACATACAGTAAATTTCTGCAATATATATCATAATTCCACCACCTTCTGTCCTCCACAAGAACTGTAAATTTCCCTACCATATACAGATTAGAAAGTAAGTATACTTTTTACTCCTAGGTACCTATTTTAATCACTGTATTTATGTATCACCAATGTAAGTACATATTTAAAACTGCAGATATTTCATTTGATGGGCTTATGTAGTCTCACCTGAGACGAACACATAATCATATATACTTCAGAATTTTCTAAATACTTTAAAGAAATGCCTAGGTTATTTTGAAATAGAAGCTGAACGGGATTTGTTTGGTTTTTGTTTGCTTTTTGCTGTATCTAAATTTGGCTGTGATCAAAGCATTCAATTCCCAAATTCAAATTCAGCAACACTTTAAAATAGTATTTAATGTTGTACTAGAGTTCAATACAAGGAGAAAGTCTGATGCATTATTTAATATGGGAGAACCAAAATAATGAACTGTTTTGGTATGGCATTAATCATGTCTTCTGACCTCTAGGCTTTATTCAAAGCCAGGTTGGATGGGGTCCTGAGCAGCCTGATCTGATGAGTGGCAATCCCTTAAACAGCAGCAGGTCAGGACTGATTGGGTACTAAGGTCCATTCCAAGCTAAACCATTCCCTGGTTTGTTAAACACGTTTGGCTAAGTTTGAAACTCTAGGACAGAGATCTCCAGATATTTTTAGTATCAAATGAAAAGACAAAAAGAAGTTTAAGATGATAATCTCAGCAAATGCACACCATATAGAAACAGAACAGCTAGGCAAAATATATATATATATATTTATCTGTAGAAGCTTTGGTAACAAAACCTGCTATACTCAGGCTAAACTTGTTGCTCAGCTTAGATATATAAACATGGAAGTAACACTTCTGATGACTCCTTTCTACTTTGCACCACGTAATTCTTGTGCCACATACAAAACAGAGGAAAATGCACAACACTCTATCATGTTAGGGGGCAGGAAGAACATAACACAAAGCCTGGATTCAACTATAACACAAATACTGAGCTGCAATATTAAAGACCCAACACGGTTTATTTTCCTCGTAGAGCAGCACAGCTACTAGGAAACAACCCCTACCAAGCAAATAAACTCCGTGCTTTTTGCTCCAGAGCCAACATACCTAGTGATAAATATTTAAACACATAAACTTGTCCCTAACTGTATCTTCATAAAGATGAAAGAAACTGTTTTTATTCTAGTGGGAACAATTTAGCCAACGCATACAGAGATCTATTTTGCGTGTCACATTTAGTGCATCACACATGTAACCACACAGCAACACAGTTATGGTACACCATGGGTGTCCAACTATTTGGTTTGTCTGGACCACACTGAGTGAAGAGGAATCATGGGCAGCATATATGAAGGTTACCCCAAAAGTAATGTCTACTATTGATTTGCACAGAAACTACAGCAGATACAACTAACACAGTAATAACTGATCAGTAGAGCAAATTCTCAGCTACAAAACACTGTTTTTCAACACAGTCACCAATATCAGCTACGCATTTTCATCAGAGATGAACAGAAGCCTTAAAAACTGCACTAGAGGTGACCCACTGATGCTTTTGCCACTGCTGAAAGTCACCACTCACCCCTCACTGTCCTCAAAGCCATTGTTTGATCTCCATCAATGTTCAGCAAGTGTCAATGGATGTCAGTGTGCACAGATTCTTCTACAATGACGAATTCAGTTCTACCCCCTTGCTTCATATGCGCTCCTGTGTCAGGCACCATTCTGTCAGACTGCCCCTCTGCTGCCATCTGTCACACAGCAACAACTTTCAATGGAAAATTGGCAGGAAGGCAGCTCTTGTAGCATTAATTGTATTGCAAACTGCAACCAGTCTATCTCAAAATATGTTCTATGCGATTCATTTTCTATTTCTTTGTGTGCTAAATCTGCACTTTTTCCTCATACTGATTTACAGAGATAGTTCACATGAAAATACATACACTGGAACTGCACGACTCACATGCAACAAGTTAATTTATTCTGCCTGATAGAGCTCTGATCACATTTCCTAAGGAATTTCTCCACTCATCTGTCACTGATGTGGGTTCTACAACTATATTCAGTCTTTCTTCCCCTCTTCTGGACACTGGAGAAATAAACCTTTCCTTGTACAGCATGTAAGCTACAGTGCAATAACTTATTATCTGTCTTTCTTCAAATTGGTTCCAATTTGAAGATTGATTTTTTATTTTTCAAATGATTACTTAAGTGTAGACATTTTTCTTTTTCAAATGACTAATGACTTACTTATGCAAAATGGTAAGCAATCTACTAATACCAGATGATTCTGTTGCACAGTTGCTTGAATATTCCAGATATTGAATTTGATTGATGAGGGTTTATTTTAGTATGTCATTTGTAAATCTCACTACAGAAAAATTTAAGTAAAAACTGAGACAATTTGTCATTTTCTTGTTCATTTCATGGGATTAGCTGGTATCTGATATTGTAAGCCTAACAGTCCAGCAACCGCAAGCACGCTATCCCAATCAGAGCTGCTTCACTTTCTTGTAAGATCCAGATAGAGCACAAGCAGACCTGCTCAGTAACACACACGCAGCTCATAGATGTTTCACTGCTCATAATAAAACCTAAGAGAATAACAGAGAAAGAATAAGAGAGAGGACACACACACATGAACCTATGCCATATGCCTCTTCTAATCACCACTTATACTTCTACATAGATACCATTTTTTCTGCTGAAGACTCACTTATTCACTCTGGATGACTGCCATATTCCTTCTTTTCTACACTACCAAAAAACAGTAGAACAGAAACACAACATTACTCCGAACACACCTTCAAAGATAGTTCACATTTCCAGAAGAAATTGGAAGCATGAAAAACTGTAATTCCTCAGCTATGAATCCGCAAAAAACAGAAATTCCAAAGTCTTGTCCTTGTTGCCAGTAACATTTTTTGTACATGCAAAATATCTCTGTCACTTCCATACAACTGATGATTTAACAGGAGTTATGGTTTTACCATTTGTTTTTTACAAAGTAAGTTCACCTAGAACGAAAAGGCTTTTGCATTCACAGCCACAGTAAAAATGTTACGTTGAACGTAAATGTTATGTTGCTCCCAGAGCTTAAGTCAGCAAGAAGTTTACACTTCTGTGAATGAAATTTACAAATTATCACATGAAAAGCACATGTGGGCAACTGTTTAAAGGTATTGTTTTCAAACTGTGAATTAAGAGAATAATACTATATTTGTTAATACAGACAAATTACTATAGCATGATTCAACTGTCAAAATAGTAATGGAATGTATTTCAGAGTTGATACAGGATGTCAGTGGAGGGAATTGAAACTAGTTCAATTGATACGTTTCTACCTTTAAGAGGTTTATTTTCTATTAATAAAGGAAATAGTGCTATTGTCTGTAAATGGAGTTAAAATGCCATTAAATGCCTGTGTTTTGAAACATATCCTAAAGCAATATGATGTCTCCTTCTGCATCTTATTAGCAGCCAAGAAAATTCAAATATGCAAAACATCTAAAAACGCTGCCCAGAGCGGACCAATTTTTATTGTCAGCAAAGATTATATATTTTTTTCCCCCATAGGCAAGTCTGAACTAGCCTATCACGGTTCATGTTGAAGAAAACATTCCCACACAGAGAATCAAAAATGCAGAGATGGAAACTTACTCTCAGCAGCAGAAGGAAAAACTGTCTAGGTTTCTTTAAAAGAAACCTCACTTTAGGTTTAATTCAGCGTGCAACAAATAGCAACCTCATGTAAATTACAATGTTCTTTACCCCTAAGTACGCTTTATTCCTACTACTTCACTCAAATCTTTTATTTCTATTCAAGTTAACACTTGTTAATATGCAATTGCATTTTGAAAATATCCTGGAAACTCTGAAATTCTCTACAGTAGGTTATTTCCTGTCATTGTTTCTCTCTACAGTTCTTTCTACAACCACAGGGACTCCAGTGGAGATGACAAGGAGGACATATGGGTTCAACCTTCGGAAAGAAATTGATCAAGGTGACTTCAAGAAACAGATGCTGAATACTAGCAACAGAATAACGAGACTACAGCAACCTGTCTCAACTGTCACAATTTTCGTGTAAAACGGAAACATAACTGATGCAGTTTTCAAATCACAAACAAAGCAAAATAAAATTCTCAGATTCAATTAAATCTCTGGCAGGTTTTAATCCCCAAAATATAAAAGCAGGATGGCAGCTTCGCAGAATGGAACTACACCCTCTTCAGCACAGAAAACAGATCCCTGCAAGGAATTCAGAGAAAAGTTTTTAAACCTAAGACAGTATATCAAGGAGGAAAAATAAAGACAAGACATGCCAACAGACTTGATTTTTTTTTTTTCCTTGATTAAGGCCTGTGAAGTACATCAAAATGAAACAACACCCTTCACCACTGTTCCATCATAAGTTTATGTTAGCTTTATCCAACTCTTCTAAGACTCCTGTGCTCCTGCAAACATCATTATTCCACATTTACCCTATTGTTAATCATATGTGAATTTACAAGACAGAACACAATTCCACTCCATGAGAAACAGGTAAAAAGAAAACAGAATTAAGCTGAAGGAACACATGTTATGACAGCACAATTGCTCAAAAAAAGGTTGCAAGCCAATGTAAAGAGATACAAAAACCACTACTTAACACAATTATTATTTTTACACAATTACACAAATAATTTGCAAATTTCGTATGAGAAGAAAATACCACATGACAATTCTCCCAATAAGCAGTCCAGACAGCCATGTATCACAAAGCAAAAATTAAAATAGCAAGTTCATATCATAAGACACAAGACAAGCCATTAGTTCTATTCTTTTTGCACATAAACATCCCTTGCTACGTATGCAAAAAGAGCTCCTTTTCTTAATGCTCAAAAAAGTGGATTCACAATACCACAGTACCACTTGCTTAATACCTGCCTGTGCTCAGTCAAGAGATAGATAACTTAGCTTTAAGTATTTATCTTTTCTGGAATGATTTTTGTGAACCAACTATGCTTTTCTTTTTTTTTTTATAAACTTTTTATGGAATAGTATAAGAAATATAAGTTCATGTCATTCCCAAAAAGTTATTTGGCATCATCACTTAAATCGCATTTATCACCAGAGCTTCATAACTATTCAGCTCCATATAAAGATAAGCTTTAACTATTTTCTGCATTTTTACCATTAAAAAATTGTGTTCAATTATTTGGGAAGCAAACTTCTTCCCTACTAGTCCAATAAGCAAATTAACTGAGTTCGAAAATGAAAATGATTTTCAGTTTTTATTAATAATGGGATCCTAGAGTAGACCAGGTTGGCAGGGATCACAAAAAATTATCAGGTCCTACCATTCATTGAAAAGAGACCCTACATGAAATTGTGCAGCACTCTCATCCAGTCACATGTTTTTAAACTTCCAGTGACAGGGACTCTATACTTCACTGGGCAGATATATATACTCACTTTCTCCTTCCCAAAATCCCAAGAATTAAGATCCTTCATTCTTTGATTTCTTTTCTGCCTTTTAGAAATAACAATATCCCATTCAGCTTCCCATACGGAAAATCCAAGTCCTTAAATAATTCAGTATGAAAGATCATTTAAAGACTACAAACACTGAACCATCCTTAAGGTGAATGCAGAATAAATTTTCTGTGCTATCAAATTATCATAGGAGTAAAGCACTACTTAATGTTTAATAAAAACAAGTACAAAGATAGACACTTAAATTATTCAGTTTTAAGTTGATTACTTTTTTTCTCCACTTGGAGGTCTAAAATGGCTGGTAAAGCATTTGTATACACAACTCACAACTGTAGACTGAAAAAGCATCTGTAAGGCACCTTAAAGACCCACCCAGTCCTTCAGCTGGATAAATAACTGTCTTTTCCAGAGAAACAACTCTAGTCCAAATCAAAAGGTTTTTATCTTCCAAAAGTTAATATACAAGAACACCACCATGGACTGGCCCCATCCACAGAGCTTTCACAGTATAAAATACACACTGAGAAACCCATGAGCGTACCCAAAGTGCACTATTTGCAAGCAAAGGGAAAAAAAAAAAAAAATAGGAGACTAAGCAATTTATTTTTGTTATACTATTTTTGGAGAAATAGTGGGAAATTTTTTGATGCATTTATGAATTACATATGTACATGTTGGTCTTACGATGAAGATGCTGTTGTCTTGCTGCAAGACAACAGCAGGATAACAGCAGTTACACTTTTTGTGCATAGTTATACATTCATTTATTTACAGACAAGTAACAATCTTAAGTTCTTACCACTACATAATTCATTTGAACACGCATTAACTAGAGAAGGGACGTGAAATCAAGACAAGATTCTTGCAGGGAAAGGAAAGGGGATCCCTGGGAATGGCACAGTATAAAGGAAATCCCTCAACACAGCATACAGCCACTCTGCTCCTTGTGATTACTTTGTTGACTCTGTTACTCACTGGTAATGAGACACCTTAAAGTATATTTCCTACAGAAAAAGTATTTTCAAAAATTGAGAATTCATTTTTGTTTTGCTGTTCAGTAACTCTGTAACCCTGGAAAGACCTCTGGAAAAGGCTCAGAGGTCCTAATGTCTTAGGAATGATCACATATTAGCCAGCTTCACGAAAGGCCTAGAGTTTCGTGCCGCTCAGTGAGTTTCAGGGGAGGTGAATGCTTTTCTATCTCCTGAGTCGGTGCCTCCCCCAGTCAGCAGGAGTCAATACCATGATGAAGCCATTCAATACTCACAGGAATAATACACATACATGCATTGAGAACTTTCTTAACAACTAATAGTCTACTTCAAGGTAAAATTGGCTAATTTGCTAATGATCAACAAGGTAAGAGTACTTTGGAACATGAATTATTCCTATGCTAAATCTTCTTAGGAAATTGTAGGTAACAGCTAGTACAAGGAGTGAAAAAGTAAAAGAACTAAAAGAGTACAAGGTAGAAAAGGAGGAAATAAAGAGACAAACAAATCACACAAACATACAGAAAGAAACAAAGGCAAGTGAAGCAGCTCACTACTCCTTGATCCAGTCATATCTTGGTGTCAGAGGTTACTGTCGTTCTGTTCTTCAATAGTGGAAGGTCATCCAAGGTTGTGTTGGTCAGCTGAGAACACATGTATATATACTTAATCATAGTCCAGAGAGCTGAGCCTGCTCTTTGGAATGACATCTGCTTTTGGAGATGTCAGCAGGAGCTCTTTTGTTCCCGCCTTCTGGGCCTTGCAAACATAAATCAGCAGAAATGAGAGGAAGCGAGGAGATGCCAGCTTGTATCTTGCCTTCACATGATGCAATGGTATCATCTCCCAGCCTCCTCTATCAACATAGAAACATGTACCCCCAGGCCATGTCTTCAGACAGAAAACATTCTTGGGCCTTCCCTTTTAAAAGCAAACAGCTCTGAACAAGTGTTTTCGAATGTACAACTGTCTACAAAGTGAAGTGTTTTGATTGTCTCAAGTACATCTGAGACAACGCACTCCTTATCAGTCTCAGACACCTAAGATTCTACTTGTTCCTTTAAACCCACTTGAACAGGCATTTTGTCACATTTCCTCACATCTTTAAGTTGAGAGCTGAAACAATGCGGCCTGAAAGACTATTTAAAAAAGCATATCTCACAACCGTTATTCTATTATTTCAATTTGAATACTAAAGCAAGACACGCAGGTAGCTGAAGACTTAGGCTTAGCTTGATTGAAAGTGATCTAGAAACAGCCTTTGCATAATAAACATGATCCTGAATTGACCTCCTTTCACATCTTTCATGCCGTAAATATGCCACTTATTTTTCAAGTATCTGACTTTAATGACTCTAAAGATAACTCGCAGTCTTTTCATTATCTTCAATGAGTAGGCCTAAATTAAGCCTGAAATTCGCTGAGGTGACATAACAGAGGAAAATCCGTATTAAGTGGAAGGTTCCCCCCACCTCCACTATAATACTAAATACTCAGGGGTTTTTGTTGTAGTAGTTCTTGTTTGTTTATTTCTTTGTATTAAAACAAAACCTACAATTTCTAATTTCTTTAATAATAACTTCAATTCAAAAATTTTGTTGAAGACAGTTTAAGAAAGCATTAGCATTCTTACATATTTACAGTATCACATATCCTCATATATCTGATGTATACTGACTTCCTCTGTTCAATATTATAGTATTATATGGGACTTAAGAACTTTTTACCTTTTCTTCCCTTCCAAGTTTATTATTTCAGCAGTCTGTTTTTCTCTAGCTACCATAACTAAAGTATCTGCTGTGAAACTTGATCATACAGTAAAGAAGATGGATATATCCCAGTGTGGCCATTCACCATCTGCTAAAGCAAATACACTTAAAGATTCTTCCACAATTGTGATAAAATGACAGCAAATCCAAGAGCACACAGAGCTCATATTCTAAAATGATGATTACACAACTACAGTTTGCACCATTAGGGACAAATAAAAGTCTTTATGTTCCATTTGAATGGCAAGGACCTTTTTTTAAAGCAAAGCTGAAATGGGAAAATAACAAAGAAATGGTCCATTCAGCATTTGTCTTAAATTTTAGGAGCACCGATGAAACAACTTCTTGACCATAATTAGTATTTGAAACTGCAAAGGTATTTTCTCACTTGCAGATTTTATTTTTTTTTAACTGATCTAAGACTTGCCCTTTTGCTAAACTTCAGAATTGTTTTTCATTCATTTTACAGGGCACATTAATCACATTAGTACAAGTAAATTCCACACTCTTGACAACGCGAAGGATTCCCTGTGTATTTAGAAGGTTTTTACTCAGTTAACTAACAATGGGTGACAGAAATGCTAAATACACAGCTTTCTACTTGCAAGTGAAGTTTCTTGACACACAAAGGATGAATAAAATTTAAAACTTGCTATTTCATTAAACAGCCTTTAGCACTTTCTCAATTCTACACGCCTAATATTATTAAGCAGATACAAAACTTGCACTGAAATACTGTTATTAATAAAGCTTCAATACACTTTGTGTTTACTGGAAGCCTCAGTAGTAGTTTTATAGAGATTACAGCTAAGAACCCTACTTGCTTAGAGCCAACGTCAGTAATGTCAGTTTTTGCCAGTGTCCTTGGCAAAAACATTTATTCGTCTAGAGATTCAGCAGTCTGTCTCTAAATAGTGAAAAGGAAAAAAAATCCACCATCTGCTCTAGCCCTTAAGGAGACAAACTTTTCTGATGATATATAGTACAGAATTTAACTGTAACCAAATCCAACACAAGAGCAAAAATAAAAAATAAAAAATTAAGCATCATAGCAACCGGAGGTTTCTGTGTAATTTCCCTTCAGGCTCTGTTTTAACATTTTTGCCATTATCTGCTTTCTTTCATTTCTATTGTTTGTTTCCAATAATTTTAAGAAAACATCAGTGTTACCACTTCAGACAAAGAGAAATCTAAAGGATCTAATTAGATTCCATAGCCCCAAATTTAATTTATTCCATGCTTGAGTATTAGGAAAAGTACATTTGCTCAGTCAACTGACAGAGAATGTTTTTTACTCTCAAGTAATTTTAAACAATCTAATTTCTCCATGAAAAAAAAAAAAAAAGCAGATTTCAAACAACATTAACATCAACGTTACTTTGATATCAATAGCAAACCTTTGTGATTTCAATCTAAAAGATTCCAAGTCCTGACAATAAAGGGAAAATACATGCTACAACATTCAACAATTCCAGGTTTTAAACTGAGACAGGAGCGATTTAGGTTAGATATTAGGAGGAAGTTTTTCCACTCAGAGGGTGGTAATGCACTGGAACAGGTTGTTCAAGGAGGCTGTGGATTCCCCATCCCTGGAGGCATTCAAGCCAAGGCTGGACGGGACTCTGGGCAGCCTGGTCTGGTGGTCAGCAATCCTGCCCACGGCACAGGGTTGAAACTACATGATCTTTGATGTCTTTTACAACCCAGGCCATCCTATGCTTGATTCTATGATGATTATAACTACCCATAGAATATCTTTAAGAAACTGGTGACAAGATCATTTTTAAATGCTTAATTTTCTCCAGTATTTGAGAAAAAAGTTGCCTCTTCTGTTAAATAGTATACCATGTACTAGCCACCTTGAACTCAACTATTATGCCAATGCCCTGTATATTTATTTAAATATTAACGATATTTAAAAGCCAACAATAATATCCATTAACATAAATTTTCCTCAAAACCTAATGATAAAGCTGACATGATTTTAATTAAAATTTTAGAACTTTATTAGACAAATCAGTGTGCATATATGCCTTAGCTTAATGCTCAGTTGCTATTTTGAACTGTGAAAAAATATATAGCATTTACATGTCTGCCTGAAGACTATATTTCCTCCATTTGTATTAAATATATAATTATAAAGTTTAAATTGTCTGATTTACTGTGTAATATTTTTCACAAGCCTATAGTCCCTCTTATCAGATAAGGTTATGCTTAATTAGAATAATTACAGAGAATTATAGCTGGCATCAAGACGTATTGAGTTTGGAGAAAATGCAGCCACTGTGGTGACATTAGAGACTGCTGTTGCCTGTTGCTTATGTAGAGATTACCTGTTATTATTGTAAAATGCTACAAGGTGCAATTGAGGATGCAGAAAATATTTGAACCATATTTGTACTATTCTTCTGGCAATGTCAGCCCTCTTCTGTAACAGGAGCAAATCAAGAGAAGAGCAAAGAAAATACACCCAGTGACTTACAGTACTCTAGTTGCAACAGTAGGCACAATCAGCCGGTTAGAAGGGAGTGCCCTAGTACTACCTTCTCCACTGATTGTCTTTTGACAGAACTCTACTACTTGTCTTTCTCTTCCTTTGTTGATTCCAAGTCTCCTTCAAAAGTACTTGACGCTACTGGCTGAAGCAGACTACCGTACATCACCTGCTGGCCCTCCAAAACCATGCAGAAATAAGGGGCTTTTTCAGATATCCTTATCCACAGAATCCCAGAATGGTTGAGGTTGAAGAGCCTCTAGGTCCATCAGGCCCAACTCAAGCTCCAGCAGGCCACCCAGAGCAGCTGCCCAAGCCCATGTTCAGGTAGCATTAGGAAATCTGCAAGGAGAGAAACTTCATAGCCTCTTTGGCAGCCTGTGACAGTGCTCCATCATCCACAAAGCACACAAGTGCTTCCTGGCATTTAGATATAACCTCTTTACTTCTAGTTTGTGCCCAATGCTTCTTGTCCTGGTACTGGGCACCACTGGAAAGAGCCTAGCTCCATCCTCTTCTCACCTTTTCTTCAGGTATTTTTTTATACACTGAAGAGATTCCCCAAGCCTTTTCTTCTCTATGCTGAGCAGTTCCAGTTCTCACCGACTCCTGTCATGGGAGAGATGCTCCAATCCTTTAAACAATTTTGTGAGCACTTGCTGGACTGCTTGTTTAAGTCCATGAATCTCTTGTACTGGGGTGCCCAGACCTGGACCCAGTTCTCCAGATGCGGCCTCACCAGTGCAAAAGGGAAGGAACACCTGTCCCTAGCACCTGTGGGCGAGACTATCCCTAGCATAGTCCAGGACATCAGCAGCCTTCACAGCCAGGGCATGTTTCTGGCTCTTGCCTGTACCTCCTATCATTCCTACAAAGTTCATCTCCCTTCATGTTCCCTTCTATGAAAGGAATGACAAAACTGATGTTCTGCCCTATAAAGGACACTTAGAAATAGCTACTGTGGCACCAGACAACCAAACTCAAGTTGAACTGCAAACTTCATACAGTATTTGGCGTGTTAAAAAACACAAATTAAGCACTTCAATCAGTACATAGTCTACATATAACTCAGTACAAGTATGAACATTGTATACATTTCTAACAAAAAAGACTTCAAGATTATCCAGGTGTATCAATTTGGGATAAGTACTGCACTATATTTGGCATACATGTAGGAGTTGTAATAATTCGTAAGGCTGCTCATTAAAATACAGAATTTGCGTTCCAATCTCAAGACACTAGAATCATTCTCTTCTTTCCCAAGCTTGGTCTCCCACTCACATTAGGAAAAGAACACTACGCTAAATGTAGTTTCACTGAAATTCTTAATGCATCTACAGTCTATCATCACAAATAGGTTTCCAACCCAAATAATCATGTCTACATTTATAATCTTGCTTCTCTAAGTCAGCAAGTTGACGGAGACTTTGAAATACAGCTTTAACTACAGGCTTCCTTCAACAAATTCAACTTTATTACTCAAATCAGAAAAAATACACATCTCAAATTCTTCTACCAATAAAAATTGGTTATGTCCACATCTCCTTTTCCTTACATGGTAACAAACAGAAGCAATGCTCCTACAAGCAATTTCAAACTTCATTAATTTTTGCACAGAGGTGAACTAGAGAATACTAATTCCTAATCACTATATGAATGCATAATAGGTTAGAGCTTATAAACATTATTTATTACAATAGTGAGATAACACAATCCGCAGATTGAGACTGAAAATATATATTTGCTATGTCCTTAGCCATTCAGAAATTTTTCTTCACAATGTGGCTGTGGCTTGTTCTCCCATCCTACACTGCGTTTAAACCAAAGAAAAGGAAAAATAAACCTCTACATGTTAGTAGATTATTAGTAGATTACAATATTACTATTATTAGTAATAGAGTATTACAACTTCAGTCTTCCCATAGCAGATATTCTACATGCAGACCTATTATTTCTGCTAGTTTACACAATTTAAGAAGGTTAAAACAATTTGCAATGATTTAGGAAAAATGTTTGTGACAATTCTTGCACAGATGCATGAGGCAAAAAAAAAACCAACAAAACAATGGACAACCTTCCAAATTTCATGAGCAATGCAACTCAGGAAATGAATAATGTAGGCACAGCAGATTAGAGAAAGAGTTCTAAAACTTAGTTTGTGGTTTCATAAAACAGTAAAAAGAACCAGATTTCCATTAGCGTCACCATCCCTTTTTGAAAGAAAATTCTACAAGATTCCAAATATTTACCCACCATTAATTATTTTTTTGCATTCTATGGATAAGTAATTAATACTGGAAAGAGTTAAAAATTATGAAATTCCCTGCAGGAAGATAACACTTCACAATTTCATCTTGAATTCTAACAGCGTTTCACCAAGGGGAATCTATGTAGATCACGGACTGAATTCCTAGTAGAAGTCAAAGCATTGTTATACTCCGACAAACACTATGTATTTAGAACAAAACAAATATTTTTTCATTCCTTTGTCCTCTGATAGATATATAAAACCTTTTTCATGGCTCATTTCATAATCCAGTTAATGTGAAATATACTTCTGGAGTGACAGGTAAATTGTAAAAGTTTATCAACAGCAACCTTAAGGGTGTATTCTATCTGCACAGAGGATCAGGTTGTTAGAAAGAATGTAATAATGATGCTTTCAGAACATTAACAGGGAAGCCAGCTGACAGACACAGAACAAAGGAAAACTTCTTAGAAATTTTGTGTTGCAGTGAAAATACTGCAGTAGAGTCTCATTCTAATTAACATATCCTAAGTCTCTTTTGAAAGTCGTTGAAGATCAACATGAGTATGGATATTAAAGGTTGATATTGAAGATCAAATTCTTCCTAAAGCGAGGTTGATAACATGATAGACTTATGTTTGCTTTCCAAGTACTCAAACTTTAAATTAGACAAAATAAGTGTTAGTGCTTGTAAATGAATATGTCAATATTTCAGGAATGAGTCTAAGACTACACTGACTTAGGGCATGGATTACCATGAAATATCTTTGGACTAATCTTGTTGCTATCACTGGAGAGGCTAGATCAGTATTCTAGATATCTCCTGTATGCTATTGCTAGGATTTAGTTCACTTCAACTCACACATAATTATTAAGAGTAGTTACATGGCTTTCCCCTCCTCCAATGGTGGAAATATTAGAAAATGCACAAGAAAAATCTACATACTTGACCCTCGTATTTGCAAAGTCCAACTGTGAAATCCTGTTACTTTCACTCATGAGATATCCTGTGATACACGATTAAAGATTAAAAAAAAGGAAACCACAAGATTTGGATATTAATTTGCTTCTGTCATCATCCTTGATGTTTTTTCCTTCTTTCATTGGAATAGAAGACAAACCACTTATCCATACCCACCCTCAGCACGGCCCGATGATTTTGTAAACCTTTTTCAGATTCTACATAAGCCATTTCATAATTTGTCATATACACTGTGAACTTCTTCAGGTTGATCTATATCCCTTTTTAATTTGTTCATAGTCAGCTCTTATTCTCACCATCCTTCAAAACTCAGTATCATCAGCAGACTTTCTTTAGTTTCCTAAGCTTCTACTTTTACTTGTTTGTCAGTTACGAACAGAGTAGCAAGCATTATAACACTCCTCAGAAACCTACTCATTTTAGTAGTAGTAGCAGAAATTGAAGCTTAACAGAGTTCAACAGATCAGAAGTTTCTGAAAAGTGAAAGAAAAACGGAAAGGAAAATAAAATGTTAACATCAGAAGGATGATACAGAAACCACTTAATTGTAAAAGTTTATATCTGAAATAACTTTTACTCTAGAAATATTCTATAAAAGTCCTGGTATGTACAAGCATGTCTTACAGTCCTGAGAACTCTAGTAAACTGCAGTTTGTCAAAATGATTTAGTGCATCGTTGTGAAAGAGAAAAAATTTATAAGAAAAACTCCTAGAAGATCATTGTGTGAAGAAATATAACTTGAATTGTATCACGAAGTTTTTTGTCTCCTGTTTAGCTTTACTGATCTGAATTTAAGAAAAAGGAAAATGAAGTTAACACAAAGATTTTACTGATATTACTGAAGCCTAATTGACATCCAGTGTGAGGCATTCAGTCCCCAGACTGCACCATTTAGTGAAACCAGAACTCACGTAGTTCACAGTCCCGTACAAAATCCAGTTCCTCTTGAGAACGTGTTCCCAGGAAGTAATGGCTACAGCATTCTAAATTTGGCAGAAAGCTATGATCACATGCTGAGACCTTGTGAAACAAAGAACATGACAAAGGCACCAAGTAAAGCAGTTGTGGGCCTTTTTATTCACCAAATACTGGTGCCAGTTAAAGCTAACATCGGTAATAACCTGAGGGTCCTATTTCTACCTATCCCACTTTGCCCCTTACATTAAGCTGCTCTGAAACACAAAATGCATGGCTCAAGGACACAAAAGACATTAGAAGCAAAGAGCTCATGGAAACCACTCAGCAACAGAACTATGTAATCAACAAGCTAACAGAAGAGATGGCAGACTGATGCTGCATATCAGACTTCATCCCAGCTCACACTACCCATGTTAGGTCTAGTGAATCATCTGCGACCTTGGCATTTCTATCACTAATATTTCCTTAAATTCTTATCATTCTTATCTCCTTCTCCTCCCACCAAAAAACTGACCGTCACAATACTTTCTCTCTTTTCTTAGAACCATAGATTCATCTAGGATTGCAAAGACATGAAGACCATCAAGTCCAACTATCCCTCTAACACTATCAAGTTGGCCTTTAAGTCACATCACTTATCAGCATCCACATGCATCTCAAATACCTGCAGGGGGGATAGTGACTCCACCTCTTCTCTGAGCAGACCATTCCAAAGCATAACCACCCTACTGATGAAGGAATTATTTCTAATATCCAATCTAAGCCAGCTCTGGTGTAACTTGAAGACCTTATGTTGTATCTTAATACTTGTCACTTGAGAGAAGACTGACACCTACCTCTGTCAACCTCCTTTCTGGTAGTTGAAGGGAGTGCTGAGGTCTCCCTTCAATCTCCTTTTTCCCAGACGAAAACAGCCTCACTTCCCTCAGACACTCCTCAAAAGTCACATTTTCAAGTCCCTTCATCACCTTAATTTTTCTTCTCTAAATACATTCCAACAATTCAAATACTTCTTGTAGCAAGAAGTCCGCAACCAAACAAGTTATTGAGGTGTCATCCCTCACTGACACTGAGGGACAATCACATCCCTAGTCTTTTTAGACACAGTTTTCTCATACAACATCATTTTCATATACTCCCTTGTTACCTGCCCTCCATTTCCCCCCCCCTATACCGCCCTCTCCCCCCCCCTTCTCTATCCTTACCCTATACTCCATTGAATGATTAAAAACTAAACTATAACAAACATGAAAATCACCAGGACTAACCAAACTAGCAGCCAGTCAGTTGTTCACTTCCCCATTTCTTCACTTCTGTCAGTGTTGAAACAATAATTTGAAATCACTCTTGAAAAACACGTTACTTAGATCACAAAGGAGTTCCCAAAACATATTCTTAAGTTTTTGGAACCATATTCAATAAATATTTGAAAACATTTTTAAACAGCTGAGGATTCACAAACAACCAGATACAGGGCAGTGGAACTTGACAGGTAAAAATAAAAAACAGGACAACTCTAAAATACAGATGTTTCTAACATGATCATGTTTTCTGTGGATCTTAAAAAAAAATTACTCTGCAGAACACAGGAGGGAATCTAAATAAAAAAAGAACTGTGCAGAACACATTTTTCCTGTACACTAGAAGAAATTAAAATGCATATTCAGTAATTGAAAGAGTCGCATTCAACATCTAATCAAGGCATTATAGGAAAAAACTGTTCAGTGTTTGATGCAAGTTTATCTTCCATACTACAAACGCACTAATAAAAAAAACTGATGAAAATTACAATAAGAGCAGTGAAAAACTAATTTCTGATCATCTCTAGGCAAAAATCTACAATTCACTAAGACAAAATCCTCTGTGATGTCACTGTGAGTTTCAACATATAACCGAAGGACCTCTTTCACTTCGCAAGTCAATATTCTATCTCCATTCATCATGAAAGTTTCTGAAAGGGATAATATTCCAACTCTTAAACAAAACTCTCACAATGTTGAAGAGCCACTATGAATTATTCAGCAAGTAAATGTGTAATTTCAACAGTGGTATCTTCTAATATATTATTGTGCATGGTATATATATTATATATATACACACACACATACACACACACTACAACATATATTATGTTAATGAAGTATATAGAATATTTGCTTACACATTTTATTTTCCCATCATGGAATATTAAAAACTTTTCTGGCCAGGTTACTTCTTTGAACAAGACTTCCTTCCCAACTTCTCTTATCTTGAACTCAATACTCAAAATTTATCTCTGAGGAAACATTCTTCCTGTCACGGAAATCAACCTGGTATGAAGATCTGACCCCCCCCCCCATTGTCAATGTTAGAGACAAATACATCATTTAGACTACTTAAAATGAAGTCTTTAGGAAAAAAAACATGATTCTACCCTGCAGTAGACTCATTAAAGCTGGCAGCATTGAAAAGCATTATTTTCCAAAAGCTACCTGTTTGTTTTAATGCACACTACAAATCTGCAAACGCATTTAATCAAGGTCAATATAGGCAGAGTTCCAGAAACCTTCTAAGTGTGGGTAAAGTACGTACAGCACAGCAACTGCAATTGTTGACACCTTCAGTATGATAAGCCTCTTGATCTAAAATCCATCTCTCAGCATTCCATAGATGAAAACATATCCAAACTTGCATGCTTTGGTAAATATACAAGTGATACTGACCATCCAAATTCAAAGTGAGCAAGACGCATTTAGCCACGAATAACCTGTCAGTTTACCTACTCATCAACTTCAACATGAATTGTAAGCACAGAAACCTGTAGACATACCAAACCCCTCTGCAGTTTCAAACGACTTTCTTCCTATCAGAGGTTAATACATGTTGGACTTCGGGACAGTAAAGACATTTAGACGAATGCAGTCAATTGCACACCCCTAAGATACTGCCAGTGATGGATTCTGAAGAAACACTTTGCTTATTCAGGTTTGAGAAGGTCATCACAGCACTAAGTGTAAATGAAAAGCAAAATCATACAATGTCTCCGGAGTGAAATAACTTTGAGTCGTCTAGTTGCCATGCTTTCAATGCATCTCCTACAGAACTACTTGAAAACACATAACCAATAGCTATATTTCAGATACTGATCAGCTCCACTTACCTTTGAAGAAGCAATCTTCATTGTGTACAATGGTGACCTTCTGCTTCTTCAGGCAGGCAGCCCTGTGTACCTCACAGTGGTTTTCATAGAACTCTCCATCCGAGCCACACACGGGTTTGTAGTGTGGCTTGCAGTGTTCCATGCAGACACACTCAGCCTGCCCGCTCTCCCCATTCACGACACAGTGCCTACCCAGGCCACAGTACTTGTTTTCACATGACTTAAAATGTCCATCTTGGCCCGTGTATCCTGTAAAAAAATAAATAAATAAATAAATGTGGAGGACTGTCACAGAGCGTACAAAGCATCTGACAAAATAAAATACGTGTTTTGCCAACAGGCTTTTTTTTTTTTAATGCACTCTAAGGCTCCTATGAATATTTACAAGACTTTGCAATAAGGACTACCTTAGGAATTTAATGAGGTAGAGAAAAACAGTGAAAGTACATATATTAATACTACAATACATGCAAAAAAATTTACTCACAGTATCACAGCAGACAACATTGTTTTATTAAACAGACTTAATTCTATCTACTCAGTTCTTTACGAATCTTTTTAAAAGCAAGCAGACTTACTCTGAAGTTAAAAAAAATACTGGTGAGACTCAGCATGTACACAGATGAGTGTAAGCTATTAAAAACAACAAACAAAAAATTGGAAAAACATACTAAAGGAATAAAAGCATGTAGATTCATAAACTCAAGAAGAAAAGCACACCTCTAGAACACGAGCCAAGGAACAGCAGAAATGAACTGAACTGAAATAAGGCATTACAATTAAATAGAAGTATATCCAAAGCTCTCTTCCTACCATGGAGGATTCCTATGTGAGAAGGTTTATTTACATATAAAAGCAATATGAATGTAGGTAACTAGGAAGCATAAACATGACTGGAGAGCCGAAGATACAATCAAGTAACACTAAGTAACACGAGAAGAAATACTGACATTAGAGAAGCAAAGAAACTGCTTTTAAGTATACTGTGAAGTCTGCTTGTAGTAATTTTGCATTTTGGTATAATTTTTTTCAAGCTGATGATCATCTACAATATGGAATCATATTTTGGATTTCTGAAGTGAGAGCTTCCAGTTAGAAATAGATTTGAGAAACAGGCCATTTTCCAGTAACTGCTGACCTGGTCAAGATTACCTCCCAGTACATTAAATATACAGATCCTTTGTAGTTTTGAGATAGTAATTACATTTTGTTTAATTTTATGCTTTATCCAAAAAGCTATTTATGTTACATAAATGGAAATGAGAGCTTTTTTTTTTTTTTTTTTAAACCACTTCCTGACTAGACTTAGCATAGGTCAGCCTAAAATAAATTTAATTTCTTTATCATGACTAGGTGTACTTCTAGTCATTTTCACTTTCAATTAATCATAATCAACTACAACATACAGTAACAAGATCAAGTTTATCCATCATAAAGAATGTTTCCTTAGTAAATCATCTCTTTAAACTTAAAATTGAATTATCACCGTCGGCTTATTGTGTTATTGTATGTAACAAAAGGATGCATTCTCCAGAGTTTAAAATAAACACAGAAGTTGATGTGTAACAATAACTAGAGCTGGGTAAGGATTCCCAGGAACCCAGGGAAGATAGAAACAAAACAAAAAACATCAAAAACAACACTTCTGTGGTGGCAAGATGACAGTTCAAGGAACAGAGCACAGTGGGACAGCAAGACTGATATACGAAGTGGATGGCTTCTCTAAAGAGTCAAAAGAGTCTCAACGAAACTAGTTGTATTTGGGTAACAACCAGAGCTTAAGAGGGCTGAAGCAGAGGCAGAGCAGTTCTGCAGGCCATCAGCCCTGAACTTCCTCTGCTCATGCAACATGAAAATGGGTTGTCCACATTAGTTTCCTAAAGACAGCTTTCTACTACCTATCATTTGTGTGCTGGCGCCATCACATAAAATAGGTGGTATGGCCAGCAGTAGCTCTGTAGGAAAAACAGGAGAAGGCAATTGCATAGAAATACATCACTAGTATAGCTTCTGCTGCCACAGAATGGCACAGGCAATTCTTTGCACAGGAAAGTACAGTGAAAAATAATACAAAATTTCCACTCACAATTACTAATGCTTCAATTACATCAGAGGTCTGAGACCATAACTGTATCATCAGATAAGTATAAAATCCTAAAATATCACCAGAAGTGGGAATAAATACAGCCCTTCACAGTTACTTTTTATTCTCTTAGCGTACACGCCCAACCTCTGAAGCA
Organism: Lagopus leucura; assembly: GCF_019238085.1. Taxonomy (NCBI): domain Eukaryota; kingdom Metazoa; phylum Chordata; class Aves; order Galliformes; family Phasianidae; genus Lagopus; species Lagopus leucura. Next base: position 2,921,660 of record NW_024962264.1, read on the forward strand.
AACAAGAACTTGATCTCCAAATGACATATCCTCTTTCTACTCTTACTCTTTCCAATACCTTCCTCATCGTCACAGTCAAGCTGCATCGCCATAGAAAAATTAGGAATGAATATACACCAATGCATAATTTGATAGTCTTAGATTATTTTCTACTTGAAAGAACTAATGAGTAAAAACACTAGCTTGGGACACATTCATCCTAACCAGTAATAATCTACATTCTTCATTTCCATGGCAGAAATCACTTCTCACAAGTTCTTCTCACAACTGCAGGATTATTAGACCTAAGACAACTGAACTTAGACTCCTTGCTCTTCCATACAGCACAAATCCCATCAATTTTTGAAGACAAATCTACTACAAAAGCACGTAACCATGAAATTCGGTTTTAAAATGACAAATTCTTCTGCTCTATTATTTTAAAGCATTCTGAACACAAAGCTGAGACAACTGCTAGATTGATTTTTGTGCACATGGATGAAACAGGCATACTCAGCAATATCAGCCTGGTCTGAACTTTCAAAAGCACCAAACATATTTGAAATTTGTAAATTTAGAGGAAAATAAAAAATTTCCAGTGAGCTTTCGAACATATTTATCCCTGTGCCAATATGTCACTATTTAAAGGCAACAGAGATTAACTGACTAAAACTAACGCAGATACAATTTTCTTCCATCTACTGTTCATGTCTGCCAACAGTTTACTGGCTGATTCAACCCAATTCTGTGACATGTGGGGTGGAGGGCCTGCAGATCTGTGCCTTGAAAAGGAACAAGGGAAAAAATGTAGAGAGATGGGCCCCCCCAAAAAAACAGTGGCAATGATCTGAGGAGAAACAAAATAATTGACTAAACAAGATATCAGAATGCAAGATAACACAATGCAAAATAACACAATATAATTAGAATTGAAGCTAAAAAATCAGATTAAATGAGAGAGGGTGTCCAACAACTGAAGACTTTACTCTAATGCTGAGGTGAGATGTGAAGTCAGGATGAGCAGAAGGGAGGAGAGCTTGGCCTCATGACCTTGCCAGGGACTTCATCTTCCCTCTGAACACAAAGTCCTCTGCGGTATGTAGTTGATCTTCTCTTCTGGGACATATACCCAGAACTGAAGCATTAACACCTTAACTCCCCCTGACTACATTATGATGTGGAACATGGATTACCAAAAATTATAAAACCCTGACAATGTCCAATGAAATTTTGTCTTGCAAAGTCCAAGAGTACTTCATAGCACTGGACATGTACACGCATTGCAGAATTAATGAACTTGTTTGGAGCAATGGAATTGCAGCAGTTTGAGAACAAAGTTCATAATTTCTGAATTGGTAGATAGAGATCTCAAAATGACAGCTGTTCTGAATTATTAAGGTACGTGGTGACTAAACAACATACAGTACTATACACTGCCGTGGAAGTAGAAACTGATTCAAGATTTCACTTGGGGGCTTCATTTTAGCACTATAATTGAATACGATACCTGAATGCAAAACTACTACTTTCAGTTGAGAGAAAACTGCTTCCATTATATTGATACTTATACTGGTATTTCTATGTGTCAGCATATACCTATTACATACATCAATAAACAAGCAAGCTTTTTGCTCTAAGAAAAATCTGTATTAATTTGTTATGAAACATTTCATAAATGCCTCCACTTTATACCATTAACTAATCCAAAACAATACATATATTTGCATATATAAAATTCTAACCAACTTCAAACTAGTCTGACTTAGACAAGCCCCATCTGGAGTACTGTATGAAGGCCTGGAGCCACCAGCACAAGACAGATGTGGAGTCATAGGAGCAGGTCCAGAGGAGGGCCACAAATATTATTGGAGATGTAGTGCACATCTCCTACGAAGAAAGATTGGGGAGCAGGGCTTGTTCAGCCCAGAGAGACCCCACTGAGGTACTAAAATACTTAAAAGAAGCTTATAAACAGGAGAAATAGCAACTTCATATGTAGTCTTATGGGAATAGGACGAGGCTGAATGGTTGTGAACTAAAAGAGGGGAGATTTAAATTTGATGTTAAGAGGAAATTCTTTACTCAGGTGACAATGAAGACCTGGTGCAGGCTGCCCAGATCACTGGAAACACTCAAAGGCCAGGCTGAATGGGACCCTAGGCAGCCTGAGCCGGTAGGTAGCAACTGTGCAGATAGAATCATAGAATTGCTCTAGTTGGAAAAGACCTTAAAGATCATCAAGTCCAGCCACAACCTATACATATATGTACTACCCTAACAACCCTCTGCTAAATCATGTCCCTGAGCACCACATCCAAATGGTTCTTAAACACATCCAGGGATGGCAACTCAACCACCTCCCTGGACAGCCCATTCCAGTGCTTAACAACCCTTTCTGTAAAGAAGGTTTTGCTGATATCCAACCTAAACCTCCTCTGGCACAACTTGAGGCCATTTCCTCTCGTTCTGTCACCTGTCACCAGCGAGAAGAGACCAACCCCACTCTCACTGTAAGCACCTTTCAGATATTGGAAGAGAGCAATTAATGCCTCCCCTCAGCCTCCATTCCCCCAGACTGAACAGCCCCAGTTCCTTCAGTCTCTCCTCACAGGCCATATTCTCCAAGCCCTTCCCCAGCCCTGTTGCCCTTCTCTGGACCTGCTCCAGCACCTCCGTGTCCTTTCTGTACTCAGGTGCCCAAAACTGAACACAGCACTCAAGGTGAGGCCTCACCAGTGCTGAGTACAAGGCAGGATGACTTCCCTGGTCCTGCTCACCACTCCATTACTGGTAAAAGCCAGGATGCCATTGGCCTTCTTGGCCACCTGGGCACACTGCTAGTCATGGTAGAGGGTTGGAACAGGTCATAAGGTCCCTTTCCAACCTAAGACATCCTATGATGGCTTATTTTCTCACGTCTTTCTTGTAAAGAAACCGTTTACAACAAATATCCAACAAAAAAAAAAAAAAAAAAAAAAAAAAAAAAAAAAAAAAACTAAAAACAAACAAAAAAACACCTTTTTAAGGACTGTCCTTCCATCAGAGCATTTAGAGTTAGACAGTAAATTATTTTTAAGATTAATCTAGGTTCTTGTATTTGGACATACAATTTAGATGAGAAGATAAGCAGCTCAGCATATTCAGTGTTAAGAGACAGAATAAGTAAATCAAATGAATAAATGATCTGCCCAGAAACACTAATTCTTTTTAGCCTACTGAATTGGTATTGCTTATATGACAATAGAAGAGTCCAAATTTGATAAACAGCAATTCCTATGGATACAGGTAAATGCATACCCATACAGTAAACTCAGCATACTCTGCATTTTCACCTCAAAGAGCATAATATACATGAATTCTTAAAGGGTCTACAGCATATTGAAAAACAAGATGTCCCTCGTTCAACTTGAAAGCTCAAATTCTTTAAGTCAGGAAATATTATCACATCATCACAAGTTTGAAAGCCATATAAAAATATATTACGCCTATGGCAGCAAGTTTTTTTGATTAAATGCTAAACAGACAAAATGAAAGAGCAAAGAAATGATTTTTTTTTTTTTATTTTAATAACCATAGAAAGAAAAATATTTTGGGCTTTTCTTTTAAGGCAAATTATAATAAATAGTTCAAAGCCATCACTTTAGCTTCCTCATACTTATCTCCTAGCTGAAGGAGCAGCACCCAAAGCTGAGTGAATTCCGGGCCACATTTGCTGTGCTTCAACTTCAGAATTAAGTATATGCTTTAATATGCAAAAAAACTCTCAAGAACACCCAGTTTCTCTTCTAACTAATCAGTTAGAGAAAATTTGTACTTGGAAAATTTGGAAAGTCATGTGTATGTGTGAATCACTACAACCTCTAGTTGGCTGAGGTCAGAAGGCTTTTTGTATTGTGAATCCTCACCCCCAAACAAAGAGTTCTTTCTTTTGTAACAGCAGAGTCCACATTCAAGTCTTCCATCATAACTTCCAGAATTCCCTACGCAACATTTAAAAGAAAATGACAACTATTTCTGGATTCCTATTCAATGTACTGCTTTTTTCTGGTGTCAGCAGTCCATCTGTCTGTCACCCAGCTTTTTTATTTAAAAGGATCCCACTGATGACATTTCCAACTCTACTGTTATATTTTGTTCGATATATTAACTACAAAAAGCAACGCTAGGATTACCATCTTGGTAAATACTCAGTATAGTATTAAGTTTTGCATGAAACTGAAAGATCTTGGAAGAGATGGAGACAGAAAAATGTAAAACAAACTCATCACCACATACTGTTAACGATGTAGGTCATCAACACTGAGCATATATATATATATGTGTGCTATATCTACAAAAAAACCTCTAGACAACATCAGCAAAAAAAGAAATAATAATAATAAAAAGGATAATTTTACTATCTCTTACAACATAACAAACAGAAACACTGTTTTAACAACTGTTTTGGCAACAATCATCTGCATTCCAAACTCTGACTTAGCCAAGCTTTTGGTCACACTGTTAACAATTCGTATTTCACACATTCTTCTGAATAGATGAGCTCTGAAATATAGTCACCTCGAAGTGAGTGTGCAGAGATATCTCACTTATGGTCACATTCACAGAGTTGCTTGCAAATTTATCTTAAACTAATGTGTGTGTCATTTAAATTATGCACAGACACAAAAGCATTTCTTCCAAATGCTTGAGGTAACAAAAATATAGTTTTATTTTCCATGTTTATTAGCCTTTTATATTGCAACTGACTTAACAGTGACAGGGCAACTTCAATTCAAACAGTCTTTCACACCACTAACTACTCATTAAAAAGGACTACATAAAAGAAGTAGTAAATATACCCCTTGAAATTCCAAAAATCCCCTTGAAATCCAAGATCTTACAGCCCAAGATTAAGTCTTGAAAATAATTCATTATTTTCAGTCAAGGTAAGATTAAATTCAGAAGTCTCTCTTGCATTTCTACTTATAAAGGATTTTCTGTTTGTTTGTTTCTAAAATTTTATTTCATCTAGATGCTTAAGTTTAATTACAGGAAGAAAAATAAGAACTCAACTGTGCAATACGCTCTCAAGTTCTTCATCTATATGTAGCAAACAAGTCAGTAGGACACAGAATGAGGAGGAATTACAAGAAGTAATTGTAGCTGAGAAAAATTACTAAATAATACCTTATTTTTGACTCCAGAGTAGTAAAGTTGAGAGTAAAATAACAGTGTACATTTGCCCAGTCCAAAGCTCATTCTTCTTAACAGACACAAAGAACAACTCGTTTTTCTAAATAAATTTGGTAGGAAAGAAAGGACTAAGATTTGCCATGTCACTGATATAGAAAGGAGGGGGAAAAAAAAAGATAATGGAAGACTAAATAATCTAAAAATTATGCTCTTTCACTATAAAGCAAATTATTACAGTAGCAATTTGAACATAGTCGTATAAATAGTTTGAATTCAGCAACAAGAAGCAGAACAGAGCAATGCCACCTGAAATAGACTCCCCTTTTTAACAGTGAAAGTTTGTCCATGAGAGGCTGATCAAATGAAAACCTTTTCTGTAAGGAATTCAACAGCACACAGAATTATAAATAGGGCCTAGAATTTGCACTTCTAAGGCATAACCTCATAAGGTTAAGGTAACAAAACAGTAGCTATACGAGCTTTTAATAATTACCAGTACATAAGCACAAGAATATGCTACCTCACTCTAATTAGCCACAATAAAACACCTGCATACATTCAGTGCAACGAATGCATAAAACACAAGGGACAATTTTAAAATGCAAAGTAGGATTAAAAAAATATAGAGTTCAAGACAATAGTTGCACAGACAATGCAAGGCTTACTTAAATGTTTTCTACTGTCTAATAGCTTAGAACAGTAAAATAGCTGTGCGTCAAGACTCTTGAAAATAAAATAATAACTTAAGAATAGAAATAAACTTCTGTTGTAATACTCTTCGTCTTCCCAAGAAGCTGTCAGGGTAGAAACGCAAAACAGCTTTGAAGAAGAAAAAACAAAACCAAGTTATTTCCAGTTCCACAACAGAAAGCTTCTTGTGACAGCTCTCCTGATCAATTTCTTCTCATGCATTCTTCCCAATACATTATCCCTTGTAACTGCAAGATCAAGTCACTCACTGAGAGTAGAAAGCAGATAAGAAACTTAAGATCTATATTCTTAAACAACTACTGACATTCAAAGAAATACATTTCATTTAGCTACAAAGTTGCACAATTGCTTTTATTCCCCCCTTTCCTTACTGGGTTTTCTAGCACCACCCTGCCCAACATACACACAACACCCCATACCTATTTTTAAATTAAGTTGTGAACATACTGGTCAGACAAGTGACTAGCACATGCTGACCTTAGTTATCACTGAAAGCAGCGATTTGGAAGTCTTCAAAGTTTCTCAGAAACAGAGAAAAAAAAACAAAAAAAATTCCAGTAACAGCAACAATTACTTAAAGGTGGAAAGGGAACTACTAAATACGTAAGTAAAAGCAGTCAGCATCCCTGTGAAGGGTCACGGTGAGCATCTCCAAATCACTGATCTGAGCCGCAGTCACTCCCTGAGTCCTGCTCCCACTTCCAGAAGTAGTAGGAGTGACTACGTACACAGCTGAGCAACAGATTACTGGGCAAGAGGTTTCCTTCTGCAGCAGCAGAGTAGGTTAGAGTACTGTATACAGCACGTGACTTTTCCTGTGTCCACAAGCAAGTTTTGGCTTGATCCTATCGTGTCCTCTCTGTCCATCTCATGATTCTCTACTTACAACAAACCAGTTTCAGGATTAGAAGTACAGCAAGATCTTGCACCTCCTCAGAATTTTATTTTAATCTTCTGGTGCTCAAAACTTACTGGTGGGGGCTGACTGGGCTGAAATAGACTCAGACCCTACTACTGCATATGTGTATTTTTCCCTTTGAAAGTCATGCTAAATACTTAGGACAACATGTGCCTTGTGTATTCAAATAAAGTGACTCTTACTCTCCTGTAGAGGCAGGCAAGGAATAAACTGAGAGAAAATCCCATGCTTCTAAATGAATAAACACAGAAAACTATTGTGAGAAAGAAGAGAATAAGATTAAGGAAATTTATTACTATTGCATACTACTAATCTGAAATACTGAAACTCCCCAAGACAGTGTTAACTGTTAGTCACAGGCAGTTGGCTTAGCAACTGGTTTCACCCTTATGAAATCTCATCTCTTACCAGCATTCTACAGCTCTCTTAAGCAAAATTCATAGGATTAATGTCCTCAGAACAGAGAAAAACTGGATCATACTTCCTCAACTTGAATCCAAGTAAAGACACAGAGCAAAAGACCACATAGGAAAAGGAAGTGAAAAAATAACCAAAATTAGGACTGCAAAAACACGTCTACTTACTAGGCAGCACATTTTCTCACCTTTCTGGAGTACAGTCTTCACCTGCACCCGTCAGAAGACCCTGAAAGATTTCTCTCCTCTTCCAAGCAGCCCTGCAGTTTCTTCACTCCAGCCCCTTACCAGCAGTAATACAGGCATCACCCCCAAACTTTTCACCAGCACAGAAGTGAGCAGGTTCCCTCTGATGAAATTAGTGTCCTGATTGTTCACATGTGTGTGGGAATTGTTGAGTCATGGTCTGAACCACTGACTGAGCACCTGAGGAGAGGACTCAGGCAGCCCTGGGAGCACAGCTGAAGGCAATTCTCATGTGCAACCAGAAGGGGTGGAACCTGGCTGCACATCTCTTAGACCTCATTTTTAAGGGCTGACTGCCACTTGAAGTATTTCTGATTGGAGGTCCTCCCTCATGAAATCTTTCTTGTAAGCCTAGATATTCAGAGATGAGTGAGCACCTTCCCTTTACCTTTTTAACATCATTTCATCTGCTCTAGTCCCTTTGCTGTTATGCTCCCTCATCACCTTTCCACTGTGTTAATCTTTCCAATTGTAAGAATATGCTTGTGGGAGCCAAATAAGAAAGAAACCAAAGGAGACAACCTCCTAACAACACGCTAAGCCTTGCAAAAATCCCTAATTTATGCTTGACCATTGTGTTGATAAAGCCACCTGTAGCCTTAATACATGCTACTTGCTTCATACAGGAGAGGTGGAACACATGGGTCCAAAGCAAACAACTGAGCAGATCTGGACTGTGAATGCTGCTGGTTCTGTGTGTACACAGAATTATGTCCTTCCAGCAGCTTCAAGCCAGCAATTCATGACTTTCAATTACATTTCTAGCTGGACCTAGCATTTACTATGTTTTCCTTTCTTACATGTTATCTTTAAAAATAAAAAGGTTGTTATTCACCTACAACAAAGCTGTTTCAAACAGAGTATCTTCTCAAGCACTGTGGGAAATAACTTGCTGGCCTCATAAGGGATATGTGGGCCTGTACTCAGATGGCTGACTGCTTTTTGATAGCAGTGCAACAGGCAGCCTGAGCTCTGCCAGCTGCACTACCAGTGTCACTGCACAGGAGAAGACAGTGGGCACCACAATTACTGCTGGATTGAAAAGGCCATCGCTGGAACCACCTTTCACACATTTTAACATTTATGTTGGAAATCACAATGGCTTAGCTTAGTTCTCACTCAGTCAGAACGGCCTGCGTAGCATTCTTTGCTTGTCATTTCAAAAACAGACAGATGAGCTTTAGCAGCAGTGGTCATAATCAGCAGACGTCTCCATTAAATTACTGACTGGAATTTCCATTTTACTGAGAGCTTATCTAAAAATTAAGTAGGCTATTAGGATTTGGGCTCAAGATCTAAGGCTGTAACAACCATATCATGCAGCAATATTAACACCACTTCTGCGATAACTTTTCACATGACAAACAGATTTGCCAATTTTGAGTGAATAAGTTGTTAAAAAGACTACTGTTTTCTCCATAGGCTTTCCCTGGGATTAAATAAGCTTATATATCAACATGAGGAGGACTCATCCTCTTCCATAAAGCCTCTCACCTGGAGTAGGAAGGAAATTTCTAAAGTGTTCCTTCTTTCAGAGGGTTCTGGTAGGCAAGGTGCTAGTTGCTGTACAACTGGCATTCTGGTATCAGGGTCCCTTATATAGGGGTCAGGAGGGAGGGGAAAACAGAAGCCATTGCCTGAAAGTTGTCCTAGTTTCTTCAAGTGGGATTTGTCAGGACATCACTTTTTGGATCAGTTCTCTTAAATTTTTTCACCAATGACTCTAATAAATATCTTGGGAGCATTGACACCCTCAATGGCAGAGATGCATTGCACCAAGACTTTGACCCATTAGAGGGCAGTCACCACTTGCATGAAGAAGAGCAAGAGCTGGGTTCTGTAGTGAGAATGGGGCAGCTCTGTCTCTATGTACAGACTGGGAGATGAAGAGATCAAGAGTAACACTGCACAAAGGTATCTAGGGATTTTGGTTGATGGCAAGTTGAATTGGAGGCAGCAGTGTGTCCTGGCAGGCAAAAAAGCCAACCATACTCTAGGGTGCATTGATCCAGTGCTGCCAGCTGGGTGAGCGGAGGGATTTTCCCACTGTGCTCTGTGCTGTAAAACCTCACTTTGAACCCCGCGTGCAGTTTTGGGTGCTGCAGCGTAAGAAGTAGATAAAACTATTCTTGAGCTTCTGAAGTAGGGCTACAAAGATGGTGAAGGGTCTGGAGAGCAATACGTGCAAGGAGCAGCTGAGGTTCCTGGGTTTGTTTAGCTCAGAAAAGAGGAGGCTGAGGTAATGCCTGATGGCAGCTGCAGCTCCTCCCTCTGTAAGGGGACTGGAGGACAGGACCTGAGGGAATGGCATGGAGCTGTGTCAGGAAGGGTGTTAGGTAAAGGATCTTCACCAGAGGAGTGGACATGGTACAGATTCCCCAGGGCTGCAGTCATGACCCCAGGCTGCTGGAGTTCATGGAGCATTTTTTAGGTGGTCCTGTGAAACTGGGGATGGATTCAGTAATTTTTGTGGGTCCACTCCAGTGTGGGATATTCTGTGATTCTATTCTAGGATCGAGCAAATTAACAAACAGAAACTTTAACTTTGTTTTCTTATTAAGTATCTGGCACCAAAGAGGTTCTTCAGCAACTCACCGTATAAACTAATGTTAAATCATACTGCACATATTGAACAATTCCTGTGTATGACATTAATGGTGTTTTGTTGTGGGTTGTTTTGTTTCGTTATGGGTTTTTTTACTACAAAGCTCTCCCCGAAGAACAGAGCTGTGACAGTTTTCTGCTACCTTCCCCAGGGATCTCTACTAGAGAAAGTGGCATAGGCATTGAGCTGCATTTAAACCATATGGTTGAAACGTAGCATCATTACTGTTCAGGGAAAACTAAAAAAGAAATGTCAAGTATTTTCAGTCTTACTGATTAGAAACATTCGCTCCTGGTATACTTGACATCGCTCCCTTCTTTTAAGTCGTTAGGAAAGAATTACAGTGGGCTGGCCTTGGTTTCCTGGCAAGCCCCCACTGGGTGATGGGCTCAACCTCACATACGAGTAGGGCAGCTATTCCTTAAGTAATTTTTACTACTTCCCATCAGTAGGCAGGTATCTTGCCAGACAAAAAGCAGGGCATCAGCGGGCCTCTAAGGGGCTCTGCTTTATCCACAAACGTCTCCTCTTTTCTCCTCTTTTCCCCAACATCAACCATGATGGCATATGGTAAGGGACATACTTTTGATCAGCTGCGGTCTGCTGTCCTGGCCATGTCACTGCCCAAGCTTCTTGCCCAACCCAAGCCTCTTTGCTTTGAGGGTGGTGGCAAACAAAATCTTTGATGCTGTGAAAGTACTGCTCAGCAGCAGCTAAAACTCTACTGTGTAATCAGCGCTGTCTTCAGCATGTCTGCAACACAGCTCTATGCAGGCTGTTAGGAAAAAAAAAACAAAAAAACTCCCTCCCAGCTGACCCAGAACAGCACTGCCCATTTTCAGGCAACAGGAAACCCTGCAAGAACATTAAGGGAAAGGGGAATAAGAAGGACACAAAAGAAATAAAGTAAAACGATGAAAGTGTATAGGTAAAAAAAAAAATCTCAAAACTCCTGAACTGCTCATCAGTGAAAATTTTTAGGAGATAAATTATGCTTAAAAGACTATGATATTTTTTTTCTATACGGAATTTCTCCTTCCATTTCTCTGACAAAAGAACTGAGAGTACGAAGGTACAAATATAGTTCATCTCCTATACCTATGGGAAACATGAACATAAATTTAATGATGTTGCTACTACTAAGGTGGACAATGGTCTTCATAAGCCCTTCCTAAAGAACAGGAAACCACTGTATACTTGTATCATATCTCTTTGTACACTGTGCCCATCTTTGTATTGTGCACAGAGTAGGCAAGCTCTTTCAAAATGTCCACAGCAGTATCAGCAAAAGCTCACAATTCTATTTATCATGACTGTGGATATCAGCAGAAGACTGTCATCTATCACCAAAAAGTAGATATGTACTTCAAGCTGCTACACTGGAAATTATCATACATTTAAGGAACTGCTCATCAATTAAGAAACACTTGGAAATTATTTCTGATAGCATTAGGCAGGATTTGAAGATCCCAGCAATGATCATCAGTACAGTGGATAATCAGTGTTTTCCATTCATCTTTAGCAAGATGCTATATCCATTCAAAGAAATATAAAAGCAATTTCTTTCACTAAGAGAACATAATGCCCCACTGAGACTCATTTAAGCAATGCAACTACTGAATAACGTATTTTCTAATTTCACGCTTAAACTAATTATATTTTTGTAAAATATAATTCCTTAAAAAAAAAAAAAAAAAAAAAAAGAGAAAGAAAACTAGAGAAGTGTTTTACTGCCAAAGCATTGCAAGACAGTTTAAATTTTATCAGTCTGGTACTATTTCTAGAAATACTTACTACAGAGTTAATTTTTATTCCTTTGGTTCTAACAACTATGTCAAAGCAAGTTAAATAAAAAACACCATGAATCCTATCCCCCCACACTGTGGAAAATCACAGAAAATGCATACATACCTGCATGGAAAAAAGAACATTTAGCTTTTGGTAGAAAAAAAAAAACTTCCAGTCAGATATTCCAACTGCCATGGTTTTTGTAATAGCTGATAGAACTTCCATCTAGTGACAAATTGTCCGTATTACAGAAATGAAAAAAATTGGATGATATCAGCAGTTGACAAAACCCTCTAGAATTGCTGCACATGAATTAATTTAGTGCTATGTATTAGAATCGTTAAGCGTTTCAGAAACACAGGCTGCAGAATTAATTGTACAAAAGAGCAGACTATCATTCTAAAGTGCTGTTTAAAGGAGCGCTGGCTACAGGAACGTCAATAGTGATTCATAACCTCTGCACCTCCGCTTCAGTTGCTCCATTTCATCCCATTGTAAGATGGAGAAAGGTTAAACTGTAAATTATGGTAAGCACAGCTATGGAATCTCTGTCAATCTTTCCAAGTTTTTAGATATTGATGTGAAAAAGATTTTCAAAAAGAATGAAAACCCCATTATATTCTTTTAACATGTCATTTCCGAAAGGAAATAATGTGTAACACATCCTACTTTCTTTAGTAACTACAAGAAATTTATGAAACACACAGGCATCAATAGGCTTTTTAAACTGGAGAAACAAACACTGCTGTGGCAACTCAAAGCAAGGCTACTCAATTTACAATTTACATTGTATTATACCAAATTGCAAATTACTAGAGGTCAGCACATCACGCTTATGCTTGGCATCTGTAAGTCCTAAACTGTAATGCAAAGAAAACATTTCAGTGCAAACAACTTTTTTTTTTCCTCATTTCACTGTTTTTCTAACTAAGCTTTTACATTGTTTTTAATCACAGATTTTAGTTTATAATTATATTGCAAAACATAATTTCTCTGTGCTTATGAGCCACCAGCACAACAGTTTGAAAATTGGTAAAGAATTCTGAGATCTGTGTGATGTGACTCATTACATTAAAATTACTCAACTGATCTACCAAATTTGATGAAGTTTTCCAAACATCAATTAATTGCAAGGCTGTACCACTTGGCCTTATATACAGACATAGTTGAAAACAGTATTCATTTCTTTCTACTGCTGCAATGAAGGGATAACGTTCATATGATTCTCACAGATATTTTAAATCATGGCAGAGCTTATTTTCGTGTCTAATTTCATCCTGAGATATTTCCTGTGATGAAAAAGTGGTACAGTGCTATGGTCCATTGAAAAGCAAGAAAGGCACAAGTATGCACTTCTCTTTAATCCATAAACTGCCATACTTATTTCTGATAAATTTGGATGTCAATATAGTTTCAATCACATTAGTTAGCACAAACCGGACCTTAAACATGTCCTTAAGCTCATCTATTTTTTTATACACAATGTAATTTCTGAAGTAACCAACCAAAGGTAAACGGCAGACTAAAAAAATCAGTGCTGCTACAGATGGATTCCAAGAAAAGTTCCACAGAATTCTGTTAGTGCTCTAACATCCAGCAAAATTACGCTTATTGTATTTGTGTGTACAGCTCTCTGGAGCTCATACACAGTTTTCTCAAAAAGTAATTTGAAATCCTATCACCCAGGAAAAAATGCTTTTTATTTCCTTTATATTTATTCTTAATTTTCTACCTGAATCTGATAGCCAGTGTATGGAATATTCGTAAGTACAGATTTGTCTAAATCTGTTTCAGCAGATCTTAACTGTATCAGAACGGGGTGATTTTATCTGAGTATGTGTGCCACGACACACATAAGCATTTAACTCAAGTTTATGTTCCTCCCTCGAGAAGAATTACCCCTTTCCATCCTATATTTCTCTTCTTGAGAAAATACTTCTAGAGGACAACTGTCTTTGCATTAAAACTGCATTGACAGGAGCATCACAGACTAACTCCATAAGCAAAAATTATCAAAGTTTCCCAATTCTGCAGCACAATCAAGTCAAATTGATTCCTTTTTCACATACATGCAGGCACATGCTCCTACATAATTTGTTACACGTGAGCTACAGTAAAAAACAACCACAAAAGATTTTCAAGGTAGTGATACCATCCAAAACTGCTAAGCGCTTGCTTTGTAGCTTGACTCCCTCACTTCTAAGTGACCAGTTTATCACTCTTAATTACATGTTTCTTTCTGCAGTACCTGCTGAACTCTTTTAGCGCTGTTGATGAACACAGTGACAGAAACTAAGCAGATAAAGCCTGTCAAACACGCTGTGTAGAAAAATACAAATCACAGCCTGAACAGGCAACTAGTACAAGATAAAATGCTTGTGTTAGCTTGGAAATGCAAACTTTCCCAGCCTGTACTATCCTGCACATAGCTGTAAGAAACTTGTTTACATGAAACAGTTCTGTAGCTGTAATTAAATATCCTTGATTTCCATGAATTACCCTTGCTTATCCTGTTAAATAACACTTTGTTGCCTTCTGCTATTGTATATATGGCCAGGGTATTTAGGGAGTGCATGGTTAGTTGCCTTGGTAATTAGGATTCAGTAGAGTCTGCTGCCCTACCACTCCTGGTAGCAGGAGTAGCTCCCTATTAAGCTGCTGAATATTGTCTCTGTATGATTTTGTTGGGATTGGTAAACATTGCATGGAAGGCTAGTGCATTTCAACACATGCATTTAGGTAGTCTATATTAGTTCTATTATAGAAACTTTGTGTTGAATTTTATGCAGTACTATACAGAATGCACATACACATGATTCTCCAGAATATCATTGATAACTCATAAAACACAAAAGTCTAAAAAGTATTGTCACATTCTACTTGTTGGAGAAGTGCTGGAGAATTAAAATGTTGCTAAAATGGCTTTTTTAGAAAACTAGACTTATGATCTCATTATTTTGATTTGCTGAAGTTGTAAATCCTGTAATACTCTGTTAATGAGTATATAAGATAAACCTTTCATTGAGTAATGATTCTGAGTTGAGATTTTCTGTGCTTTCAATTGCTGTTAGAAAGTTACTGGGAAGCTATTTATTTTCTAACTTCAACCACTAACAGAAAGTTGATTTTGGAGGCAGTAATGCCATTGTAGCCAAAATGCACTTATGTATATTGGGAAGCAGTATTCAGAGAAGGCTATGGCAGAGATAAAGATATTCACATTCTCTACTATGAGGAACCTGATATCCTTCTCATCTCAGAAGACAGTGTTAAGGAGGCAGTTTTCACCTACAGATATATGGGCATTAAGTAATTATTGATGAGAGGCACAATCAGGAGAAAATGACCAGATTACATTCTTCTTGATATCTTTTTTATAATGACTTTGTTGCAGTTGTTTTTTTAATATTTCCATAAAGATCATCTTTCAGCATCATCTAGAAAGAAACTGATTAGTCTCCTCTGGACAACTCTATGTGGTGTGACTACTGCTGTGAGACTTAAACCTGAAGCTGTATCCTAAACAATCCCCAACAACTTCGGGGGTTTGCTAGATGTGAGATTAGCTCATAAATTCATCTTATTTTGTGCTTTTGCATTAACTAGACGCAAATGAAACAAATGGCAGAAGATGCATTTTCTGCCTTTGATTTCTTTTCGTTTTCCTGTGCTGATCTTTTGATCTTCAAGAAATCAAGTAAGACATTCAGTAATACCAGCAGCTTGAGACTCTGTAAAATAAATATTTTCTTTTTCTTCTCTCTCTTTCATTAACAACAAATAAAACCAAACACAAACAAGGGTACAAAAAATTCCTAGAGAGAAGGCCTTTAAAATATTTTTCCTGAGTAAAAACACATAGCAATGCTAAAAATGAATTATAGTTGAAAAGAGTCCTGCTAACTTTTGAAGTCTTAATTTTTTTTTAATGTTTTCCTGAATATTCAAGAAGTTTAACATATCTATGTTGGTTCTCAGTAGTGAGCTAGCCTCTAATGACTGGACAAAAGTCATTATTGTCATAAAAATCAAGCTATCGATTTTAACTGTTTAATAATGAAATATTAAACAGAGCAACTGTTAATAGATATAATAGCACTCTCTAATCACTCCAGTCTATCCTTTGATACACACACATCTCAACATTTGTAAGAAACACTGTATTTCCTTAGGCTTTTATAAAAAAAAATTGTGAGATATAATTGTAACACCATGCAGAATATTCAAAGTGCATACAAGCAAAGACACAAGATCAAAATGATGGAGCCACATGCACATTGAACGACCTGAAGTTACAGTGATCTCACACAATTCCTGCATTTAACACAGAAAGCATCTATGACTAAACTTAACATGTTTTCAGGGCCTGAGTTTTGTTATGTTTTGTCACTTTTCAGTTTCCTGCATTGGACTCCTCATTCTAGTTGAACATTTGCTTAAATTCAGGACTGCAAAAATGAGAAGTCAAGCTGTGTGTTGTGTGCCTCCATCAGTATCTGTTTATAGAAGACAAGGGAAGATCATTTTACAGTAGAGACATGAACAGATAGCTCAGAAGAAACCCTTCCTACTTTTTAAGCAGAGTGAGCTTAAGGAATTCACGTATGGTGAACCATGGATTTACATAAACTATACATTTTATATATATTAGATATTTATATAATACTCAGAGAAATCACAGTTCACATGAAACTTAACAGAACTGATAAAAGGTGTTTACTATTTTTTTTTCTAATTCGTATTATTGGTTAATATCTTTTATTCATAAAATTGAAAACGTATTTTGAAATTTCTCAGTACTTAATGCTTTTCATTCTGAAGTACTGTACAATTTCATAACAATATCTAACACACTCTTTAAGACAAAATACCACACACAAAAAAAAAAAAAAAAATTAAAAAGAAAAAGGGAGAGTGTTACTTTGTTCCCCCCCATTTTCTATTCAATGTCTATAATCTGATCATCAAGAAGGGCACATTGTCCTGTTTCTCACTTCTGAACTCAGCCTCAAGATCACTTTGATTACCTCACATTTATTTTCTTTTCTCCAGTGTGTAGGAAGAAGGAAAAACCTTCCCTGGAGTTCAGATTTCTTGGTGGTAGCTGTCAGGTTGAAAAATAAGTCAGTGTGATGCTTTAAAAATGGATTAGTCATAATTGAACTTGAGTTTGATGGAAGATTCAAAGGCATTTTAAAAACAGTGAAATATCTCAGGTATGTCTTTTAAGTTCCTAAATTTTCATCTGAGGGTAGGGTATGAATGAAACAGAGCTAAAGAAACTGTGAAAATATCTGATTAATTTTCTTGGGTTTAGTCAAAGCATTGAGAAGAAAAGAATGCCTGTGCTATGATGCTTTAATAATGGAGGTATGCACCATGACTTGCTTTTGATACCAATTTTGTTGCTATGTCTTCCAGCAGTCAGAGTATGCTCCTATTCATATGAAGTACCATTCAAACATACACATAAAAACAAAGAAGAAACCTGTAGCCAAAACCCAAAACAATTCACATCTGAACCTGCTGTAATTTGAAACACGTATGTTATAGTTGTATCTACTGAACTCTCCAAAGCATTTTGTAATCACAAGGAAAATAATTCTGCTTTAGAATACTCCATGAAAGTGAGGGAACTGAATAATAAAACAGCAAAACAAAATACAACACAGAAGATTTGTATTGAAGGGTGAACTTAATCCTCTTCAGTGCCAAAAAAGGAAAATGAATTTTGCAATGTAAAGTAACGCATGGATATGGGTTTCTGTTCTATTTTTAATATATCTTCACAGAGCTATGTTTTTCACGGTTCTGTTTTTCACCTATCCTAACTTTGCTAGTATTTTGCATTTTACACTTTTTTTTTTTGCATATTAATTCAAATCAGGTTTAAATTCTGGGCCTTGAATAGACTGCATCTCTACTTTTCAGGCAGAGAAAAAGTTACCTTAACAGACTTAAAGATAACAGCAGAAGCTGCTTCTTGAGGTGATAAGATTTTCTATGCAAGATGAATTCCTTCAATCATGGCACTTCATTTAAAAAAAAAAAAAAACAGTAATAGAAGGTGGCAAGAAATGAAAGATGAGGAAAGGCTATCATTTCTACATCTCCCCTATGCTAAGAGGAAGACTGTAAAATTAGCAGTTATTTAAATAAACTCTTGGCTTATTTTACCTTTATTTTTTTTGTTCCATTCTGATACAATCTAATTAGAAATGTAACTTTTCTAACGAACTGCCAATAGGGGAAAAAAAATAAAGAGAAACACTAAATATTAAAGGCGTGAACAAATAAGAGAAAAAGTATGCAAACCCTAAACTGAAGCAGAAAGCAGTAGAGTGATGAAGCGTTAAATACATAAAATTATGAAGAGAAATGAGATTTACTCTAAAGCAAAATCTACTCTTTAAAGGACAGCATTGCAAATATGCATAAAATAATACATAATTCATCTTACATAGCATCTCACAAAGTAACAGAAATATCATTAAAAACATAGATCTATTGTATTTCTAGTGCTGACAGTCTTTTCAAAAATAACCATCTACGTGATCTGAGGGTAAACCGCACAATGTATTTTATGAATGATTTCGGTAACAACTGTCCATCACCAAGCAAATAACTCTATATCAATCCATTACTATATGCATCCAACTACTAACTAAGTAAATCGTGAGTTTCAAGCTACTGCACAGTTGACATTTAATACTGACACACTTTTAATACTCTTTAGAGTACTAAAAAAAAAAAAGTAATCCATGCCACTCTGAAGAAGGGAAAATATCAAAGGAAAGTAAAATGTGAGGTGACAGAATCTGTTTCTGCCAACTTCCAGTGTTTCACCACCTTCACAGAAAGCCTTCTTCCTTCTGTTGTGGTCTACCTAGACCCACTATCCTGACAATGACTCTTGGACAAAACGCATTGACAGGGGAGTTCTTTGGTATACCTTTTGTATTGCCTTTGTGCAAGAACTGCACATACGCAGTATAGGTAAGATTTATATACTGAGGAAAAACAGAACATACCACAACTTAAAAAATAAATAGTGTTGATTTACAGAGAGAGGGGGGAAGATATAAAGTGGGATGTTTCTGACTTTATTTAAAAGAAGACTAGATTCAGAACGATCTTCCAATGATGTATAGACAAGTCAACCTCGGAGGATGTGAAACAGCTTCAAACTTAAGAGGAATTACTGCTATTTCTCCTTAAGTAACTCTATGGTAAAATGATGCATCTATACAGTTAAGTTTCAATCTATAATAAAATTTCTTTTTAAAGTAGGATATTTTGAGGGGGTCAAAAGTTTAATTACAAAACATATTGATGTGTTAATTGTGCTTAAGTGTCAGCTCCTAATACAGTTGAAGAAGAAAATATTGATCACTAAAAAGCTGCATTTTTTCCTAATAATTTAAGCAAATATAAGTAAGGACATTGAGAAAAAAGAGCCCTGAAAAATCAGTGGGCAGAGTCCTCATAAACAGGGTTCCTCACAATTGACTAAAGGACACAACTATATGCCATTTCATTAGAGGACAACAGACCTGTCAGTTAAATAATATGTTACCCTACTATTGCTGTCCTTACGCTGAGTTTAGGTTACTTACCAGTATCTAGTCTTTACAGTGTATGGAGTGTGATTCCATATAACCAAATTGAACTTCTACTGAAATGACACTGTATTTAGCAACAAGAAAGAACAACTGAAAGACAATGTTCAGAAATCAGTTCTTCCTTATACTGCTGAAGAACAATAGAAAAAAAATCATTACAAGCCTTTGTTTTTTTTTGATATTTCCTAAAGTCAAAAGAAAATTAACAGAATTATTAAAGAATCAAGTCCTCTGGTGAATAAGAACACATTTTTTCTGCCAGAGAGGACATGAACTTGAGATTGTCAACTCTCATCACGTTTTCCAGCATGCGATTAAAAATGCTGCTTACAGTGGAAGCCATCTCAAGAACTCTGTACTATTCACTGAGTGAATAGAAATCACCTTGAAAGAGCCCAAATAGAAAACTATATTCTTAGCAAATTTGGTTGCAAAGTTTTCCTATTAGAAAATAAAAAATGGCAGGGGGGAAAAAAAATACATAGGATGATACTCAGTCGAAAAAGTGACAAGTTAAGTTGGTTGAGACTAATAAAAAAGTTTGATCTTTTTTGAGGATACCAGGTCCTAAAGCAACTCGTATTTGAAGTACTTGGAGGCAATAAGGTCTGTTGAAGGTAAAATTGATATTGTAGGCCCCTCAGCCCTGAATAAATGTCAAGTACATTCTAAGAAGTCCCAGTTCACCATCACCACAAAATTTTGATGCATCTCTGATAAGATAAGAGGACAAGAATCTTCAGTCTAAAAGTTCATCTGAGTTTGAGAAACACCTTTGATTTTTCTCCTAATCAAGGAACTTTTTGACATATATGTCTGAAATGCACCATCTTGTCCTTATTAGAAAGCAATTCCTATTCCCTTCATAGCTTGCTTTTCATTAATACCACTTGCATTTATGGTACTCAGTAGTAAAAGCTTCCTTATAGAGGGCACACCTAGAGGTTAAGTTCTACTACATTAAAAAACTGATAATAAGATGACAGAGTACAGAAGTCTCATAAGTCTGTAGAGAGCCCTCATCTCTTCCACCCTCTGGCAATGAAATCAGTATTCTTTTTAGTGTCATTTCAGAAAAGGAAAAAGATTAATATTGCTCATTCTGAACTAATACACATGTACATCTCTTCTGTCATTTGCAATACTTTAGAAAAGAATCCTGCCTTATTAGTCCTCAGGTATGAACTCAGCACTTCTTTCTTTTCAATTTTCCCCATGTCTTCTACTCCATCTTTACATAATGGCATGTCCTGAATGTCATCTGCTATTTCTTTCAAGTTAAACTGGAAAACATGCCAAAACATTGTCACTCCAAGATAATTTTTGTATGCGTTTGCTAAAGCTCAGGAAGGGTAAGAAGAAAGAATTTTATCAACTTAGTTCTACAGAATATTTTACCTTTGCAGCTGTTCTTACACAGTAATGCATAAACAACGTATTAAAACCACAGTAACCATTTATTTATTAAGAAACCACATGCTTTCTAAATAATGAAGTGCTGTTACAGCAGCACCGCATGCAATCTGACACT
Organism: Lagopus leucura; assembly: GCF_019238085.1. Classification (NCBI taxonomy): domain Eukaryota; kingdom Metazoa; phylum Chordata; class Aves; order Galliformes; family Phasianidae; genus Lagopus; species Lagopus leucura. The sequence continues at coordinate 2,942,649 of NW_024962264.1, forward strand.
AGATGACTTTGAGTAACATTTAAGATACATTTAATACAAATCAGTCAGAAGGCAGACTTAAGCCATGGTACTACTTATTTCTGTAAGCACCAGGAATTCTATTTGGTCAAAACGAAGCAGCTGAAATCACTTTATGCATCAGTAATGAGACGTCTACCTAGGTTTTTACTCTGAGGAAGATGTGGAAACAAGGGAGGCAAGGAGGGCATATAACTCTCTGTACTGTTGGCTAATAAATAATTTCAAGCAGGTATTCAAAGCCCATCTAATTCAGATCCCAGATAAATGGAAAGAAATGTAAAGGTCCTTATATATGCTTGTATTAAGATCAAATACTTCAGAATAACTTAAATCCTGAATGCTATCCTATACCACATCTGAGGTAGACATTGCAGCAAAACAAACAAAAAAAAAACAATAATGACTTCTTACATATTTTTCTTTTACTTCCCATCTTTTCCCTTTACATCTCTTGTCCCCAAATATTCTCCTCTCTGACATTAAATGCACATGTCCTATAACATGCCACAAGATTACAGGCAGATCATGTAGTCACCGGGCCAAATCCGTATGCCAGCTGGCAGATCATTATCCTCATGGTGATGGGCCTGCCATTATGTATGTGCAGACATACTGTGAATATGTTCCTTCTTCTCTCAGAGAGATATTAAGTACCTCTTTTTTTTTTTTTTTTTTTTTTTTTTTTTTTTTTTTATAATTAAAGTTGCTGACTTCTACAAAACTTTTAAGATGTATTTCTGAGACTCTATTGATCCCTTAAAGTTTACTTAATCTGATCAAGGACATAAATAGCTATTGTAAGAGGACTGACAGAAGAACAGTTAGCTGCATAAGCCCCATTTACTAAGTAAAATGACTATGAAAGAAGAAAAATAAAAATAAGGCATCCTCAGGCAGTTAATCAAGTGTTAATGATGTGATGATAAGGAAGTAGTTAATTTACTTCTGGACAGAGCCAACTATTAGAGTACAAAAAAACTATATTACATAGAATAACCACCAGGAAGTATACTGATATGATAAAGGGTTTCACAAAATTTTGAATGCTACCTAAAATAGATTTAACAGTAAAATTTCTTTGAGAAGTCTGTAAATCTTCTCATAGGTAAAGAAATCAGCAATGCTAGCAAGTAGTTGCACTACACTCATGAAAGGGCAGTCTTTAGGAATATAAGATGAGCTCAATTCAGCACTGTCACTTGCATTTTTTTTTTTTCTTAATTCCTAGTTATATTCAATAATGTATGATTTAGTTTATAATTTCCCTTCAGGATTTATTACCTGGAGCCTCTTCCAACTAGCTGCAATTACCAGCATTAAAATCCAAACTCCTGCATTATCTCAGAGTGCGTAGGTAGCTAAACTGTTTTAGCTAGGACTCATTCAAGGTATGGGAAGGTCATAGCTACAATCACACAACTGCATGCATCCTAAAATTCACATATCTCTGTATCTTGCACATGAATCACAGGTGGCTTCTGTGGGCAACGTTCATGCTATGTGTTAATAAATACCCATTGCTCATTTTTCTTTTGAGTAAGCAAGATGTAGAATTTACATCTTATCTCTGGTAGAAATAAAACTTCATAAGCCTGATGCTATTTAAAAATCAGCGCACTCTAAGTGTGATTCCTGATCATATTAAAACACACGGAATGCACTTTGTTCTTCAAAAGGGGATGATGGAAAGAGACCCAAGTGGTTTCAAGTAATGCAGCACAAGAACTTGAACATGTTGTAAACACTGACATTAAACTTTTGAAGCCTGAAATTGCAGGAAGGCTGAGTTTATCCTTTAGTATTCAAGGTAGATCACATTTTTTTATATGATCAGTTGTGAAATCAGTCACTGAAAAACTACTGTTGAAAGCTCATATTGAAAGTCATATGTCAGTCTGGGAAGTTCCTCCACCTGATCTTCAATTTTCTCAGCACACAAACATAAAATCCTCCCAAATTTTCTCATTTCTCCTCAGGGTTAGAATTTTTTTTTCCTGTGCTCACATTGTGACTAGGCTTATGGATGTATATCTGCTCTAATCACAGAGGGATAAATATTCATTTGTAGGCCACAGAAGGAAATCTAGAGTGACCAAGGTAGATGACAAAACATAGGAAAGTTACATCTACAAAAATTTTTCAGAGAGGGGATAGAAACAGATCCTCCATGTTTCCTCATTTAACTGTTCTCATTCTCTTTTTTGCACGGCCAGAGACTTCGGTACAATTCAAACTTCCCAGAATGTTCCCTAAATAGTGTGGAATGTGAAGAACGCATTGTATACTTCGAGTACATAATCAGCACTTCAGTAGTGGTGCTGCTGAGGAGAATAGGCACTGTTTGGGCTTAAAAATCATGCATTCCTGCTGTATGGTGCCTTGTAACTATTGCTAAAAAAAGGCATAGAAGATTCCAGAAATCAAAATGTTTCTCTGTATTTCTGATGAAAAATGCATTAAGTAGGACTACAGAACTCACCCTAACTACTGAAGTCTCACCTAAAGAAATCCAAGTACATATTAAGTTCCAGTTCTTAAGTTCTTTGGTTTTTACATGAAGCTAATCTATTTTTTGCACCCAAAAGCATAAAAAAGAAATTTGATTCCATGGTTTCATCTTACCAGAAGTACAAATATTTAAAAGGTAAATGTTACAGTCCATTTTCTTTGAAGTGAAAACAACAGGATCTATCAAAATTGGGGGGGGGGGCTTATAACATCAGTACGGATATGGATGGAACAAAAGAGACAGCAGAACAAATGCAGCATAAAACTCAAATTAACTAAAAAACACATACAGAAAATGCGTTTCCTATTTTGGTGAGTAACATGACCAATTGCTAGGAAAAAAAAGAGTTTGTATCATACAGATACTTGCAAACTATGAAATTAAAATTGTTTCTATCTGTATAATACCCAACCCAATTCCAGCTAATATATACACACATATACATATGTGTGTGATATTGGGAAAAAAAAAAAAAAGAATGTGTTTCCAGTTCTTCAAAGTTCTCCACTGTTTTTCATACTAATCAAAACTTTGATACCTGTAGATATGTAGACAACCATGTTATCTAGGTTATGATAAAATGCGTGAGTTGTAGTAAATTTTGTTGCATTTCTACCATTGTTTCTGAACAATTAATTCAAAATCTTTGTTTTCTGGGTTTTTGGCTTTTTGTTTGTTTTTGTGTTGTTTTCTTTTTTCTGCCTTAAATTCTCTGAGATTACACTCAAGACATACACGTAACAATGATCATAACCAAGCCAATGCAAGCATATGCACCTAATACATGCCATATTCAATAACCTAACTGTATAATCAATGAATATATGGGTGCTACAATTAAGAAATATACAAGAAAGTTAAGCTAAACAGGTTATCAGGCTAAACAGGTTATCACGCCAAAGAAGAATGAACGGAAAGCTTACCTTTGTCCTGGGCTCACTGAGAAGATTCTAAGACGAGTCATCTCCAAAAACAGAGATCCTTCCTTACTGCTAGTCACCTCTTAAATGGGGTCTAGGAGAGGTGCAGCCTGGCTCCACCCCTTCCAGTAGCACAGGGGAATTGCCTTCATCTGTGCTCCCAAGGCTGACTCAGTGCTCGCCTCAGGTGATCAATCAGAAGTTCAGACCCTGATTCAGCAGTTCCCATACACTAACTCATACTACAGACAGCTTTTGGATAATTATTACTTTTTAGTTTTTATACATACCTCCCTAGAGGCAACAACATGATGATTAATTTGTAAGGATGCAGCAACATCCTACAGCTTTTAAGAAAGAATACATTTGATGTATATGAAGTGCCTTATTATTTGATTTTTATCACTGCTTTGTATGTATGTCATGGTTGCTGCTAAGAGCAGTCCTTCCATCTTCTCCAAAATCTTTCCTCGCTTACATGTGCTCTGTGTTGCAATTGTGAATGCAGTCATCTTGTTTCTGGTATACAAGTGATCTTTATACACAAGACTGAACTCCAAAACAAAGGCTGATGCTGTTGTTGCCCAGTTATCAGTAGAGAAGTTCATACGGAACATCATAAACTGAACTGTGATCTAAGTTCTTTCAACTTCCAGGTAAAATTCCATAAATCCACCAAAGGTTAAAACCAGAAACACCAAAATCACCTCTCTTACCTGTGATACAGAGCCACAGACCACAAAAACAGAAAGAGTAAAGTAGATTCCTGCTCGAGAACTGAATGTAAACAAACAGGAGGTCCACGTTTTCAATTCAAGTTGAAGATTATGAAATTTTGTGATCCTCAAGAAAGCTTAATATCACCAAGTAATTTATACTTTTTCCAGACATCTTAAGCTGTAATATGAACATTCAACAATGGCGTGGTCATTTTCTATTATATGAATGGATACTGAAACATATAATTAGACATTTCAACTGTATCCAGATGAATCAAGAGGGTTTTTCACAAAAACAGAGGTGTGTTTTCAAAGTTCAAGTTAAAAACATTTTTTAATTATTATTTCTGGCATTTGTTTTTCTTCTGAGTGCTAAGCTTGAAACAAACTCAGAATCTTTGTAGGGTCATCTGACCAATTTCATTTTTGTGGTTTATTTCTCTTCTATACTCTTCCCTGCCCAACCATTGTCCTGTTAGTTGTAATAGCATTTATTCCAAATAAGGAAATGTTAAGGAGAATCACTAGCCAGTAGACGTGCCCTAGATAAACAACAGAAAATCCCTGAACAGATTAGTGATTTGCAAATATTTTAATGGTTTGCTCCGAGAGGAAGGTCTGTACTATTTTAATACAGGAAAGGATTACAAACATAATCTTGCCCAGGGACTAGCTCTTCAGTACAAAATCTGCAATGAAGATATCTGCTACGTGCACAAGAATATGACTGGATCCTAGGTTTTTTAAACATGAACATACTACAGGTTAAGGAAGTACAATGATAAAGGCTGATAGAAGAAACTACAGAAGATAATAGCTGTCAAACTAAAACTCTTGATGATATGAAAGAAGGACAAGCAAGGTCTGTCCACATATGCTTTTTAAATTAATATTAATTTATTTATTTATTACATAGAATGCAGTTTCTCCATGAATAAGGTATTTGACCAGGGTGGATGTGCTCCACAACGCTTAGTTTGAAGAATTTAGAGCTACAGAAGGTCTGTAACTTTTGTAGATCTCTAGAAGTATGTACTAGTTATGTAAGAGTACTGTGTCGTTTAAAAATAACTCCTACATTTTGGAACCACTGGACTATAGAATCTGAGGTTGGGCTACCCATATATGTAGGAATCTTCAATGCAGAGGCACGTGTGAAATAGCAGCAGATGTTAAAGGACACAAATTTTTACAGAGGAATGACACGCATGATAGTCAGAAACAGTATTTGTACTGCTGCCTAATATATTTCACTTTGTTTTTAAGATTACAGAACAATGGACACTAAATCATGAAATATGTGCAGCTGCTTTGTGAAATCAACTGTAATCTGAATAACTTCTGATCAGGCCTTGTTGACATATAAGTTTTTCCAAACTCTTACAGTGTTAATGTCAACAGTTCCATAAATTAAAAAAAAAAAAAAAAAGTGAAGGAAAACAGTTGTGTCTGTTTTGTTGTTTTGTTTTTTTTTTTTCTTTGTATGGACTAAATTTTAAACTACTGACAATATATTCTTAAGATCTTGCTAAAAATTAATTGCAAGCAACAAAAGTACAGAGTGTGCCTTTACTGCAACGCTTATCTTATACCAAAGCTGTTCAGTATGATAGCATGCCATACCATGAAGCTCAGCCAGATACCAGGTTGTCTTCAAATTCACATCTAAACCATAAACAGCAAAAGCAATACCTTAAAAATGTCCTAAGAATGACTACTAAAAAAAGAAAGTCTAGCATTTGAGACGCCCTTAAGGCAGTCAGGATAAATTTGCATGTCAAGCACACGAGTCTACGGTAAGGTGTGAACTGGAAACAAGGTAATCCTAATCTTGTAGATAATAATTATTGAAAGAACAGGAAATATTATACTATTAACTCGTTAAAATACAAACAACTAATCAAGTTTTACTATGCAGCAACGAACAGTTGCGTACTTTGAAGAGCTTCCAGGAATTATTCATACTGTCACATGGATTGCAGTCACACTGTTACTCATCCGCGGGCCAAGATAACACACCTTCAGCTTTCAGATATCTATTTGCAACAATTATTTCTGTGTTTGGATGTGATTAGATGATACGTATTCTGCTAACATTCATGGTTGTGTTGCTGAAGAAAGAAGCAGATCAAATCCAAATGTTTAGTACGTTTTCTGTAGTCTGAATAATGTAAAAACCACCAACTAGTTATCAACTTTTCAGATAGCATAAAATGGAGTGGTTTATTTTTTCGTTATAGGAATTTCATTATTTAGTAGAAGAAAATGACTTGTCCATTATTTATCACTGGCTGCTTATTTATTTAGTATAAGGCTAGCCAAATATTTTGGCCCAGCAGCCGAAGAATCAGTTTGACATTCTTGGACGGGTAGCATTCTTGCTAGCTCCAGGAAAACAAAACATTGAATTATAAAAGGTGAATAAAAAAAGGAGCAAGGCATCCCCTGCTCCCTTTCTTTCAGGAATACAAGAGAAACCAACCAAACAAAAACCCCACAGAAACAGAAAAGCTGGAACTACGGAATATCTAGCAGTGAGAAAACAGTGATGAGAAGGAATATACCACAACAAAGACATTTTTATGCACTTTTGAAAGTTGAGCAGAAGATTAGTACACGTGAACTGTTTCAGATTTTTCCATTCTGAAGCCGTGCTTCAGTTTCTGTTCTCCCCTTTCCATGACCAAGTTTCAGAAATTAATACTGAAGCATTAGCGTTGAAATGAATACATAATAGGTCTTGATCATAAACTCACGGATTCAGCAGGTAGGTGTCTGCCTGTCCATCATTTCACCAAGGTCTTTGCATGGCTGCAACAAATTCACTTAATGCGACATGAGTTTATGCTCCTGGTTCTGAAAGTTCAACCTTATCTCACAGAGCTCTTGGGAAAAATAACCAAGATGTCACAAAGTCATTTTCAGTGACTGGATTACGTCCATGCTCCATCACTTGGCAACAATAGATATTAGCCCTAGTGTTGCTATAGTTGCCTTCACTGCCTCACAGCATGAGTGTTCCCTCAAATCAGAGAACAAAACATCCTATAGGCTATTTTAAATGTAATAATACTCCTGTGGCTTCTGCTGTTGTATTTCTTGGCTGATTAAATGCCACTTCATTATCATCTTTCAGGATCTCCTGTCACTGATTTACAGAAAAGTTTTCCCCTCTGTTTAGTGGAGAATCTTTAAATCTTTCTCAAACTAGCATCACCATCTCAAGTTGGAAAGCTTTCATGACTGAGCAAAAAGTTATGATTGCACTTGGTCCTTCTGTGTGTGATCCCATTCACATACACACCCAACGTAGAGCTTAAAGGAGCTTGTAAGACACAAAATAAACCTGGGAAAATATTAAGCTCTAAATAATGTTTTTGGTTCATTGTTCAGACTTGCTCTCCTATCTTGTCCACATGGGCCAAGATCTCTTTGTCAGTATCTCAAAACATTACCCTGGTTGAGCTGATGTTCAGCTCCACCTTCAACACGTCACCTTGGATGATGAGTGCAAGCTCAGATTGGCTTGCATCAAAATATTTAGCAGACAGGTATATGTTTCAAAAGAAAATGGCAGGATATTAGACACTATTTTTGCATTAATCACAGACCACCTTTCCTATCTCTCAGCTTACTGATTTCAGAATGTCTTTATGCAAAGTTACCCCATCACTAAGTGCCTTCGTAATGTAATACAGGAGTCTGCATACCCAGTATTTAGAAAGTAAGAGCAGGTTTTGAACTGAATCAATCTGAACAGAGCTGCACATTTCTAAGTGGCTGATCCATTATTTTCCAAAGCAAAAGGGAATAATTCAGTAAATGCATTGGCTTGATACCTTCATGGATTTTTGAAACAGATTTTTTTTTGTGTTATAAAAGCTTCCAAAATGATGTAGTCTGATAGAAGTCCCTGTCTGCAGCCAAAATCCTGTATGGCTTCAGAACACCACTAATGTCAACCAGGCTCAACATATGCATTCAAGATGCTGCCCATACAGAACGCATTTTAACTGCATTGCCTATAAAACACAATTGCACAACTTCAAAGTTTTGTTGTTGTTGTTTTTTTTTTTTTTTTTTTAAATGGGAACTACTTCAATTAGATAGCTTTTAAATCACTTAAAAAGCAGAAGGCTGCCACATTAATATCTGCAAATAAATTAATGTTTTTGATAATGAGTGTGATTCCAGGGTTCTTAGTAAAGAAATAAATAAACATCATATGAACTAAAATAATAGCTTCTCTGGATACACTTAATATTCTGTGAGTAAAAGTTGTTTTTTTTTTCCATATTTTCCTTCAAGTTATCCTTCTAGTGCCCTAGCTGAAATTAAAGAACATCAAATTCTAAGCCTGTTTAATTTAGAATAGCAAAGAATTAATCCTTATAATGAAATAACTCCGTACAGTGTTGTCTTTGAATCATTAGAGGATTTGCAGATAGTATCTTGTGAATGCAAACAAGATAATAATACAAGCAGACATACCAAACAGCCCTTTTTCCAAACACTAGTGGGCATGCATATTCAACAAAATGCAAATATTGACTTTTCTGATAGCAACTAGATCAGATTGCTAAAGTATCTAATGGGACCCTGTAATCCCACTGTGAGAAACAGTACTGACCTTCATGCTCTGTATGGTTAGCATGTAGCTTGCTTGCATTTATGATTCCCCTAACCTCTAAGCATTTGACACAATTGGAAGAATAAAGTAGACGTGTGGAAAAGGGCATTCTCAGACAGTACAAAAAAAGCTTGAAAGAAAGTAAAAGGCCTCAAGTCTCATAATATCTCTCTAGAGACACAAAGGTAGGAAAAATGGCATTTGAAACTGACTGCTTATAAGTGGGTACATAAAAAGACTCATTTTTTTCTTAATGAGTCAGGAAAGAGGATCGTAACAGGTCACATGCCTGAATGCTTGGCAGTCAGTATGACCAGCCTGTATGTTAGAATATGCAGACATATTAAAACCTTCCGCCCTGTTCTGAAGAGCACTGCTCCCAACTCAGCAAATACGGTCACATGGATAGCTGGTTCTTGAATGGCTCAGTTTAACAAGAAACTTAAAATAAAAAAAAAAATAAAAAAAATAGACAAACTGAATTTTAACTGAGAAACACCTCTATACAACCACTACCAGAACTATATGGTACCGATTTACACTTCCAAATCTTTCCTAACACTTCAAATTGAAGCCAAAATAAAGAAATGGATAGGAAGAGCCTCAGCATTTTCTGCTTATTTGCAGTAAATGACAGGATACCTTCAAAACACAGTGACAGTGCCACTCCTCACTATGAATCGGTAGAGGCCTAAATTCATTCTTGACTCTACTTCTCCACTAAAAAAACACAGATGGAAAACCAAAGCCCCCCTTATCTATGGCTTAGCACTGCCATTTTGTGTGTGTTTATTCCTGTGAACGTGCATTTATTTCTATTACGTTTGCTCCCCCGTGTATTTATACGGAAGTATATTGAGCCGCTTTAGAAAGACAGTTTAAGGAACATAAATATTTTAATAATACTGTACGACTTACACCAATTTCATTTCATGATTTGTACAACTCTGCACGCTGCTTTTATTTTGAGATATTAATGATAATTATAAATTGCAACAAGATCTCTCAGTGTTTCTGGGGAAAGAAGGTCAGGTTACTGCTAATTAGATCAGAGTGCAAGTGGCGTAAAGGATCCTTTGGGCACAGAAATTATGATACCAGAATATCTTAGTGGATTTTTTTTTCCCCATTTGTAGTTCATTTTTAGTGTGCAATTATCCTTAAAGCTACAAAAACACAGCTTTCACATTTTATGAGGAAGAGTCCATGTGTGCTAATTAGAATCTCAGTGGCACTTACAACACAAAGGGGATTTTTGTATGCTTTTCTATTTGCTGAAGTTCTTTATTATTCCCTTCCTCCTGAGAAACTTCATTTAGTCCGTGCTATGAAGAGTTTTACAAAGCTAAGGAAAATGCTTGGTTTATTGTTCTGAGATTTATCTTTGTGTCATAATAAAACTTTTTCTTAAACTCCTATTCAAGCAATGCCATCATTGATATTTATGGTATTTCAAGAGAATTAAAATATCAAAATTTAAATGATTACCAGTGTGCCAACATTCACAATTATATCTGTGTTCTTTTGTGTATAATATGAATTCAGAGTAATTTGAACCTTACTAATGCAAGTTTTTGTACTGAGCCTTGGCCAGTACTGTAATCTAAGCCAATGCTTAGATTGCTGAAGTCTAAATGAAAGCCAAATGTTTAAAACAAGCCAACAGTTTTTAGCCAGCATATAGCACAGGTAACTAGATTTTATACACCACAAACCCCAGCAAGCACGAAGAAGATAAAGCATCCTACTACATCATTTTTGGATGGTTTTTTTCAATAGAACAGCAGATATGTAATAATTCTTTCTCAAATCATTTAGATTATTTAACCAAAACTTCACTAGAATGGGTTACTCACCACTAGAACCCTGTGGACAAAAATCTTTGCCAGGTTGGAGAAACCGATAAACAGGTTTATTTGGCTATTTTTGGCCTAACTAGCCAAATATCTCCGTGGAAGGGCCTTGGAGAATAACAATTTGTTATTACTTCCCATGAAACTGGTTCCTCTTTCAGTAACTGAGCAACATAAAATTTGGCAATGCATACTCTCAACTTGGCTTTTTCTTATCCCATAAAGTCCTCCTTGGACTGTAAAACTGAAAGTTGTGTTCTATTACTACAAAAAAATAAAATAAAATGAAATAAAATAAATAAAGCACTACACCTAGAAGTGAATTCAAATATTTGATCTCTAAAAGCTTTGGAGGTTCAAAGGCATATTTCTGTCCTTGGATATGCAGAGGAAGTTGTATATGGAAGAAATGAGAAAACAAAATAGCCTGTTATCTCCTGAGAGCACAGCTTACTTTCTGCATAATCAAAGATACGAATGAATAGCACGGTATGAAAAACTAAGAAAAGGTTCACACAAGGTGCCCCTTTTCCAACGCACACAAGGTGTGAGTTGGAAAAGAAGCACGGAACTTTCAGTCTTCCGTGCTGTTAAGAAAACAATTTCTTGAATTTTTCACATATAAAAAACTGTGTGATCACTGAAGTAGCCATTCTCTGTATTATTTCAAGACTGAATTTTATATGAAACATGAACATTTATGGATACATTACGTCAGATGAGGTTTAAATAGTGCCATGTATAATACTTGCTATTCTTTTCCTCTCTCTACTAGAAATACCTTCCTTGATAACGTTAAGAAATCTAGAATTTGAAGTCATGTTGGTTAATCAAGTCATCAAACAACTGATCTTTTCCTTTGTTATTTCAAAACTACAACTTTGATTATAAAATTAAAAAAGTTATTCTAGTTTCCTGAAATTTATACCAACAAATTTCATCTCATTTTCACTATAAACTTGAAAATCATTCAGTTATTTCAAAGATATACACAGCTCTATAACTTAGTAATTCTACCAGAAATTTCTTGCTAAGACAGCAGTTGCCTTCACGGCATGTTGTGACTTTTTATAATTCACATGGATTTAAAATAACAAAAAACACAATTTTTATTTCTAATGGGTGTTGTTGCTGCTGACAGTATCTAACTCATATTTGCATTTTAACAAACATTAAAAAAATGTATTTTCAAAGAAGCCCAAAATTCAGATGATGAAGATAGAAAGCTGGGCAGACAACAGAAAAGCATACGTTCACTCCTTATATATGCATGCAACTGAATAATCAGAGGTTTTCCATCTTTTTATACAGAAAGCTTAAATAGCTATTGTGTCCTGTAAAAAAAAAAAAAAAAAAGTACAGCATGTTTTAGTTTGACAAGAGATAATAAAATTTTAGGCTATAAACTGATTAACCACTGTTTTAATTAAATTACACTTTAAGTACTTGAATGGATTCTGGTTTTATTCTGTGGAATATTTACAGCTAGCCAACACCTACATGGTCCAAAAAGTATATCTTCACAGGATACAATTGCCTCATTTAAAGCCCATTACTGTTGCTTTGTACTGAAATTATTTTCTAAAGAAGTTGTGCATAAATGAGGACCAGTTCCAGTACACATCTTCTGGGGAAAAGAATGGCTGTCTATTTAGCAACATGTCTTAGTTTAGGAGACAATGAAAATAAAACAGCTCTAAGCGTGTTCCTTTTAATTACTGAATCAGGGATATTTCTGTAATATTAAAAGTTACATTAATTTGTTAATGCCCATGGGATGTTGCTTATTCATATATCAAGGTACCAGGGTACGTATGATACCAGGGTATCATTAGTGTAGTATCAGATAGGCAGACAGATATCTGTACTAACAACCAACTTTTTTTTCTGAAGATGCTTATGTTCTTCACAGCAGGAATGATGGTACAGAATCATTTTCATATTTCTACTCTGTAGACAAAACAGCAGGAGACTGTTGCTGTTCATCTGGGAAGAAAGCACTATTTCTTTTAATAAAATTCTTGAAAACTCTTCTGAATCAAAAGATTGGGAGAAAGGGAAAAAGCAAAGCATAAAGTTGCATTAAGTCGTGACAGAATAGATTTTGAAAGGTTATTTTTAAAGCTCAGGGCACTTTAGTTTACATCTAAGAATTAGGTTTTCAGGCACTCGTGGAGCTATTTACATTTTAAGGATCAAAAATTAAAAGGAGTTTATCAAAGAAACCTATATTTACATTTGTAAATTGAAAAACAGAAAGACATTTGATCAACAGCAACCTCCAGTTGGGATCTTCTCAGAAGAGGGCCTATTAACCACATTTAAACACATAGTTAAAATAGATGCATTCATTCCTTGCAAATTCTCCTTAGAAGCATTAGACTTCTAAGCATAATCAAAAGAGGCAGCTGGGCCCACCCTTTATGATAATGTGCCATGCAGCTTTATTAATCTGACCTTTGGAAATAAATGAGAAATTTAATACTGCCCCACCATAATTGTTAGTGGCAGGCATTTTAGCAGTCTTTAATTTGCACTTCACTTTAATATCTGCTTTCAGTTATGATGTAAATGTTAACAGGATCTGACACTGCTAATCATGTTCCTGTGTCTGAAGCAGTGGCAAAAGAGTGTGTTTGGAGTAAACTGGGACGTGACCTTAACGGATAATGAAATGCATCAACCCTGGCTCTGCAAAGAATAAAACAACAAAAAAATGAATGCTGTAATTGTTTCAATTGACATCTGAGTAATATACAGTGCTGCAATTACTGGGCAGGCCTGAGGATGTGGGGGAGTACAAATCATATTCACCAGACTCATATTTCAAGGTTACATGAGTTCTGACTGTCTTTTCAGCTGACTGCAAGAGATATATGACACAAAATATCATTCAAATAAAGTCAATAGCATTTTAAAGAATTCACAGCGAAAGCAAAAATTCTGTTTTTCAGATGGTATGAGTAAGAAAATTTCTTCTGCAAGAGTTTCTGTGTTCTTCAACACAGATCTGTTGTTCTTTTCTGCACAAGTGCACTTAAAAGTTTTACGATCTATAAGCAACACAGAAAAACAATCTGCAAGTCACATTGATAGCTATCAAACTTGTGTTGTAAGCATGCAATAGAAGGTAACATAGTACTTGAATTTCTACAAACAAGCAAAAAAAAATAGGAAAACAGCTACTTACAGGTATCCAGTGTAGAAAAACAGTTTATTTCTGAAATACTAGTATGTACGATCTGTCGTTTGAACATCCTGTACTCTCCTCAGAATTCACTTTTTCTTTTAGGACAACCATCCCTGACTTTTAAACACTTCTGCATAAAAAATGTCCCATAGGAAATTGTATTTACTGGGTTGTTTTGGTTGTGGGGTTTTTTTTTGCTCTGGTTTTTTTTTTTTTTTTTTTTTTTTTTTAAGTCTACATCTAAAAAACAGATGCTTTTAAAGACCTGTGCGGATTTTTAAAAGGATCTTTATCTTTTTCATTGACATAAATATCAGAACTTTCTTCCTTTCTTCCTCTTCAGGAGAAATTGTATCTTAGAAGGCTATTTTAGATCAACTTATACTAAGATAAAGCTGAGATCTGATAAAGTGTTATACAGTAGAAGTATACATGTAGTATAGTAGTGTAGTAGAACTATGTTGTAGTATACAACAAATAACAAAAGCTGCTTTTCCTAAAATGAAATCATTGATTCTTTAACTATTACATTATATACTTATATACAAGAAAAAATGTTTCTAATGTAACTACTTTACAGCAGTTTCTAACATTCAGTATTCTTTCTGAAAATCCATTCCAAAATCTTTTCAATTGGTAAGATGTGAAGACTATAATACTTCAACATTAAGTCCTTCTTGCTCTGATTCTATCGCTTGCAGTCAGAACAATCACCTTCTACATCACAAGTACTGTGAAACAACTTGCCTCTTCTGGCTATTATACACCAATGTTAACTGAGGCTAACCAACGGTGCAGGTACAAAGCCAGGAGAGTTCTGAGTTTCACAAGCAACTGCCTCTTTTACATTCTGAGAATTCCATTTCTTGTGTAATCAAATGTGTGTTTGCTACACATGAACAGCTTGACATGCATCCCCTGCAAACACTGCACTAATGATATTATTATGAATAGCATGGCATCCAAGAATGCTTCATTGTATTGTTTTCCCTTTGAATTCAGTGCAGGTCTTTGGTGCACAAGAGCTACTTCAAAGTCCTTCAGAAGCCATTTGTGTTTCCCATGCTTCTTTCAAGGAGAAGGAAGGAAAGCAAATGTAATATTTTTTTGAAAACAAACCTACTTCAGAGTATTTCTTTTTTGGAGGAGGCGGTTAAAGGCATAAAAGAAACCTAATATATGAAATTACATAGCTTTAGCAAAACTGCGTGACTTACAAACTCCATGTCAGTAATAAAAGATAGACTAACTTAGAGAAAGTAAGGTTCCCTGTTTCATTTTCTCTCTTCACCCCACACTAGAAAGAGCATAAAAGAACTCTACAAAACATTTGCTGTTGCATTCAAATTAAGTAGGAGCTACTTTCACACGGGAACTTCTAAGTACTCTAAACATTGTAAAACTTAGGGAAAAAAAAAATTCAGACTGCTAGTCAAAATGTACTTCTACCAAAAATATTTTGTGGGGTTACACTATTATAATTCAGACTACGAACATATTTAAATAAGCAAAACTGTTACATTCATTCTTTTTCTATAACTAGTAGAGTCCAACAAGGAAGGAATCTGTGCAGCATTGACTATTCAGGATTTTTTCTTCTTTTTTTTCTTTTTTTTTCCTTTTTGATGCTGAATCCCTTCTTCATCTATTTAAGTGAAGTTTTTGTGCACCACAGAAAGAAACTTTATGAACACCTATGTATGCATAATAGGCTGTGCCTATTTTCTCCAGTCTACTTCTGAAGGTCTGTCTTGAAATAGATTTCACAAATTAACAAACTGTAACCTAAATTTAAGGTGCACATGGATGAATTAAGGAGAAAAAAAAAAAGATAACAGTTACCAATCTCCTGCATTAGCTCGACAATGCTACTACATACCACAACCATTATATCTGTTCTTTGTGCAGACACTTCGTTTTGCAGAATTATTTCCTGGAATTTCTATCCCTCTGATATTTTCCTCTGAAATAGCATGAACGTTACACGTGAAAAGAAAAATAAATGTAAATGCTCATTTTTTTCTCCCTGAAGAAAATCAAAGTTGGAAAAAAAAAAAAAATCTTTGTATACTTAACTCCTAAAATATTTAAAGGATTTCAGAATACATCTCAAGTAGCTCTAGCTTAGTGGCAGAAATAACGACTATCTATTCGAGAAAAATTACAGATATCTTGTTATTCCAATGCATTTCTCAACAGGCAGGAACTGCTGAGATTTTTTTTTTTTTTTTCACGTGGCTTAAAACAATTTTTCAGACTCATTCTAGCTACTTGGTTTTCTAGTTAGCTTTTTAATACAAGTTCTTGTCAGGGCAAAAGACTTATATTTTGTAGCCATCCAACATGAAATTAATAGTTTCAGTCAGCTGAATTGAGGACATAATACTCACTGTAATCAGTTAAGAAATTCTACATGATGTCACTCATCCCCAGATGCCACCATGCACACTTAACAGCAAAGTCTGCTAGTTTTTGTAAGACTATGGACAGCAAAAGTAAATGAAGAATTTTTTGAATGGGAAACAGAGCTGCATTTCTTATGGCAATTCTTAACAGACAGAAGGGATGAGAATTTGAGCTGAGTAGGCACTAGAGGAGAATGCAATAGGATGCAAGTGTCAGTATTGGCTACAATGAATACAGAGAATCCTCAAATCACCTCTTAAAAGTTCATTCAGCTAAATCGGAACATAACAATAAAGAAAACATTTGGAAAACAAGGATATTTAGTAGCTGCATTCCAATGTAAAGTACACTCTTAGACATACATTTACCAACTTGCCTGCTGTTACATATACTCTCTAAAACGCTATAAATTTTTATGATATGTCCTGGTCTACCAGAAAAGAATTACTGTATTGTGACAAATGAAAATATGAATCAATTCATCCAGTAGGACTGCAGTTCAGATTCAAACCATTTTCACATAAAACCAGCCTGCTGAAATATGAATTTGAATCATGTGATCAAGCAGACACGATGATTCACTGGATACATACATTACAGAAAGTAAGGAAGTGGATTCTTTTCCACAGTTCATAGGTTTCACATAGCATAAGATCCTGATGCCATATATTCTCATCAGGACATACACAGTTTTCTTCACTATCAAAAGCAATACCAGACTGCTATACTGCAGAATAGACAGTTCACTCACCCACTGGCATGTGAAAGTATCCTAAGTTACATTGACACCCCACAGATTTGTTGATTTAATTAAGGTGTTGCTGACTCTGTCACTTCAATTCTTTCCATTTTGAACGGTGTTAAGCTTTTTCTCCATCTTTATTGCCTGATGTTTTTCTGGGTATAGAAAAAAAGACTACAGTACTAATATGGAAACCCAGACAAAGCCGTAAGTGCTGTGCAGGTGTGTTGTGTTACCTTTTAAGGAGCAAACTACCAGTAAGATGGGAAAGCAATGCCCATGTGGTATCTCTTTATTTTCTGGTACCTAATGATCATAAAAGATATCTGTAAATATCTGAAAAGCAGGGCAATATGTTCATAATAATAAAGTAATAAATTGTTTTCAACCGATCAGTCAATAATGATTTCATACTCATATTATTAAAGTAGGCATAAAGTTAGAGGGATTTAATGTAACTGAAAGCCTGGGTTATAGTTGTGGTCAGTCAATATTCTCCTGCTCAGTTTTGGATGTTAATGATGTTGAAAACTCAGATCAATAATTGCTAGCAAAAATTTTAACAGCATTTTGCACAAGTAGCCCCCTAAAGCACAGCTAAAACAAAGTAAAACCATGTAAGTTAATATCGTTGGAATCATCTACGTACATATGTCACAGAATCATAAGGTCTGCGTTGGAATCAAGGTCTGGGTTGGAAGGGACATTAAAGGCCAGAATTCCAACCTTCCCACCGTAATCATTTGCAAATTATTATTATTATGACCCTGTGTTTGCTTTCCAGATCTTTCCTGGAAAAAAGCATATATCTTTCAGTAACTGTTCTTGATGTTGCTAAAATGAATGGGCAAAGATAGACAAGTGGTACAGTGATGTGATACCTGACACAATATTACAAAACTGATGACCATACTCTCAGTCTAATTTCAAAATTGTTTTGGAGGTTTTTCAGTGGTTTTGTTGTTATTGCATGGTTTGGATGTTATTTTATATATATATATCACACAGTGCTTTGCTATACTGAAATTAATACATAGTTTTTAAACCTACACGCTTTTGTACAATAATTCAAAGTAATGGGGACCAAATTTTTCCACTGATCGTCCAAACCATCACTAGTTAAGTGAATTATTTTGTGACAGCGTACTGTAAATGTGACTCTGTGCTTTCTCTTAAAAATGATTGAGATGACTTTGAAGTTTGTAGAAAAAAAAT
This sequence comes from Lagopus leucura, assembly GCF_019238085.1. Lineage (NCBI taxonomy): Eukaryota > Metazoa > Chordata > Aves > Galliformes > Phasianidae > Lagopus > Lagopus leucura. The sequence goes on from NW_024962264.1 coordinate 2,960,854, forward strand.
TGTTAAGTGTCATTAGTCAACTTTCTGATTCTTGTGATTGCTACATTAAAGATAGTAATATATTCTATTCTAAGTATTTAAAATTCTTCGAAGCTAAGCATAAGCTAGGAATACTATTCTGCACACTGCTTACATACATGCTTTCTAATATTGCTGGACATATTCCCTATTTATCTTGAAATTATCTATTTTATCTACTATGGATGTGGAATAAAATGATATTAATTTGTGTGCAGGAGTTAAGTTTGGAAAAGAGAGGTAAGGCCAATTTGTGATTCCAAACGAGCAAGGTGATTCTGTGCTCTGTTACTTCTTTCAAGTTAAAGAGGTGCTTCTGGAGAACCAAACCAATAATTAAAACATTTTTAGTATTTATTAACAAATGCTAAATAAATAAGCATTATCTAAGTATTCAAAATTTGAATGCACAGCAGGTTATACAAAACACTCTCTACCTCTAAATTTCAAGTGCTTATGTTAAATATAACTATGAAATAAATAAATAAAGTTAAAATGTTTAAAAATTCATATGCTGTAAAATATTTCATATTCTTACATGGTTAAGTAATCTTTTTTTTAAATCAGCCTACCTTGTTCACATTATTGTTACTGAACAGAAGGCTTGTGTTTTATCCTGATGATAACTATTTTAACACAAAAAAAACTCTCAGAAGTATAACGAAGTTTGCTATCAAACAATTAAATTTAAAATGTGTGTTGTATTATTTTATGTAAAAGCAGTGTTTCTTTCTTTCTTAAACAGTGTATAGAATCTTCTGTTATATGTTGCAGAAAGGGAAAGAATATCACAGATCAGAGAGAGATTAGATCAGTGTCAGAATAGGGCATGTTTGAGTACTGGCTTCTGTTTTGGTGTGAATGACTTAGTGGTTGACAGCAGAAGTAACAGATGGGAAAAACAATTGGGTCAGAAAAAAAGACAAGACAAAAACCAAGCACTGCAAAAATAATAACAGCATCATTAGAAAAACATAAATGGAAATCAGACATATTTTACTTCATCTATTACTTTAAATGGAATAATGCCCATTACTAATATATTGATCCTTGAATTCTGCTACAATATCCTCATCTTCTAAAAAATACAGTCCCAAAGAAGTACTGAATTACAATTAGATACTAGAACATGGATATACATGCAAGTTACAAGGCACACCAGAGCCTCCAGAGTTTCATTAGGCTAGCCTGTTTAGCATGAGCTGCAATTGTCCTCCAAATTAAGATGACAACATTCAATTTCAAAGTTTCAGAAGATTTAAGGATCTGCAAAAAGCATTTTGTCCCTTTACTGTATTTAGTAGCTGCAAAATACAGAGAGCACAAGGAAAAAGCTTTGCAACCTACACTAGGGAACCTGCTTTAGCAGGGGGTTGGACTAGATGATCTCCAGAGGTCTCTTCTAACCCCCACAATTCTGTAACTCTGTATGTGAAAAAGTGGGATCGTTTTTCTAAAGCCTGCCCCGTGTGCCTATGAATACTTAGTAATTCTTCCAGACCACTGAGATCTTCCATGTTGATTTGTCAGCTTAGGTTGCATGCACAGCATACAGGAAGTTCAGTTGATCAAAACTTTACTCAAGAGATGTTACAGATATAATCACAACAAGTTTTGTGCATCAGAGTACCAAACTCACTGCCTACTGGGAGATGATGAACATCTCTCTTAAAATAGTTAAAATAGTTTGATACTTTGCTTTGACTGTAGTTGCTAGCAATACTAAGAAATATTTATTTGATTAGTTAACAGCTAATGAACACAATGAGCACTCCTAACCAGCTCATAGTTGGCTCCTACTTTTAACTGTTCCTCCTCATAATGACCATACACCTAGACAGAGTAGGGGGAAAACCAATCAAACAGCATGATGATACAACTTTGTAATCACAAATGTCCATAAAAAGTCACATTTCAGCACCTTTCTTTGTAAGTATAGATTTAAAGCTTGCAATTCCTCCAATTTAACAAATCTCATTTCCTTCTCAAAACTAATCTCAGTTTTCATAACCTTTTTATATTACTTATGTTAAACCATAAAGTTAGGTTTTTGAACAACGTATCATGGGTACACTCAAAAAATCTCAAGATAATTCACCCAATTACTTCAGAAAAGAAAACTTAGTTCAGATGCTCTTTAAAATTAAAATTTTCTTTTTGGTTCATCATACTGTGAACATTCTTTAAAAGAAGGACTTACGGTCCTTGAGATGATATAAATTATATGACCCTTGGTTCATAAAACACGAACCACTCCACACAATCATCAGATTTGGCTTCCCTTTAGATGCCTGTGTGTAGCCTCAATGTGAAGAAAAGCGAGGAAATAGAGACTAATGACCAGTGAATTAATAACAGCTAACACGGGTGATATGATTACGCACTGTTTTCTAATGTAATAAAAGAAGTAGGCTAGTTTGTCACTTAACTCTCTCTCAGGAACCTTTAGTATGGTATTCTTTTCTTTTCTACCCTCCCTTTGTTTTCATCTTCAAAGCACTTCACAACCTACCTCTATAAGCACCTACAATATCAAGACAACATTCTCCGCGTGTGACAGAAATTTCACCTTTCATTATTTGCAAAACAAACTTTTAACAAAGCGACTTGGGTGTTCTCTCTCTTAACAAATGTTATACTAGAAAGACACCTGAAAGACACATCTGGGTTTTGGAACATTCTGTTTTATTGATACGAGGCTGTTTCTTTAACCCAGATATTCTTTTTTGTGTAGTGCACAAAATAAGCTGTAGTTAAAGTATAAAGAGACTTAGGCAAAAAACACAGATGACTACTTTTGTAAGGCATCCCACTAAGGATGCGATTCATTTGTGAATAAATTGTAATCACATACAATTACAGACGAGCAGAATGAAAAGCTAAAGTGACTGTACCAGTGTGTCATTAAAATATACCAAGCTTTCACAGTCTAGTTCACAAATACACTAAGAAGATGGAATAAATCTCATATAGAATATAGCAGTCAGCCTTATTTTTCCCTCTATCAAAGTTATTTAAAAATGGTTCCTTAGAACATTTTATTCCACCTTCCTCGATATATTTTTGCCATTTCAAATACCAAACACTTAGCAATCATATATATACATTTTGTTATTACTAAAAATGAATGTTTGATTTTTTTAATAGTTACAAGAATCAGCACATTTTGAAAACAATTGGCACTTACCTTCACTTCTTGAGCTCTCCTGATTCTTTTCCTGCTGCAATTAAAAGAAAAAATGTATTATTTTAAGTTATAGTTAGCATGTAAATCAAAGACACACAAGTTCAAAAGAACTCAGTCTAGTTCATCCTCCTTCCTGTTCAGCTGTACTGCAGAAAGATTATTATACTGCCTGCTTTTAAAATCCCCTAATATGTTTCACAATGACAGTGACTGAGCACCAGAACACACTACCCAGAGAGATCACGCAGTCTCTGTTACACTACATCTATCTTTGGAGACATTCAGAATTCACCTGGCTAAGACCCTTTCCATTGTGATGCTACTCTCAAGTTAGACCTGCCTTAATCAACTGGTTGAACTAGCTGGGTGTCTAGGTGACCATATGCCTAAATGATTCCATGAGCTAAAGAGGGGTTGTCCAGAACCCCAGAAGCAGAGTTAAACTGTTATCAGAATTATAAAGTTTCACCCCAACTGACAAAATAGCTGCAGGACACTGACAAGAGAAACGTTTGCCAGCCTGGGAAATGCAGTCCTAGCAGCTCAGCCTTCATCCTATTGAGTCAGCAAGGGAACCAAGGACATCCCTGAAGTGCATATGGACACCAGAGGGCCAGAGACGTCCTGAAAATACTACTGGTGAAAATGAAACAAGCACCATAGGAAAAACTTATGACCTCAGAAGGTGAAAAATAGCCTGGGAAAGAGGAAATAGGCCTGAAAAAGTGAGTATTGATGTGAGAAAGTTTAGTTTAAAGAAAAGAAAATAAGAGACAATCATCTATTGGATGTCTTAAGAGGAAGACCAAAACTAACAGCAGCTATTGGTTTCCTGAAGTGATCACAGAATCATTGAGGTTGGAAAAAAACTCTAAGATCATCCAGTCCAGTCATCCACCTACCACCAATATTGTCCACTAACCACATTCCTCAGCATCACATCACTTGAACACCTCCAGGGACAGTGACTTCACCACCTCCCTTGGTAGCCTGTTTCAATGTATGACCACTCTTATAGAGAATTTCTTCCTAACATCCAACTTGAATCTTCCCCAGCACAACTTGAGGCTGTTCCTTCTCATCCTTTCTCTGTTATCTAAGAAAAGAGACCAACACTAGCTTTGCCACAACCTCCTTCCAAGGAGTTTCAGAGAGTTTGTTGTAGAGATACAGAGGTACCCTATACCCTTTTATGTCTCAGCGCTATAGAAAGGGTCTGATTTTGATCCAAATTGGAGATTTCCTCTCTGAGAAATTTCCTGTGCTGCATGTGCTCATTTCTATTATCATTTTTTTCTCCACAAACAGATGGAATTTTCACTGGAACACTGGGTTAACTCCGTGATATTGCAAAATCAGCTCTGCAATGCTCCACACGCTGGCTGCCATATCATCTTTGAAGTGAGGCTCTGTCCTTTACTTTGAGGCCTTTCTCAACCTATCTCTAGACATTCCTCTGAAATCAGTTTTAGACTCTGCGAGATCAGTCCCTGTGAGATCAGTTTTCTTAGTAGGATTTCTTTGAGTCTACTTTGGCCTAGACCCCCCTTCTGCAATTGGTTTGATACATTTGGTACAGCTGATTTTATGAATATTTATAAATGCACATAATATGTGCAATATAGATACGTATAGCCTATTGTAAGTGTACCTCCTGTAAGTTTGGAACCTGCAGTATACATGTATGTTCACTGCTGTAGCGTTTTGATAGGTTGGTTGAGCCTTTAACTCTATACTAGTTGCTGTATTACTTATTTTACTATTTACTATTGCCTTCCTACTAATCCTAATTGCTGCTACTCCTAATTAGTAGTATTTCCTCAGTATCTATGCCAGATATACATGCTTCCGGGTTATATCTATGGATAACAAGTTATTATATACATAGTTACTTTATTAATCACAATATACAACGATGGTGATTAGTGGTGATAAATTGAGATCTTTTGAGATAAAGTTCCCATGTCTTTGTGTCTTACAAAATCCTATGAACTTACTGTTATGAACTTTATATAGCTGGGGGCTGGGTAATCTGCCCTGTTGGATCATGCCAAAAATAAACAAACTTTGCTGCACGTTCAGTATTAAAAATACTAAGCTAGTTGTTTTCAATGACTGTAATGAAATACAAACTGCAGCAATGACAGCATAACAAAGTCCTAGGCTGCAGAAAGTGAAAACTTCTTCAAATGCAACACCTATAGGCGCAAAAACAAAGGAAAGAACCTACTCACTTTCAGAAGACCTCATGTACGTAGGCAACTCCAGTGAGATATCCTCACCTCCACTGCCAACCCTTAAATGAGATCTAGGAAAGGGTGAATCCTGGCTCCACCCCTTCCAGTCACACAGCTACATACCACACACCTGAGCTCTCCTGGGTTGGCTCTGCCTTCCCACCAGGTTCTCTACCACTGGTTCAAGCCCTGACATAGCATTTCTGTTACAACAATACAAGAAAAAGCAATGTGAACTTAAGGCAGCAATCTATCCCCAAGATTTTACACAATAATTGCTCAAGAAGATGCTCTCTATTTTGTATACTGGAAAAACACTCTTCAAATACTTCCTTTTTTATAAATTTGTATCAGGAAAATGGTGTTGGGAATATGCTAAACGTTTTGGTTTTGTTTTTCAATTATGGGATATGTTTATTTTAAATATTTTGACAGAACAAGGAGACATTTATTTTTGTTATTATTGCAATTTCTAAGTAGTATCTTTAATATTATGTAAACTATTGGTAACAAAGTGAATGTAGTGACTACTATCCAGACCTAATTGCCCTATTTTATTTAATCTATAAGCTCCAAAGATCTATCATTAGGATGAAGTATCAGCTTTACTGTGCCTTAAACATGCCGAGATTATATGTATGAAACTACAGAAAGGCCTTCGAACACTCTCAATTTGATTTATTAGCTTCAGTTCTAATATCGTATTATAGTGTATTATCTTGTATTCGATATCTTATTTAGTAAATTTGTTTGTCCTCAGATTGTTGCCACTGTTTTGTTTTTAGCCCCGTATCTCTACATTTTTCCCCTTTTTTCCCTTACCCCTTTCCCTGGGCGTGGGTCCCCTCACCCCACTTGTCACGGAACTGGTCCAAACCAGCCCACAGACCACTGACATTCTTGGTGGAGAATGAGGGCATAGGCTGCTTTTCGACCTTTAGAATGAATCTTTCTCTGCTCTCAGAGAGCTCCATTAGAAAGTTTATCTCTACTCCAGGGTCCCATAATTGAAAACACGACCTTGAAAGTCCAGGTGTACTGCCAATATTGTGGGATATTTGTAAACTTCTGGATGCTGCTATCTTGCTATTGTAAAAAGAAAAAGAAAAAAAAAGCTTTCTCTTGTAAAACTGCTCTTCAAGGGAATGCATTCTATCACTTTTTCTCAGAACATACCAAGACTTAGTTAAGTTTGCCACTCTGTTCTATAGAGCTAGAAGTACATATAATTCAATTGAAAACACTGACAGAAATACTTACCTGGTATCTGCATACAATGTGGCATACAACTCCAGAGGGAGTTGCTAATTCTACAGAACTTGAGGTTTTTAAACAGTCTCCCAGTCTCTCCTTTGAATCATTTATGTGGTTTTTTAATGCTCATCCGATGACCACGATGCCAGTCTTCACTGGTATCTTTATTTATCATATTTTGAGGAAGCCTTCCTCAAAGCCAGAGAATACTGAGTGGCAGGGAGTGTGGAGGCACTTGGAGAGTCTTTAGAGAGACGGACATCCCCGGTGTCATGGAACTTGAACACCTGCAAGATCCTGGGAGCCTAAGCAGATATTTGAGACAGGGATGTCACAGCTCAGGCAGATCTGAGGACGCACAAATGATTAAGGGCCTGACTTATGCTTATTGGCCCTTATTCAATAATCTCCCAGAGAGTGAGAGCGTCTCTGAAATTGAGAAACAGAGTCTCCAAACCAAAAGAGAGAGCCTCCAGGAGAGAGTCCTGACTGAGAGACTGAGACTGAGAGACTGAGACTGAGAGAAAGAATCTTCAATTCCAGAAAGTATTCTCGCTGAGAAACAGAACCTCCAAACTGAGCGAGAGAAATCTCTGGGTTGAGGACAGTCTCCAATCATAGAGTGAATCTCCAATTCGAGAGCCAGAATCTCCAATCTGAGCAAGACACCCTACAAAATGAACGAGATGCCTTCCATCCAAGCATGACGCCTTCCAAACTGAGCAAGACACCCTCCAAACAGAACAAGTCAAGCTTCAATGTCAACGAGACCTCCTCCTAAGCGAACAAGTCAGACTCTGAGCTGAATTGGAGAGTAAGAGCATCGAAACTGACCAACCTGCTCAATCACAGGAGGCACTGTAATCAATTTCAGTTGCTCCTATAAGAAGATGAAAAATGAAATGAATGTCACCTTATTTAGCACAGAAGAGGAGGAGGAGAAAGTAGACAAAGAAGGTCCAGTGGAACAGTAAGACTGTCGCATATTGCCTTATGGCGTTACCTTCATGACTAGGGATATGAAGAAGTGACATAAAAAACCCACTGCTGCACTTCAAGCATGTGTAAAAGAATTACAAGGCAGATCAACTACCAAGGTGAACTTCTTCAAAATGGTGACTGCTCCAGTTGTTGTGGGACACGGCAAAAGCTATAAGAACAATAGAGATAACAAATAGAGGAGCTCTGCCCCCAGCCAGAAGGGGCAGACCATTGACACAGCATTAAACTGAACAGTAAAGGAATCTAATTTCCTGTTCTAAAACAATATGGCAATGCTCCTTTCAACCCAATCCTGCAAATCTACATCAATGCTTGTTTTTCTCATGTTGTTTTATAACAGCAAAGTGAGTCAAAACCTGCACCTATCTGAAAAGCACATCTTCAAAACATTCCATGTCTACAAGAAATGCATTGGTCAGATTTAAAGAAAAAAAGAAAGAAAAGACCACACATACTTCTGTTTTTATTGACTATAAAATGTGAGCTACCTGATTTTAAAGCTTTTTCACAAACACGTCTAATGTTTTCTGAATACAATAAATGGTATTCCTTGATTACAGCCTAAATTTTAAGGTAAATCTAAAGTACTGATTCTCATGTCATCCCAGGTTTAGCAATGCTTAACTCCTCTGACATTACTTTTTAATCTCTCGTCAGCATTTGGTTAAAACGATCTAGCCAGTTCTTCCTTTTAGTCTTCACAAAGGAGAATATTTTCCTTTTCATTTTCTGTCTTTTCAGAGGTCACGGAGCAAAGCTCAGACTTTGCTCTAACAAGCCAGAGGAACTCAGAGGAATCTTATTCTTGTTCAGCAAGATGGACTTATTTAAAAAGAAAAAAAAAAAATGTGGCAAGAAGTCAGAGTTATGTTAGCATTCAGACACTGCAGCGTATGGGCTCAGAGGACACTTTGTCACGCCATGAGCCTGACTGGTCTTAATTTATGCTTCTTCCATTCTTTTAGTCGTAATTATAAAGAATGGGATGTTTTTTTCAACAAAGCTGCAAAGCCTGTGTCTGCTGCTCAGACTACAATAAGCAGATTCTGAAAACTAATCCAGGCACTGATTACAAAAACACTGTAGCCTTGTAGGAAAGCAATCCCAAGAATCCTGATTTCAAAGAAGGAAGGAAAGAATACCAAAAAGAGAAAAGAATGCAGCAAGTTGGGCAAAGCTGGGAGGTTAAAAAAGGATATTCAGATGAAATTTTAAAATGCAAAAAAAAATTTTTTTTTAGTAAAATCACCTGGTATCTATGTGATTCCTTAAAAAAAAAAAAAAATCTAGGAAAGAATGCATTAGTCAAAAACTGCTTTCGTTCATTTTCTTTAAATTTCCTACTTTATTATCGTTATTTTTATGTCAGCTGGAGATTATTGAGCAACATTGTATGACTCCATTTACAAAGACAGCCTTTGCTAGCAGATCACAGAACAGCCCCAGTGCAACACAGCTTCTGCTAGCAAGACCCTTGGCAGCAGCCAAGAGCATAACAGACAGAAGACTGTAAACCTGAAGTTACTTGGTGGCTAACCAGTGATTAGAACAGGTAGAGCATCTCTGAATTACAAAAATGAACCCCCTGACCAGGAAAGGCCTGCCATCGTGACAGCCTCTGCAACTGGAAACACAGCGAAGAAAATACTGAAGTAAAACTTATACTGAAGGTGAATAAGATACAAATCACTCTTAATGGTTATTAAAAGAAATGAGAATGCAGATTAACATACAGAAAGCCATTAAAAATCAATGATTTATGTTACTGAACAAATGTTATAAGTGCCCATAACTTAGGAAGTAAAGGTTTGATGTACACTGAACTCTTCCTTAATGAAAGGAAAGATATGAGAGTGGTAAGCAAACAATCATCAATTTTCACTTGCATTTTTGGTATGTGCTAGGGAGTTGGTGTTCACTGTCCCTAAAATCAAAACAATTGTTCTACGTATTCCATTAGAAGCAGTGCATTTCAGCAGTGAGGGCAGTGATGTGAAAGACAAGCCATGTTGCAAACAGCCATGCAAAGATACACCACGAAATTACAAGTATCTCTATCACCTCATCCACACAAATGCACTAATGGTGGCGACTGCGTTGGAAAAGAAAAAAAAAAGTGCTCTGAAGCTGAGAATTTGCTCTATCAAATAATGTTATTGTGCTTTCTGTACCTGTTACAGCTTCCAAGGAAATCAATAGAAGGCATTACTATGGGAATGAACAATGTATTTAGTATTCAAATAACAACAGAATGATTACATGAACCACACTTTTATATTATGATCTAGTGTTATAAGACACCTGTAAGTAGACATCTTGCATCTAGGTATTTTGGATCTGCTTCAATGTATCAGAGCCAAAATCTAACAAAATCAGATGAGTTGCATGGCTTTGCATCATTTTATTTTGCGTCATACTGTGTCAGTTTGATGAAATGTTTCAATGCATAACACACTAGATCTGTAAATAAGCCTTTCTTATGTGCTCAACAAACTGAATACGACACAAACTTTTCAAAGCACAGTGAATGAAAGCTGAAAAAAAACATCAACATTTCTGCTGTGGTTGTGAACGAAAAAGACCAAGGATGGATGGCTCTACACATTGCTATTCTAGCAAATCATAACTTATAAGGTACTTCAAAATATATATCAAACTAGGCTATGTTAAAGGCGAAAAAAAAAAATAAATGTCTTAAAGATAGAGAAATGCTCTAGGTAAGGTTAAAAAAAGCACAAGAAAAGGCACTTTTTTATTTTCTCTTTGTCTCAAAACATGAATAACATCAGTTTCTCTTAAAACATTTTGAGATTTTGACAATGAACAACGTCACTGATCAGATATGATGTCCTGTAAATTATTTTGGCATTATGTCAAATTTTATTTTTGAAAAAGCCTCTGGATTACCAACAGGGAGAGTAGAATAGGATTATCAAAGGGACTTCAAATGACAGTTATTCAAGAGAAGATAAAAAGACCAGAGCTTACCCGTGCAGGTAGATAATATTCTGTAAGTAATAGAATCCCCTATACCACATTTGAAACAGTAGTTTCTTAGCTTCATTCAGGTACATTTGTTGCTTTTTCTGTTTTTTTTTTTGTTTGTTTGTTTTTCCCCTTTCTGAAAAGAATTGATATTAATAAACCATGGTTGTTGCACGCAACAGGAAATTGAATTCCAGTTAATTCTGCACTTAAAAAGCAAACTACATGCTGACACTGCATCTATACCATCACTCATCTGCCTGCCAGAGACATCTGCCCAGGGTTTAGGTGTGTGTCACAGCACATAAGTGATAAAGCAGAGGAGCCCTCTTTGCTGTTTTGCAAAACTCAGGCCAAGTCCTCTTTTCCCTACTGACAGTATTTTAAAAAATAACTGATTAATTGAATTCCTAAACAAAGTGCAAGATAGTCTAAAACATATGGTGGATCATCCTTGATAGGAGACAGAAATTAAAATAATTTGATAAATATGAAACACTAAATACAGAAAACTGAGGAAAGCAGAAGCATAAATCTAATGCTTGATTAACATTTTATAATGAAAATGTATCACTAGTCACATCAAAAAACCTAGCTAAAATGCAGAAAAATACTGCTGTGTCATCTCTCATAACAGCCTTGCCATGGAGGTACTTTTCTACTACATGTTACTTTTTATTACTTTTTTTTTTTTTAACATTTAAGAAATAATTGCTATGAAATAAAATATTTCAGAGGGAGATACTACCAAGATAATACATTTTTACTGTGTTCCTGTAACATACGCAAGCTCACGTAGTTGAACAAAAACTACATATTAGCTTATATTAATACAATGAGTTTAATTACAAGAAATTACAACAAACTTGAAATGAAAGTCACAGAAACTATTTAGCACAGTCACTGCAAGCAGAAAGCCAGTGTACAAACACAACTTGTTAGGCAGCTCCCTTTTACAAAAATATACCAAAATACGGTTTCTGGTCATTAGTAGGATCATTTCTTACCTTGCTGTCAAACCCATGTTCAATTCTAAGCAGTTTCATAGTACATGAGAGAGAAAAATTAAAAATATATATATTCTAATTTTAGATGTAGTGTTGGTTCTTTTTATGATGCTTTAATCATTAAAATACTTAGTGCAAGATTTAATTAGTGGAAGAGGTATAGTTCATTGAAACATGTAAAGAATAGCACAAGACCATGTCCAGGTACTTTTTGGAGATCTCCAAAGGGGAGACTTCACAGCCACTCTGGGCAGCCAAGGCCTGGGGTTCATTAACTGCACAGCACAGGAGTGCTTGCAAATGTTCAGTTTGTGTCCGTAGCCTCATGGTCCAGTTTGTGCCCACAGCCTCTTGCCATTAGGCACCACTTAAAAGAGTCTGGCTCAGTCCTCCTTGTACTCTGCCTTCGGGTATTTATAGACAGTAACAGATACTCCCTGAGCTCCCTCTTCTCCAGGTTGAACGGTCCTGATTCTACCAGTCTCTCCTCACAGGAAAGTGTTCTGGTCTCCCTTTGTGGGATGTTACATATAATACATACACACACAACTAGACTTATCTTCCTTAATAAAATAGCATTTACTGTATATATTCATTTTGGAATTATCTAAGGATGCTCCAGATTTGCATAAACAAAGAGGGAGAGAGATCTCCAAAAAGCAATATTTTAGTATACCAAATCATTACTGGAAATTCTAAGGGCCAGTATAAATACTGCATAATCTTCTCTCACATGTGAGTTTCTAAAACTGCAGGTACTCTCACAGTTGTGGAAAAGTATTATAATTCATTACAATATAGTGCTATTTTTTCCCTCAAAAACCCACACAGATGGATTTTAGCTGTACAATTCCCATTGACATTAATGGGAGTAATTTGCCTAAAACCTCTGCTCATTTTTTAAAATCTCATAGATGGTTTTTAAGTGTAATTTTCTAAAGTGTAATTTTCTAAAAAGGACATGATGTGTGTTGCATTTTATTATTCAGCCTGTCTGAGGCTCATTCAGATCTTATCTTTCCTCCCTGCAAAATTTTGACTAGATAGAAGAATGTCTGCAGAAAGAATGACAATTAGAGAGAACAGATACATTGGCATCAACATCAATTACTTTCTTACAATCCAGGAACACAAGTAATATTTAGTCCATGTTAGGACATAATTTTGGGTAAGAATTGTAGTCTGCCTACCATTATTGATTAAACCAACGCGTTGAGAATTTTCTAACAGTACACTGTTTCTACTATTCACTTTACAAGGGCAGATAAGGTAGTGTTGCAAAGGAAAAAGAGAAGTTTGTGATATGAATATAAATCAGCTGCATCTGCCCATAAAACATAAAACTATATATTGTAGGAATATGTTCATTTTAACAGAGATATCCATATAGGAAACCAGAACACAGAATTAAGATAATACTTTTTTCCACTGAATAATTTTTAAATTACAGAACTTGGAAAAAAGAAAAACCAACATAGCAAAGCAACTATTTCTACAGGCCAGTAAGCCTCATCTCTGTGCCTGGGAAGATCATGGAGCAGATCCTCTTAGAAGCTATTATAAAGCACATACAAGATAAAGAGGAGATCCGAGACAGCATGGCTTCACCAAGGGCAGATCGTGCCTGACCAACCTGGTGGCCTTCTATGATGGAGTGACAGCACTGGTGGACAGGGAAAGGGCGATGGATGTCATCTACCTGGACTTCTGCAAAGCTTTTGACATCATCCCTAATCACATCCTACTCTTTAAATTAGAGAGGTATGGATTTGAAGGATGGACTGTTCGGAGGATTAAGAACTGGATCATCTCTGCTATGAGGAAAGGTCGAGGGAACTGGGAAAAGAGAAAGCTCCAGGGAGACCTCACTGTGGCCTTCCACAGGGAGCATATAAACATGAGGGGGAACGGCTCTTTACACAGGGGAGGTTTAGGTTGAATATTAGGAAGAAGCTTTTCACACAGAGGGTGGTGACACACTGGAAGAGGTTGCCCAAGGAGGTTATGGATGCTCCATCCCTGGAGGCATTCAAGGCAAGACTGGATGTGGCTCTGGGCAGCCTGGTCTGGTGATTGGCAGCGCTGCACATAGCAGGGGGTTTGAAACTAGATGATCATTGTCATCCTTTTCAACCCAGGTCATTCTATGATTCTATGAAAATAAATGGTGGAGCAGTATCTCATATTGCAACAAGTACTCTTACTACTTGTTAAAGACAGTGATATTTCATGAGAAGGACAGATAGACTGCCTAACTTGAATTGCTCAATAGCAATTCAATAGTGAGATAACAACAGTCCATGCTACAAAAGCAAAAAAAAACCAAATGTCCTAGTATATGGTTTTATCCAAATTATAGCTGATATATGATAAGGCTGCATACCCTGTTCTCAGAAAAATTACCACTGTTCAAAGCCAGTATAATGCTCAATTGATTAAAAACCTAGATCTGAAATTATAAGTAGGAGAATAGTTTTCTGTGGGGATTTATTAGTGCATGGCTGTTATCAAATTACTTAGAAAAACACTGTTTTCTGAACTATACTTTGAGTAATGATGCATGTAAAATAATAATGGTAAATATAATAATTGTTGTTAAATATTTGTACATTAATAAATGGCTTTATATATATATATCTGCCAGTATAAACAAATATACTTTAAGTTAGAAAATTGTCTAGACCATTTCACTGCGACAGAAGCATGATTGCACTATAATGATGTCTACCTTGACTCTTCTAGAATACTGGATATTACTAGGAAGAAAAGAACAAAAGACAAGTATTTACAGTCCGGAACTAGATAAATTTCATGAAGTACTTCAGAGGAAAGCAGAATATTTGAAATAATGTTTTACTATGTTATGTCACTGATTAATCCTCTGAGCATACAAATAGAGAGGAGAAAGGCTGCACAACGAAAAACACTCAAACCAGAACCCTTTGTGACACTTTTTATGAGATCTTAATAAAGTCTTGTATTCTACATCAATTATTCTTTCCTTAACTCGACTTTCATTCCCTCCATTGATTCAGCAATCCTGAATCAATATCACTACATGGAGGATTCCAGATGATCAGGAAATTGTTTCTCCATTTTATCGTTAGTCATGGCCTAATATAGCCATATTAAGGCTCATCCTTGGATCATAACAATTTCTGCCATCTATGGAGGTGGCCTGAATGAATTAGGGTGGGGCTGAAATCCTGATCTTTAATATGGCCAGACACACACAAAAAAATTGGCTTTATTTATGACCTGAGATCTTGCAAGCATTTCTAAAGTTATTACTCAGATCATATCATATTCATAATCAAATTCCAAGTCCATCATCAAGCTGTTTTTAAAGACACAGTGTTGAGGCATTTCTGCAACTTTGTCATTTTTCTGGAGTGCCTTACAACTCATTTCACATTCTATGACACAGAATCCTACTGCTAGTGAGGAAAACAACTAAAAAACCCAAAATGTTAAGGTGCAATGTAATAGAATACTCCTATTAAGAAATATTACAAGAGTTACTGAAATTTGGAGTGGGGCAAAAGGACAGCTAATACTATTTGAATTCAAGACAAAACAGTGAAATAGTCATGAAGTTTCAAGATCTGAGATAACAATACTTGTATTTGCAATGACTGCAAGAAAGGAAAACACTTGGAACAAAATCCAAGCATTTTCAAATGAAGTACTTGCTAGCTGGAGTACATGAATATCACAAGGTGCTATTTGGGTTTGTTCTGATACAATGAAATCCGTAATTGAAAATAAGCTTACTTATAAAGGTACGTATTAAAAAATGGGACAAATTTACCCTTGAATAAAGAAGTGCTAAGCCAGACCAATTAGTTAAGCATTTTTCCAGTGTTGAAAGAATCTTTGTTTGCTGAACTATTTTTCCATCTCAAAAAGTAAAGGACTGAAAGGAAGTATCAGGGATATTTTAGTATAAATATACAAAAATATAGACCGATGCAAAGTCTATTATTTGGTCAGTCTAGCTGGAGCCCATTTAAAATGGTTATTGCACCTTAATTTTATACTAAAATATAACACAATTAATAGCTTTCTTACAAAAGAATTTTTGCTATCCATCAATGCTACATTTACTGAATTAAGAATATAATGCTGTATAGATGTAAACTGGTATTTAAAATAAATGTTTAAAGTACATCAGTCCTCAACCAACAGAATTCAGGTAGCGAACTAGAAAGGTCAAGAGGAAACAAACTAAGTGGATAATTATTCAGTTTACAAAACATTCCAGTTTGTCTGCGCACCAATGAAACTTAGTGCACTTGCCATCATTATATACTACGTTCATCATTATTTAATATTTTTACATTGATTTTGCATACTCCTTTTCACTTTATAAGTACTGTCTATCCTACAGGGCATGACTTCCATTTTAACGAACAAAGATGATAAAGGTTAATAAAGATGATACAAGTCTACATGTATCATCATCTTCTAGGCTATTAAAATAGTTATTAAGCTCTTGGGGAAAAATGAGAAGAAACTGCAAGAAAGAACAAAATACGAAGTTTGTGTGACAGAAAAAAAAAATGTATGATTTAAAATTGTACGCAGTCCAGTTTATAATAAAAAGATTAAGAGTTGGCAAGGAACGCATAGAAAAGAGACCTCTTAAATTTCTGTAGCAGTATTCACTTTAAGTATCCAGCCTCCTGGATCTTAGAAATTCAAGTGGTACGAATTTGATCAGGAGCAAAGCATCTCAATTTTTATATATAACAAATCTCTTCCAGCTTTCTGTTGCTACTGTGACAGGAATTTGTGATGATGATCTAACATGGTAATAGAAAATGAAAACATACAGCTATCAAGAATCTGAATTTGTAGCTGATAGCACTGCTGCAGCAGCTGATATGAGATACAGATTGTGGTTGTACCAACTCCCAAACATCGTTGCCTTATCCAGTCAGAAGCTAACTGGAACTCCTCTTCCTGGACAGCAATATAACGAGGTCATCTTCAGTGGATAATTACATCACTGTCACATACCTCTACTTTTTTGGTTGTTTTTTTTTTTTTTTTTCCTTCATTCTTTACTTCCATGCTGACACATCAAATTAAAAAGGTAATATTAATTAAAAGCTAGGTGATGCCTGTGGATCTCATCACCCTTTGAAACAGTAGGGTGAGATTAATTGCTTCCACAATGGTGATCTTTGTATTGGCAACACGCAAGAAAAATGTAGCAAGAGAGTACAATGGAAAAGATGTGCCTTCTCTCCCTTGCTAACCCCAGAGACTTCTTGACTAAAAACCTTGCTGCTAGATGGTGTTGCTAACGAGTTAGCAATGGAAGGAAGCATCAGCAGACAGCTAGGAGAAAGAACTTCACGCTTGCCTAAAAGCCAGCCTTCAACATTCCTTTTTCCCCTCCCAGGGAAAGATGTTTTGGAAGAAGCAATGTAGAACAAATTTCACAGAGAAATCTTATAAGTAAAATTCCCAAGACTTGTAAAAAAAATTTTTTGGAGTGTGTAAAAAGAGATAGAAAATATGTTTACTTGATATCAGCTTATTAATATACAATGATACTAATGAGAATTTAAACAAAACAAAACAAAAACTGCCATGCTTTTTAAATGCTAGTAGCCACAGGAAAAAGTAGAATAGAATGTAATTCAATCTCCCTACAAAAAGCAAAATTAAAAATTATAATTTTCTTTAGACTTCTTTACCATAGTTAAATAACTGGGGGAGGGGGGAGAACAGAGGGGTTGAGCAAGTCTTGTTATTTAAGTGAAATCCTGGAATTTGCATAGGACATAGCCATTACATTTAGGGAGCCTCAGGAGGAAGAGAATTCTCTGGTTACCTTAGAACTGGGAGCAGCAGTGACACGCTCAAGAGAAGCTCTGTTCTCAGCCTTCAGCATTCAGTGCTGCATCTCACTGCAAAGGATTTCCCCCTGCACTCCCCCCTCTCTAGGACAGCGGATTTTAGAGGATCAAGTTTTATGACTTCTCAGAGCCTGCAGGCAAACAGCATTTCCAGATAAACACTATGAACTATAAACCTCCAGTTGTCTGGGGACCAGACCACACAAGAAAAGCTCAGATTATTGTTGAATCCTCAAGTACTACTTTCTTCCCATTCCCTTCTTCGTCTGTCTGAATTTTACACGTGTTTCACTGCAGCACAGAATGCACTATTAATCGAGGGAGAATATTTCACAGCCTTTGAGCAAAAAAGCTAAGTGTAAAAAATGTATTCCGTGCCTTGTACTCATACATTTAAATTCATCTTCAGCAAAACGAGGGAGCATGCTTAAGACATTACATTAAAAAAATCATTATTTCCCAAGGATCTCTAAACTGGACTTAATTTAGATTTATTCAGGCCTCAGTTACTGAGAACCAGGGGTGAACAGGCTAACAGCAAACTGACTGTAAGAGAGAGAGACTAAAAGGGAAAGAGGCAGGTTTTTCACAGGGTTTAAAAGAAGTACTGTAATCTAGAAAAATTACAGAGAAGATACTGATCTCTGTGCATCTAGCTTTGATCCCATTAAAAATTCAGCTAAACAAGACAAAATAAGTCCAGGGCTGGAAAGAGTTCTGACCAATGCAGCAGAATCAGTTCTAAAAGGCATCTATGAAGGAGACATTTGTTAAATGTTAAAAACAAAGCACATCCCTTGTGTTGTATCCTCTCTACCCACCTGGTCATTTTGGAAAACAAAAAAAAACCCAGCTCTTTCATAATAAAGCACTCACCTTGCCACAAGCACAGACCAAATTCTGAACATCCTGATTCCTTTCCTCCCTCCTTTAATTCACCTGAGCTTTGCACCACCTACCCTGCCCACTCTCCCAAGCGAATGCTTGCTCTTAATTAGGCATTATAACCCTGTCTAGCCTGAATTCCCCAAATCACAATCAGGCCTAAATAAAAGGTATTCAGCTGATGATGACAAAATAAGCCATCTTGAGAGGTTGTTTCTTGAGACAAGAAACAAACAGTTCCATACCCATAATGATATCATATACTGTTAGGCAGTGTTGTTAATATTACTGATTCTCCTCCTTACCCCATATCTGATGTGTATTCATCTGGCTGTATGTGCCAGATATGTTGGGGGGGAGGGCTGTATGCATTACATATGGGGACTTGGAATGCCCTGGAATATAAATATGAATGTACAGACTATATCCCATGTTTCTTAGTCTCCAGCAATGAATCAGAAACTGGCAGTCAGTGTTCTGTTGGCTGCCTTCTTCCTGTTTGTACCTGAAAATTCACAGTATACATTCTTTCACTGAAGGAGCTGCATAAATATTGCTCTCTTAGTAAGAGCCATGCAAATCACGAGAATAAAACTCATTAGAATACTAGGAATATTTTCTAACGATTTCAGGTGGGAACCTAAGTGTTAACAAATTGCTCACAATACCCTCAGCAGCAGGGTAAAAAGAATCCCAAATGAGAAGTCCCTTACAAACTTTTTCAGTGCTTTGATTAATGAAGCACAGAGGATTAGCTGGCTTGACAAGAAATGCAAGTGAAATTCACACATAATCTGATATTTTCCTGAATAACTACGTAAATGAAAACAATGGCAGTTTGAAGGTGACTGGAAATAAAATTCCCAGGAGTGTTCAGTAATAGTCTTTCTCCATCCAAGTCCGAGACAATGGCAATAGATTATACCATAGAAAAAGAGGCAGAACTGGGACAAATGTCCAGTTGCTGAGAAAAAAATACTTGTAGTCTATTTCCAGCATGGCTGATGCTCTTGAGTCCCAGTTTTTAATTTCCAAATAAATGACTCCTGGAAGTCACCCTGTCCTGTCCAGGCAGCTTCTGAAGATCTCCTAGGAGACTCCCCAGCCTCCCTGGGCAGCCTGTGCCAGTGCTCTGCATATTTTTCCTTATGCATGGAGGTTTTTCCTAGTTTTGAAGTTTTTCCTGCCAGACTACAATTCATTCAGACTAAATATTTACTCGTAATTTTTGTGCACAAGGAGCCAAACTTCTTCACAATCCCTTTTAAAACAACAAAACCTTTATTACATGAACACCTGCTATCATCATGAACACAACTGTTTTTCCAAGATAATACCTGAGTATTATCTTGACAGATAAACAAGAGGATTGTTTTCCCTGCAGTATGATGTTTAGAGCTGCTATGGTCGGACTACCATCCAAGATAAATTCTCCTGTACTAGCACAAAACTGTTTATTCATCTTTTTTAATCCACACGCTCATAAACTTGCATACACGTATCACCTGATCAAAGCAAGTATGACTGCTGATATTCATAATCTTCTATTTGTAATAAGTATTTTGCTTGCATAACAACCTAAGCATTTGAAATATAAAATGTTTGATTGAAGAAGAAAGTTTCCTCAATGGTTACTGTTTACACATTTTGAGTATGCGTGTCTGTGCCAGAACTGTTTTTAAAAATTGGCTTTAGAAACATTCTGCTTTCCTAGTTGTTGTACTCTAGCTTGTATCCCTAATATCAAAAGCTGAACTATCCTAAACCATTTTCTTCATCTGAACATACTGCCTAGGAAAAAAATGAAAGCCCAGATTTTCCTTGTTTTTCAAAAGCATGACCTGACATTTTCATTGTTTTTTCCTCTTTTGAATTCTCCTCTATAATTTCTTCTCTTATACTTTAAGCTTTACTCTAAAAAAAAAAATACAAGACCCATTTACAGGATGTCATTTGCTTCCATTCTTTATGTATGCTTTCTTTTTCATTTTGTGTATAGTTTTCAAAACCATATGATTAATAAACTAATAAGAAGTGAAAAACAGAGGAAAAATATAAATTGTGTGTGTGTGTATATACATGTCCACATACGTGTGTATGTGTGACCCACCCCAGTATTAATCTTCTAATGCTTGTTTCAAGTGCTATCAGGGGATCAGAAGTATTATTGAGAAATAGCAACATTCTACTAGTACCACAAATAACTTAATATTCATGTCAGAGATCGTCTGCATCTTAGAAATGATGTTTGCTGTATCTCATATCCTGTTCTTGATTCTTCTCAAATTCTTTTTTTTTTTTTCTCCTTACATCTCTCACAGTTCATTTCATACACACTACAAGCCTCTCATTTCTTCTACATTTCGAAGTTCTTTATTGCTCTGTTTTGTTTTACTTTGTTTAATCCTGGCAGATGAAAATAAACTGATAAAGTTTCTGATTTTGCAAACTATTCAGTGCAAAGACTTCTGTGTGGTTAAGCAAATAATACATATTTCCTTGTATGGGGTCTGGTACCTGATGTCTTTATTCTGATGGAACAAGATTCCCAAGAGGATATACAAAATTTTACAATGAATTGTAAATGTTTGTATTTTATTTTCCATGTGGTACAAAACTCTATACACATCATATGCAATAATTCACTAATGGGCAGATATCTTGCTTGAGCAGATATCAATGGCTTCAATTATTCCTTATATGCTGAGATAGAATCACATGATACAGGATTGTTTTTCCAAACCTAGGACCAAGAAATATCTTGGTATTTTATAAAACGTATTCAGAAATTAAACTAGCCACATCTCAAAACATTAATAGAAATTAACACCTAACATTTCCAGCAATAATCTGGACTTTCTAGCTGTAACCTCAAATTCAAAAGAAAAGGGAAAGAAGTTTTTACTCTTCTTTGTTGTCCTGATCACAGGCCTTAGAGTCCCCTTGAAATTGGTCCTGTGACCACCATGCCAAGCAGTAACCAACAAGTTAACTGGATATTACAGCCTGCAGCTCTCCCAGTGCTGCTAGGTCTGAAATCCAGTTGGTCCTGGAACAAGTCTTTGCCTTTAGCAGATGATAACAGTCACTTTAGGAGACAGCCCTTCTGGTTCTCTCAGAGCTTCTGTTGATACATGCAATCTCTAGCTTCTGAAACTAGAGTAGAGCTTAGCTCACTATATTTGAAAAGCTTCTGGGGTTTCAGATACAAACAGTCCTGTTTACTTGTCAAATCAAGTCTAGATTTCAGAAACAATGATAGCAAAAAAGTTACTTTCTAAACATCACTCCAATAAGTAAAAAAAGACAGAGCTGGTGCATATTTTAACCCTTGACCATGGAACAAAAGTCAGAAGTGCTAGAGAGTCATCAGTACCTTGTGGCGTAACCTTACGACGGGCTGATAGGGCCTGAAGTCATATCCTTCCTTGGCTGGCCATCCATCTGCTCCCAGCAAAATGCTTCCAAGAAGTAAAACAGCCGACCACCACATAAACATCTTTACAGGTCTGTTCCTGTCAAAATAAAATGGACAACTTCAGTGACAAAGTTTAATCATTATTTTAGCACAAGTGATTTTCTTTTCAGTATTCAACACTCATACAAGATTTTAGCTGCTCTAAACTCAATCTTAGCTTTAAGAGTAATATACAATACAATATTTAACACCATCTTTGTGTTTCACTAAGACTAATCCCATTCGGAATCTCCCTATTAATAAAATTCAAGGTTTCTTCTTGGTTATCATTGCCTTTCTTATTCTAACAGTGCCAGTTACATTTATTTTGCATGCCAGCTCTTCTAATTTACTGCAAGAGGTAACTCTCAGAGGATATCTCTTGAAGAATAAGCTAAGCAGTGAATGATTTGAAACAAACAATGTGCTCTATTACAGACAGACATTTTACACAAATAAACTAAAGTTTGGTCTTTTGTACCTGTTCAGTAACTGTATTTTAAAATGATCACTGAAACTTCTCTTTTTGAGGTCCCCTCATGTCAAAACAGAACTGCTAATGTTCCAGTGTATCTTTGACTATGGGGCTATTAAAACAAATCTATATCACTGACGTGAAAGACTGGAAAAGATTAATCTCAGAACTCTGAGACCTCAAGTTTACCATGGAATGGCATTTTTCTTCACGGACTCTGTGTTAGTTCTTAGTATCACTGAGAAACAACAAATCTATTACAAGAAAAAGTAATTAAAAGAAAAAAACAGAAAAAAAAAAAAAAAAAAAAAAGGGAAGTATGAAAGAAAAAAAAAAACACTTCTCATCTTGGCTTTTAATCTTGAAGAAAACACCCTTTTATTTCTGTTCATTGACAAATATTTGAAAATAGTTTATTCTGAACTTTCAAGGTCAGAGTCAGATTTTTTAGCAGTTATGAATACTAAAACTAGCTATGCACAGCTGAACCTTTGTCCCTTTTTTT
Organism: Lagopus leucura; assembly: GCF_019238085.1. Classification (NCBI taxonomy): domain Eukaryota; kingdom Metazoa; phylum Chordata; class Aves; order Galliformes; family Phasianidae; genus Lagopus; species Lagopus leucura. The sequence continues at coordinate 2,983,736 of NW_024962264.1, forward strand.
TTTTTTGCACTTTTGGTATCTCTCTCTGTCCAACGAAAATTACTTTGGATAACAGTCGTTCCACAAAAGATGACGAGGGCAGACACATTCCCCTACTCATCTAAATTTTAGCTTCACGTGGTGTAAAAGAATAGAGGTTGTACACTTTGGGAAATTGTTTGACCCTGAAAGCCTTCTCCTTTTACTGGCCGTAAAGAAGAAGTAGTTACTGCATTCTCAGTCTCTGACTGCACTGCCTGGTGCTTGGATGAACACAAAAAAAAAATCTGACTTTCTAAATTCAGATTTTAAGACTCCATCTAAAATCCCAAAGTACTGTAGGGTATCTACAGTCCTTATTTGCCTTTTCAGAAATAAAAAACACATTTTTTCAATATAAAAATTTTCTGTTGACCTTATTGCACAACTTACATACATACTTCTTCTCTAAAACGTACTACCAATATCAGAGTTCTCCTTAAAATAATGCTATTTTTATACCTGAAAGACTTTGAAATTTTGCTGTTTGGATAACTTTCTTCCATACTTTAACTTCACGTGTTACCCATTTGCATACTTCTTATCTGAGTTTTTTTACAGTATGACAACCACTATTTTCAATTTCATTTTTCTATTTATTTAAAGTAACATGGATAAATTGAGTTTTCAGCTGTCAGAAGCTTTTTAATAAATCGTAACATCTGAATATGTGAATGACTACATTTAGCATGCTGCTATTAAGAGCACAGGATATTATATAAAATAATATGCTTTTTACAGGAATTGGAGGTAGGTGAGCTTCAGCAAATTCAGGGTCAAATGAGTGATGAATCATGTGTTATAACCAATGCTATGCAAAATTATTTCTCATCAGAAGCTGCTGTAAAGATTTTAAGCATGAATAAAATGAAATTAAGAAATATATAACAAAAAACAGAATTCAACAAATACAACTCTTCTAGAGCCCTTGAGTACAAGTAACTTTTAGACTTCTGTGCTGTTCTGCTAACGCTGTCTGAAAGTGTGGTGATAAAGTTCTACTTCCATTTTTAAGACAACTCATGTACTTCTGAAAACTTTGGAATGGATGGGGTAGGGCCAGGCGTGGGAAGTCTCAGACAGCTATTAACAATAACTACCTCATCACGTACCCTATGAATACAAATAGATAATTTACAGCTACTTGTAGAACGTAAATAATAGTACTGTGTTTTCTTTTTTTCTGAGGTACATTATTTTGCTAATTAACAACGAGCTTCACCTGCTATTTTATAATTAAACTGATCATCAGCGTAGGATCCTTCTATGCTATTTTCCATCAACCTGAGATTTCCCTGAAGAGGAGGAACGAATTTAAAGATGAGGAACAGAAAATGGCTATTCCATGTTTCCGAATGTACACTAAGTTCTTCAAATTTAGATTTGCCTTTCTGATTGTCACAAAGCAGTCACATTCCTTTCTATCCCATTTCCAGAGCAATCACAAATCTGACACACAGTGCAGTTTTCTTGCTGTTGACTTCTCTCTATTTAAATTACTTCAGAAAAGTTTTGATAAATTATTACTCATATGAGGATTCTTTAACCCAATGACAAATTTGCTTCTCAAAACTTTCAGGCGAGGAACCCTTTTGGAACAGCTGTACCTTCTGAAATGGCAGTTGGATGGCAGAGGAAATACCTTAGGGCATCCCTGTTGCCTCATTTAGGTATGGGAAGACAATGTGGTCATTCCTTTAGAAAAGCAACATGCTCTGTTCCATATTATTTGTGCTTTTTGTTACTGTTCTGTTCTCCTCCTTCCATAGAATGCCCAAAATAATTACTATACTGAAAATCTCTGTCTAACAATATCCACTCTTACATTCAGTTTGCAACCCTCTGTAAAAAATATCTGGCTGTGACTTATTCATCTTATGATGGTATACATATTCTTCAAGATGACTCTCATCTCTAAGGGAAAAAACAAAAACATACTGTTCAGACCAGAACTGCAAAGAAGGAAGGTTCGGTCATGGCTTTCTACTTAAACTTAGAAAGCATAAATTGATTTATTTTATTTAATTACAGATTATTTTGCTTAGTAAAATAAGCAAAACAACTAAAAATGTGGTTATTCACTATGTTTGGCACAAGGCAATTAAACACAATTTTAGTCTGTTCAGTAGAGCAACAGGATGTTGGTAATCATCTAGCCTTCAAACTTTTCTGACTCTCTCAGAAGTGGTTTATGCGGCAGGTTAGTTAAATCACTATTATGTTATAAGGCAGTTAAATCACTATTTTAATTATAGACAAAACACCATGAAATTGTAAATTACCTCTTTACTTGGCATAAGATATTGATTTCACAGAACTAAACTGTGTGTACGTTTCCAATTCTCGTAACTGATGCCAAATAATCCTCAATGTTTCTATTGCACTCAAACCATCAAATAGTATTAACAACATGGATGGGATTCAAACACGTATTTGAGGAAGATGGGCTTCTCTAAACTGAATATCCAACCTGTTTAAACTTTAACCATCACTAGCAATTTCAACATAAATTCTTTAATCAAAGGCACCTTTGAACAGATATACATCAGGAATTATACATTAGCTTCAACATACAAATGTACAAATTATAGGTATTCATGGCATCTGTTCCTGACCCTCATCGCCTACTTTATCTCAAAACTAATGACAGCTTTAGGCACATTAAGTAAAAAGGGAAAGTGCTTTGAAAATAACAAATTTACTGATAAAGCCACCAGCAAAGAACAAGTTACACAAAGTGGGAAAACACTGCTTGTATGTTCTTATTTTTTTTGAAAGGGCGTGTGAAAAAGCAGTATACCAATTTCCAAAACAAAACACACACACACACACACACTCAAAAACAAACAAACAAAAACAAAACAAAACAAAAAACCATACACACCAAAGAAAATGAAACAAGCAAACCAAAACCAAAGAAAGTTACAGGAAAAGTTCACCAAATGGCCACAGTGATCCTTCTTGATGAGTTAATCATTCCTGAGATGGAGAGCAATGCTTAAAATTCTTGAGAAAATGCAACATTTGTCTCCATCTCCCTTTTCTTTCCCCTTAATGTTTCTCACTGTTCTACTTTCCAGTATTTTGCAGAAAACGAACTAAACCTGGGTTCCGACACCTTCCTTATAAACATCTAATCACGATTAAAGTATTGTAGAATAATTTATTTCAAGCTTATTGTGCTTCCTAAGTCTTCTCAGCATTTTAGTGGTAATTTTTATTCTTTGACTCATTCCTCATTTGAAATTAATGGACTAAAAGAGATATTGCTACTATAATAGCTTAGCAAATATATACTAAACAGTATTTTATATCTCCTCACGATGTAAGCTGAACAAATAGAGATTGAAAAAATATTGAAAAAACACTCAACTAGTTCCAAATATGATAATGTATCTATATACAGTATGTAAAAGGTATAACAAAAGAAAGCATACTTAAACCATCGTTTAAATGCTGACTAAAAACATATCTAAACATGCAAATACACCTCACTTAAAAGTGTGTATGCTTAAAATTAGTTTTTCTTTCAAAGGAATTGTTTTCAGAATTCCTGACATTTATGCTATTGATTTGTGTTACTAAAATGTGTCCAGCCAAGACATTCTGTGTTAACAACTGAGACATAACTCTTTTGAAAATACAGCCATTGTATCCAAATAAACTGATTTAATCAATACATCTACGTAGGGTAATACATGAAATTGGTAATAAATTAAATTTTAAATACCACCTCTAATTGTGTTCCTACCACCTTTTTTTTTTTTTCTGAAATGACACATTATGAATTAACTTGCCTTTATTTAAAAGGTCTTTTTAGCATCAGAAGCAATAGCACAGTGTACCCTCATGACCCCATCAGTCTTCTTCACATACTATTCATATGAAGAAAAAAAAGCCGGGAAACTGTAACAATCAGTTGTCTGCTTGGTAAGGATCAAGAAAAAAAGCCTAAGTTCCATAATCATATTCAGTGTTATTAATAGTTTGGTAATATAGCTACAGTAATAAATGTACACTATGCTTCACCGACTATGACTTTGAGCACTTCATTGTACATACTGATGGATACACATACCTGACAGGAAAGAACATACAGCTACCCTTCTTAAAATGCTTTCAACTACCATTATGACTCCATGGCAGAAAGATATCTGCAAACAGGGTAATTTCAGTATAAAGTTTAGGAATTGTTCTATTATTACATGTATCCTATATATAAAATTATGCATTATGTGTATATGATATAGAAAAACATGCACACGTAACAACAGATACACTTTAAACAAGCAGCAGGTGCTTTAACCAGCTGCATGTCTTCTCCCATCAGGCACAGTCCCTTCACTATACCACAGGTCTGTGTCTCCACATCCTCATGCCCAGCCTCCTTCCTCAAAAACCCCACAGCAACCAATGCATCCAGGCTGCCCACACTGCCACAACAAACCTGAGGTTCTTACAAAGCAGGCACGGTATCAGACTCTATTAACACAGCCCCAATCTGTATCTAGCACAGTTTGTTCTCTTTTAAAAACGCTTTGGGGGAAACATCTGTGTCAGAACAGCAGCTCCCACCACCAGGTCCTGCTGCCAGCTTTCACTAGAGCACACACCAAGCTGCCACCCTGCAGTTCTTTTGCAGATGTGGCAGCCATATTCTGAGTCACGCTCCAAAGTTGTTAGGTGACAACAAAGTACAGCAGGCTTAGGGCTTGCAACTGTGAAAGGCAGCGCTGCCAGGGCAGCCAGTATCTGCACACCAGTCTGTTCTGTCTCTTAGCAGTTACATACGTAGTGCCTTCATAATTTCCTCATCCGCTGAAAAAAGCTGGCACAGTTGTTTCAATATAGCCAGCAATGCTGCTCATAGTTCATGTGCCAAAACATACCATAAGGGAAATTATTAGTTGTTAAATCTCATGAAAAGGTTTCAACGTGCTTTATGGATCCTGTCTTCTGTTGACTCCTGTCCGTCTCTCCCTTACTTTTCTCTATTTAAATTGCAAAACTGTAAGGCTGCACACATGGGAGGAGGAGTGCAGACCCTCTCGGTCTTGATCCAGTAATATTATGCTCGGTCTCTGCACAGACACAAAAAACATTTCAGGAGGCTCTGAAATATATTCACCAGGATACGTCTGTGGCAAGCAGCCAGCGCAAAGGCCAGGTGGTCCTTGTCTTCTGCTGCTGTTCTCTCTGCCTTCATGCTGCTCTCACTATGGGGTGCTGGCGGGTGAGGGGAGGAGCTCTGGCCCTAAGCATCACGGGGAGAATGGGGCTGAGAAGCACCCAAGGCTGGGTACACACTCTGGAAGAGCTTTGCTGGAATAGAACTGAAAGGGTTACAGGTAGCTGTAGTAAACAAGTAGCTTGAGTATGGGCAAACTGTAAAGGCCCTGAACAACAGATGCTTAGATGCAGCAAGGATGCATCTCTTCCCAGCAGTTCTCAGGAGCAGAGGAACAGCAATGTAGACTTGGGTAGATGGGCTACTCAGCAATTACTAAAACAGGACACGACGCGTGGGGATATACAGCAGCATGAACGCTGCAAACAAAATAAGAAGCTTCAATTTATTTGATTAAATCTTTGCTGCTAATTTCACGCTCTGATTTAGCACTGTCATTTTAAGTTTCTTTCTTTATTTAATGGCTGGCACCATATTTCTTACTATCAGTGACCCAGGTTCAAATGAATTGCACTGAAATGAGAAATGGTAAATTTAAGCCTTTTTCATCATACTCTTAACACAATCTCACAACTACAATCTCACAATTTCTTTACTTTTATAGAAAGCAGAAGAAAATGAAGGAATTATTTTTCACATATCTCAGAGATGTTTCTTACAATAGTAAGGAGTTGTACCAGGTAATTTAATTTTTTTCCTAACTCTTCAGGATCAGTCTCACGAAACTGTTAAATTTACTGTCAGCAACACATAATGGCTAGTTTGTGAAAGTCATAATGTCAGCAAGGCAGCCTCCTTCTCTCCTCATTAAGGAAGATTGTTACTGCTGATTCTCCAGCATTCTAGACGACTAATGTTTATCATCGCGGCAGGCTCCAAACCGATGGGAATTCAACTGCTTTGTGTTATATAATCAAATCTATAAAATCTACCAGCTTTGAGCTCAGATAAATATTTTGGTACTGTTGACATATTATCCAACTTTACAATTCCTCATTCATGAAAAAAAGATGTAAGATGTAACACACTGTTGTGTAACCATTGTGCTCTGCTCATGCTAGAAAAGAAAAATTAAAAATATAAAAACAAAATTTTTACTCTCAAATAAATTTCTACAAGCATTAACTAAATGTAAAAAGACAACAGCTGTTGACATTTCCATAATATATTGTTAAGATAAGTTTTGAGGATACATGTCATCCTGGAGAAGGCAAAATAGCCACTCATGATGTAAACTTTTTTAAAACAGGTGAGCTGGTAAATTAAAGAATGAAAATCCTCCTTCATATTTGCTATGATTTGCTAATCTACCATTCCTTCTTATCTCTGTTATCTATGAAATGTGCTTTGCTGAAGTGCTGTAAGAAACAGAGATGGTTCTCAGATGCGCTACCTGTGAAGAGGATTTTTAGTAACTCAAATGGTTTTTGTGATCTCTGCCAACCTTACGTCAACCTGCCAGGAGTCTGTGGCTCAAGGCCACCATGAAAGCGTCTGAGATTGGAACAGGCAGATTTTTTCTTATCTTTCCTGGCATGTGAAGAAGTGGAAAATAAAATAAAATAAAATAAAATAAAATAAAATAAAATAAAATAA